>NC_134224.1:4643035-4951071 GCF_965140235.1 Caretta caretta
ATGCCCATCAGTCCTTGTGCTTCCACCAGCCAACTTCTAAAATAGACTTTACCACTGTAGTTAAGTTTAGCTCTTAGATGCCTATAAGCAAAACCAACCCCACTCAGGCTAATCTGCAGGATTTGAACCTGGGACCTTCAGTGCTAAATATATGAGCTGCCACCAACTTCACTAGGTGAAACCGGAAGCAACCCCAAACCTCTTATATGGACCAGTCAGTCAGTAGGGACCATTAATCACAGCCCCATCAAGTTACAGGCAACGAGTATTGCATGGGTGTCCAAGTACAGAATTGGCTCTTAATCAGGAGGGTGTGCAAGTGCTAAAATAAGGTTAGTTCTTCTCCAGCGAGCAATTTGTATCATCTTGCTAATATGAGCTCCCTCTACTGGTTTCTTAAGGCTGGACTTCATGGACTAGCTTCAAAGAAGATCACACCCAGGGAAATGAGATCAGCATTTGGCCTCACCAGAGGCCAATGTATAAGATCAATAGTCACTAATATATTGGGAATTAGGCAGTGTAGCTAAGTGTGGTTTTCCATATTTTACAGATAATTTTTCTATACCTCAGTCACTTTAAGCAACTTGCAAAAGTCTGCAAAGAGAATCATTGTCAGAACCCTGGAGCAGGAGCCCCTTTGCTGGAGATGTACCTGCAATCAGAACTTAGGAATTCCTGGCTCCCAGGCCTGTTCTGGACAGGTAGTCCTTGCCTCTTATGCTCTACCCCTTATTGGTTTCCTCTGGTCCCTTTCTGCCCTTTGCCATGTGTTTTCAATGCCCTTGCCCCAATGCGCAAATGTAGGCCCTGTGAAAGATGGCTCAATGAAGGAGGTTCCACTATCCACAATCACAGCCGTAGGGATGTTCAGTTTTATCTTGGCTGTGATACACTTCCTCGAGGAGGCCAATAAATATTTATAGGCCTAAACGCTCCGGGGTGAGGATAATCAAGTCTTCTGTAAATGGCATAGAATGAAACATTTCCTATGTTGATCCCTTCGCCACCCAGGCAGAGCGGGAGGATCCTGACCTTGCTCAGACAGAACAAGGATCAGTGACTGTGCAGGCCCCAGAGAGAGAAGTGGCTGGGGGTGGAGTGTGCCATAAGACCACCCCACTTACAGAAACGATCAACTCTCAAGTGCCTTACCAATGTCGGGTCGCATAATTATCAGCTGTATTATAGCAGACCCTGAACGAGACCCACAGCCCCATTATGCTAGGTACTGCGTACAGAGAAAGAGACAGTTCCTGTCCCAAAGAGCTTACAAATAAGCCAAAAGTATTAATATCCCCTTTTTTACACATGGGGAAAGCATGGCACAGAGATCAAGTGATGTGCCCAAGGTCAAAGGGAATCTCTGGCAGAGACAGGAACCAAACCAGAGATCTTGTGAGTCCCAGTTAAATGCCTTAGCCAAAAGGCCAAGCTTCTTCTCTATATCTGATAGCACACCAAATCCTGAACTGAACCTTACATGGCTGGAGCTTTTGCTGATGGAATAGATCTCAGAGGACCATGTCTTGCCATCAGATTATGTTTCCCCCCCTCCATGTTCAAAAAGAACCTTCTCTTGTCCCTCCTACGAGTTGGAGAGCCAGGCTTAGAACCCTAGAATTTCATCTTCAGGAATTCAGACCTCCACTTCGGCAGCTCATCCTGCCACTGGGGCAGCTTCTTCAGCGGCAGGATGAACTGCCGAAGCTTCAGACAGAGGCTGGTGCCATGCCATAGCTGTGGGGCACAGAGCACGTTCACTCACCCACAGGTCCTTGGCCTTCCCGCTGGCTCCCAAGCGTTCAGACTTGCAGCCATTCTCTCTGCTTGCTTCGAAGGGCAGCGCAGCCCCCTGGTGTTGATCCTCGTGTTAGCTCTTTGGCTTCTGTGATGTCTCCGACACCTTGTGTTACCATGGAGAGCCGGGTCAGCCCTTTGCTCAGACTGTATGGGGATACAGGAGGGCATCCATCATGATTCACTATTGTTTCAATGGCTGGCAGATGCTCTAATGTCTTCAGCGATGTGATGCCAACAGAGACAAGGTCCTTACCAAGTAGGTTAATAAACTCTTAAAAATGCTTCCTAGATTAAAGTGTCTAGCACCCACTGTTCTCTTTACTCAGACTGTAACATCAGCCTGGGTGTGAACCCACCTACCATGACGAGCTGATGAAGAACACACCTTCTCACTGGCTATTATGCTACCACAGAGGAATAGTTTCATGGCATCAGAGATTTTAAGAGATGTTCAGTTCTGCCAACTCCCACTATTTCTGGCGCAAGTCTCACAATATTTAGTTTCAGAGTAACAGCTGTGTTAGTCTGTATTCGCAAAAAGAAAAGGAGTACTTGTGGCACCTTAGAGACTAACCAATTTATTTGAGCATGAGCTTTCGTGAGCTACAGCTCACTTCATCAGATGCATACCGTGGAAGTGAGCTGTAGCTCACGAAAGCTCATGCTCAAATAAATTGGTTAGTCTCTAAGGTGCCACAAGTCCTCCTTTTCTTTTTACAATATTTAGTGTTATTCTTAAAGCCCCTGGAATCTCGTGAGTAAGGGAGAATCTCAGCTTCCATTTTACTAAAGGAAGTCTCTAGCCTTCCTGGTTGCAGGGAAGAGCTGGAAAAGCAAAACTGAGTACGCACTCAACGTTCAAAAACCACAAGGCAAATAAAAAGAAACTAAAAAGAATTCACATTTCTTCAGTCAATCTCATGGTTTGGGGCAGAGGAGAGTAACTCATGATTTTTAAACATCTGGGGTTGGCAATATTATATCTTTCCCACCTGGTTTCTTTCATGATGGGATGTCTCCTCTCCACTGCAGCCCATCATCAGCAACAGTCAAATGTTCATTCATTCCACCCACATGGGGCCTGATCCAAAGCCTACTGTAGTCAATGGGGCCCAGATTCTCCAAGGTATTTAGGCACCTAACACCTAATATAAATGGGAATTAGGCACATATACCTTTGAGGATCTGGGCCAGGGAAGTCTTCCCACTGGCTTCCTTGGGCATTTGCTTGTTGCACATATACACTTACACCCTGTCTTAATTCTAAACCTGCTCAATGACAGTTTTATGGTCACAGAAAGAGCATAAATGCCTTGGATTGTTCTCCCTTCACCACATGGCACCGGTCAAGTCAATAGGCTTCCAGCAGAGGTGTTATGGGCTCAATTTGGAGTAGCTGTACCCCTGTACTAGGAAGTAGAGTCAGGAGCTGTCAAGGTCCCTTCCCAACTCTGAACTCTAGGGTACAGATGTGGGGACCTGCATGAAAAACCCCCTAAGCTTATATTTACCAGCTTAGGTTAAAACTTCCCCAAGGTACAAACTATTTTACCTTTTGTCCCTGGACCTTATTGCTGCCACTACCAAGCGTCTAACAAATATAACAGGGAAAGAGCCCACTTGGAAACATCTTTCCCTCCAAAATCCCCCCAAGCCCTACACCCCCTTTCCAGGCGAAGGCTTGATAAAAATCCTCACCAATTTGCATAGGTGAGCACAGACCCAAACCCTTGGATCTTAAGAACAATGAAAAAGCAATCAGGTCGCTAAAAGAAGAATTTTAATTAAAGAAAAAGTAAAAGAATCACCTCTGTAAAATCAGGATGGTAAATACCGTACAGGGTAATCAGATTCAAAACACTGAGAATCCCTCAAGGCAAAACCTTAAGTTACAAAAAGACACAAAAACAGGAACTTATTTTATCAGCCATTTAAACAAAACAGAATCTAACGCATATCTAACTAGATTCCTTACTGACTTTTTACCGGAGTTCTGACCTGCATCCCTGCTCTGGTCCCAGCAAAAGCATCACACAGAGAGAGAACCCTTTGTTTCCCCCCCCTCCAGCTTTAGAAAGTATCTTGTCTCCTCATTGGTCATTTTGGTCAGGTGCCAGCAAGGTTGTCTTAGCTTCTTAACCCTTTACAGGTGAAAGGGTTTTTCCTCTGGCCAGGAGGAATTTAAAGGTGTTTACCCTTCCCTTTATATTTATGACAGGAGCCCTTTTGCATCCATCCCTGCATAGGCCTGCATTGCTGGGGCTGCACAGGGTGGTGGGAGGAGAGTGAATCATAGAAGGTTAGGGTTGAAAGGGACCTCAGGAGGTCATCTAGTCCAACCCCCTGCTTGCAACAGGACCATTCCCCAATTTTTGCCCCAGATCCCTAAATGGCCCCCTCAAGGATTGAACTCACAACCCTGGGTTTAGCAGGCCAATGCTCAAACCACTGAGTTATCCCTCAAGCGCTGACTTGGGGATGCTCTTGCAATCATGATCTGCTCCTGGGACATGATGTTAGCAGCTGCACTTAGTAACAGAATTAGGTGCAACTACAGAGACCAAGGGTCAGAAGCCTACGTCAAGGGCCTACGTCTTGAAAGGCTGGCACAGGATTGCAGGGAACTGCTGTTCACACCGCCCGCCATCTGCTTTTGTGCGAGAGTCACATGATGTTAAATACAGGCTCTCAGTGCCTTGCAAGAGAAGAATATCCCACGCGTTCCCCCACCCTCAGGCTGTAACATTATGATCTAGGCCTCTGGAATCAGGATGAGCTGATGTGGGTTGAAAGTTTCTCATCCCTGGTCTAACTGGGAGTCTGTAACCAAATGCTGTTTGCTGCCATTTCCTTAAAATAAGGAGATTCACTCTTTGCCGAAGGGTTTAGAAAACGGACCCTTTTTGTGGCCACTAGAACTTGATGCCTCCAACCTGCAACATAGTTTCAAACAAACAAGCCCACCCTTAGTTTACAACAGCTGATGAGGTCTGAAGGTGGTATGGTCTGCAAGCCTTGGTAATGAGACAGGAGTGTCTCCTGTTCACGTTCCTGACTTTAAGAATGAAGATGACTCATTACGTCTTCAGCAGAGACAATCTAGCTGCAATCAAGAAATCTCACCATCTTCTCCTTGGGAGCAATCCATCTAACTCAACATGATCTAGTGGAGGAGACAGCGTAGTTCTTTACAAATGGAGGGCAGAGTCATTATTCAAGCTTGCAGATGCACCATCCTATGAACCCATTAACAGGATTAAGCAGGATTCCAGGCCAGTAGAGAAAACCCGGAGCCTCCAAGGAGAGGGGAAGGTTTGGTCGTTCGGTGCTGCTCTTCCATCTGCATCAGGGCTGAATCAATGCCTCAGCAGAGTTATAGGAAAATGAAGCATGCACAGTTTCATTTACTTGAACTTGTCATCTACAGAGTAAAGGTCTAGTTTGTACTATGGAAAAATCACACTCATGCCACAAAGGACAGTGGTGATTGTCTAGACAGCTCAAACAAAACAAAAAAACAACACCACACCACCATAAAAAAAGATAAAGAGAAATTGCAGTTATTCAGTGAATGGGGAGGGGGGAAAAGAATCCATGCCCAGATGAGATGACCCCTTTCATGTGATTGTGTTCCTTGATGGCTTCAGTGTTTGTACTATGGCTCAAACAGTTACCCAAGTCATGGTTCATTCTACACTGAAAATAATTATCTTGCTATTTGTACATTGGCAAGTCAGCATTACCAGGGAGAGAAAAAAAATCCTCTCCTGTTTGGGAAGGGTGTTTTCTGTGCAATTGACTCACACGGTCACTCAGTCGGCAAGGACCATAAACAATGGGAGGAAAGGTAAAGCAACACTCACCCCTGCTCGTTTGAGTCTTCGGCTGGATGGCAAACTGGAGTTGATGTTAGTAGATTTATTATTTCCCATCTTTTTATCCTGAGGCCTTGGAAATGGAGGACTTCTAAATTACAGCCAAATAATTGCACGATCTGTATTGCTAGGAGATCTAAATTGAGACCTACTGAGTTTTTAAAGTGAACAGAACAAGCATTGCAACTTTTTATTCCCCTCCCTTTTCCCCATCTAACTTGTGCGTGCCATTTCTGTTAATTATTTTAACTCATTTGACGTGTATGCTAAGCACTATACTTCTCCATAAATGACATGAGTGCTTAGAAACTGCTTACAGGTGATGAAGGAAGAGACATAAGCACCCTTTCCCCCTCCCCCACAGCATGTCTCTGCCTTGACTGCATTCCAAGAAGCCTTGTTAGTAAATAATAATTTTAACAGATATAACTTTAAGTGTCCCTGGAATAGCAGCAGGGGAATACCCTGAGACTGGGGCGAGAGGTGGGGGGGGGGGGCAGGGGAAAACCAGCACCAGCAAGGATCACTGACTGACACTGCGTGCAGCCGTGCTGGCAAGGATTGCTGCACTTCTTAAAGAGCTCTCTCTCAATTCCCCCAACCAAATTTTAAGTAAATAAGCTACTAACAATAACAGATGACTACATGACACCTGCATGGCACTTTTGGAACTAAGTATGTGTCATGGAGCCAGCAATAAGCTCTATCAATGCCCTACTTTTTAATTACACCATGCCTGCTTTCAAATCAAAGCCACATACCCCAGCTAGAAACATGCAAACAAAGGCCCTGATTCTACTAACGGAGGCATTTACACTAAAGTCATCCAGGCTTTGCGCAACTCCAGATGGATGCAAAGATCCATAAGAATCCAACTGCAGGACCGATATCAAAAGAATTAGCTTCCTGGAACTAGACTAGAAGTCTGTCAAGCCTGGGGTCCAGCAATTGCCAAGAACTGTTTCTTTGAAGGCCAAATCTTCATTTAATTCATCTCACCTGTTGCACAATGCAGTTCTGGAATTCCTGTCTGACCATTGCAATGGGCAGTTTATACCTTGAAGCATGAACTTTGTGCACCCTGTTTTTGTAAGCCAGAGAGGGCACTGAGCATTCCTAACTTCCAACAAAGCCACGGGAGATAAGCCGCGCCACCCTCTCAAAAGCACCAACCAGATGCTGTAAACCAGTGTCCAGGACAGTAGTACCAGTCTTCCCATTGAAGGAAATCAGCCACACCCTGAGCCTTAGCAACTCCTGTTGACTTCAGTGGGAACTACAGGTGCTCAGCACCATTCAGGATTTGGCCAAATAGAAGGACATGTGTAAGGAAGGGCTTGAAGGTTCAGGTCTCAGGCCTATGTGGGGTGGGGGTATGGGGACACAGGATGGTGCTTCAATTGAAAATAATGGCATATAGACAGGGGTGAATTTCATTTTCAGGCCCTGACTCAAAACTCAGTGAAGCCCACCAAACAGCTCCTGTTGCCTTCAGGCAGCCCCATATTGTATAACTCTGCATGCTGCAATTGCCCATAAAATGATCCAAACCTTTTAAAAATCCAGCTCTTCCCAAAGTGAATTCCAGGGGGTAAATTTGCAGTAGGGATCGGTAAAGAAAGCACACAAGACAAATATTTCACTTACAATCTTTGGTGCATTATCAAAACAAGCAGAATCCTGGGCGTCCTGGTTACTGTGTCACCAAGTTGTCGAGGTTTTAAGATCACGCCTTGTAAAAAAGCCAGGGACATTTCCATCAAGTGCAGAGAATATGGAATTACTGTTATTTATATTGAAAAATTAGATTCATTCACCACTGTGATAATTGATCTCCTAATCTGTTTTAGAGTTGGCAGCTGGTGATAAAAAAATTGCATTTTATTTTATTTATTAAAAAAAACATTTTAATCCAAGTCTGGCAAGAAAAGGGGAGGGCGCTATTAAGTAAATTTACTGTTTACCAATCAGGTATTTCTACTGAATATCCTGAAACTAGATATGGAGGATATGAAAGGTGAGCAAGAGAACAATTGTGCAAGGGTTGGTGAAATTTACTAGGCATTGGGATTAAGGGTCATGAAATGGACTCCTTTTCAGGGAATTAGCAGCACCAGGTCTACACACAAGTGCATACCTCCAAATAGGGTTGAAGTGGGACTTACACAATGCATAGGGATTTTTGTTAGCCGTCTGTCTAGGGGCAGTTTCCAGAGGGGTTGATTCTTCTCTCACCAAACTGCTTTTATGTGGATGTAACTCCACTGACCTCAACGAAGTTACATCTTTCCCAGTGTCTGCTCAAAGGTAGCTACTACCACTCATGGTGGTAGATTAACTATAGCGATGGGAAAACTCCTTCTATCACTGTAGCCAGTGTCTACACTGCAGTATCTGTAAGGTAACATACACTAAGGCTCCTGTATTGTTCTGCTTATGGGCACAGCTGTCCAGCCACACAGATCACAAGCTAATTGTACAAGGCAAGGAGAAAGGCACTATGATCATGCCCACTTGACTGATTGGGAATTGAGCTACAAAGAGATAAAGTGACATTTTCCAAGGTCATGTGAAAGCCAATGGTAGAACTAGAAATGTAACCCAGGTCTCTGGAATTCTAGTCTCATGCCTCAGCTACTAACGACCATCTTTCCCTGCATTGTTGTCACATCTGTGTAAAACTGGTGTAAGCCTGCTCTGAATCAGCTCCTTGGTGCCGGTCATGGGTTAACATGCTCTGTAGGAGGAAAGCTAAACCAAGTAAGGGGAGCAGCTTAAAAAACAACAAATATAACTGCTATTAGACCAAGTGTAGGTCTACTCGGAGCTTTCCCACACAGTGCAGAATAGTCAGAGGTGTCTTAATTGGCCCAGTTCTGCTCCTGGTCACATGGGTGTGAAGGGGCTAGCCAAGATTTTCATTGATATTCCAATGAAAATGTCCATAAAAATCTTGACTGACTCCCCAAATGAGGAAAAAAACCCATTAACAAAAACTCACCTCCCTGTTTTTTTGACCAGCTATAATGTATGATGCAAACGGCTTTGTTTTTCTTATTCCTTTTTTAAGACCATTGAGTTAAGACAGTCAGTCCTTGTTCTAAAGGAATCTATCTTCCCAAGCTCCCATCCTTCACCACATATCTACAAACATCACACATGTAATCTCTTTTCCTTCAGAGCATTAGCCAACCACCAACTACTGGGAGTTAAAAAGAAACTTTCCCTTGGAGACATATTATTCCACATTGTCCACAACAGGGTTTCTTGCACCTGATTCTGAAGAATATGGTACTAACCAGTGCCCGACAGGATACTGGCCTAGATGAAGCTTGGGTCCAAACCAGTGTGGCTATTCCTATACCCCTACGGCATGATAGTAAAACACAGGTAAGGTAGAAGGTTGGCTCTGGGACTGCGTTTAACTTAATAAGATGGATTTAATTTATCTCAGCAATAATTGATGAATATTGATAAGATGATAATTTTGTCCCTGCTGTGCTGGAGATTGATACATCGCTGAACAAATTATAGTCGGAGTTGTCTTGTGCTCTGATTACACCAATAAATGATGCCTTAGAATTTTATTTATTTATTTTTTAAAACAGAAAACCTAAACTTCCCCAGAGTCATTACAATTAAGCCATTTTGACAGCACAATTAGGGTTAATCAGTCTCATGATTCAAATTTGTTCTCTTCTGCATCTGTTCCAGTAGCAAAGGCAAACGTACACAAAATGCCACACGCACCATAACAGCACTGGCATAGTCGACAGAAATACCCAATTTTCACCAGCGTGGGAAACTAAACCAGGCATTCGTAGAATACATCTGTGATTATTTATGCTACTATAGTGACAGGGTTCTGTTGCAGTAGGCTCTGAACAGACATGTGGTAAGAGTGTCTCTCTTTGGAAGAGTTACAATCCAAATAGACCAGACAGACAAAATGAGGATTATTAAACCCCATTTTACAGATGGGGAGCGGAGACCCTGCATTATTAAATGACTTGTTCAAGGTCATCCAGTGAGTCTGCAGCAGATCTGGGAAATGAACACTGATCTTCGGAGACTAACCCTGTGCCTTCACCACAGGGCCCCCACCTACAGATTCTAACACATTTGTGTATTCTCTCTTCACCAGGCTGTCCCCAAAACTGATTGTCTGGCTAATGTTTCAGAGTAACAGCTGTGTTAGTCTGTATTCGCAAAAAGAAAAGGAGGACTTGTGGCACCTTAGAGACTATGAAGTGAGCTGTAGCTCACGAAAGCTTATGCGCAAATAAATTTGTTAGTCTCTAAGGTGCCACAAGTCCTCCTTTTCTTTTGGCTAATGTTTGTTATTTCTCGGGGAGATAGTAATTCGGAAGCATAGTGCAAGATGTATCACTGTGACTGCAGTTTGCTGCTGGAGAACTATAAAGGAGGAGAGAACCAAATAGACTTGAAGTTTATGCAACAGACTTTCAGTGAGCAAGGAAATCCAGGCTAACTGGTTTGGTTGGAGGCACTGTTTCGCATCAAGCCCATCACTATAAAATAACCAGCCACAATACTGCAGTGAGGTTCCAGTCCAGCACAGTTACTTTAAGCAGCTGGATTCAATGGCACTATTCAGGGGAATTACATGCACGTGCTACGACTTTGCTGGATCAGTGCCTGAGAGTACAATAAAGATATTGCAGTGTCTATTGTCCTTTTCACATGGGAATTTAAAAACAAATTAAAGAAGCTTCACAAGCCCGCACTGCAAAATAGGTATCCTACAGGTAAGCCTAGCAAGAAACAGCAGGACTGTTTCAAGATAACATCTGTTCTAACAACTTTTCTGGTCCAATTTTGCAGGCAATAGAAGTTTGGCTAGTTAAGAGAAGCATCCAAACCCTCCTGAACACCAAACCTATGCAGCTGCTTCCTTCATTAGACACGGTATGTGGAGGTTCTTTTCTTTAGGTGCTACCATGAAGCGAGGTCCCAAATGAGATCTGAGGCACACTGTGCCAGGTGCTGCACAGACCCAGTGAGAGACAGCTAGGCCCCAAAGAGATTACAGCTTGAACATACAAGTCAAAGCATGGGAAGGGAAACTGAGGAACAGAGCACGGAAGCAACTTTCCCAGCAGCATACAGAACCAGGAAGAGAACCACATCACCTGAGTCCCAGCTGAGTGCTTGATCCACGGGTCCTCCCCCTCCCTCCTTTAAAAGGCTTATAGCCTTCTATTAACACAGGTTTGAATGTTTACATTTGGGATGTCAGTAGTTTAGACAAATACTCAGTGGAATTACACTGGAGGTGTGCAAGAGAGACGGACAGATGCCTGGGTCTATAATCAACAATTGACTGGCCTGTCATGAGGTATCAGCTGAGAAGCACAGGCTGAAGACCATGCCAGTTTAACACCATATGTGATACGATTCCTGGTTCCTGGTTCACAATATATATATTATTTATATTGTGACAGTACCTGGGAGTGTCAATCATGGCCCAGGAGGCCAGTATGAGAGGCGCTGTATAGACACAGAACAAAGACCACCCCTGCCCTAAGGATCTTACAATCTAAGTAATCCACTTAGCGAGTAAATTACAATCACTGATTTACTGTCGGATCTTGAGCAAGTCACTTGCCCGCTCCGTGCCTCAGTTTTCCCATCCTTACAATGCTACCGACCTCAGGAGACTTAAGTAAAGGGTTTTGAGATCCCCAGCTAAAAGGTGCCAGGGAGGTACAGAGCACTGTGATTTAGAAAGCCTTGCGTCTCACCGGGGCACACACGTGCATTGAAATGGAAATCAATCTATGGCTGTTATTTTCAGGGCCTTGTTTTACATGACAGCCTGAAAGCAGCACTTGTACTGCATGGGGGAGGAGGAGATAAAACCCTTTTATATCACTACCAGGGAGTGAGGAGATAATTACTCAGTGAGTAAACTAGAATGCATAGGAACACATCTCTTATCACTACTCCTTGAAATATCTTGTCTATATTATTAAGACTTATGGGTTCGTGCCATGCTACTTCATATGGATTGAAATTTTGGGACTTTCATTACCCCATTATGTGTGCCCTGAACCAAGGAATGGCAGCAAATCTACTCAGTGTCGAGACGTATGTGTTAACAAGCTTTTCCCCCGAGCCTTCTGCCCATGGTGTTTCACCCCTCCACCCCCACCCCAAGGTAGCGGTGTGTGTGGGGGGAGAACGGGGAGGAGCAACTGGATTGGGGAGGGAAGGGAGAGCTTGAATTGCTACCCCCATTCATGGGAGGAGATGCCAAGGTTAGAAGGTCGGGCTGGGGGAGAGTGGGCAGGAAAGGTTCTGCAGTCCCAGGAGGGGTTTAAACATCCTTGTGGTAGGTTTTGTTGTAGGGCAGAAAGTGAAGGGAAGGAATGTCCTGTCCCTTTAAGGGTCAATCCCAGCTACAAGAGAGTTTCCTCAGTCAAAGGCTAAAGCAACAGGCTGGGACCTAACTCAAGATCACACCCCTGAGCGATGCAAGTTACATCGACTTAAGCAGTAGTGTCGACCTGCCCTGACTCTCTTAATCACAGTCTGGCCTTGGTCTGCTCCTGGGATGGTGCAGTTATGGGCTGCCCCTTGCTCCGGGCTTGTGGCAAACTCACAATTTACTATGTTAGGGAGCCAATTCATCCATGACTGTAGAGCGCCTGCACATTATTAACTAGTAAACAGGGCTGGTTGAAACCCAGTACTTGTTTCTTGCAAAATTCAAAAGAAATGAAGAAAACATTTTCCCATAGAATTTCTCCGTTTTCATCAGTTCACATCAAAATGAAGAGTTTTCTTCATTTCTCTGATTTTTGTTGTTTTTCATCTTTTCTCCCCTCCATGGAGGAAGGCAGGGTGAGGACAGGCAAGAGAAACAAGTTTTAAAAAAAAATCCAAACTAGTGTTTCATTTCAATTTTCTTTTGAGAAAAAAAAATCTTGAACATTAATATTTTTGTAGCCTTCGAAAAAAAAAATCTTGACAAGACCTGCAGCTAAAAATGAGGGTGAATCCTCCCCAAAATGACGGAGGAGTCACAATGATCCAAAGCCTCAGGATTTCAGCAATGCTTTGCCAGAACCTGTCCTGAGGGATGGAGGAAATCAGGGAGTCAAGTATAGGGATCCCCTTCCTTTTGTTACCATAAGTGATTTATGTTCTTACATATATTTATTGAGTTACATGATAAGATGTCAAATGCACAGATATACATTGTATTACAAGGAGCTATGCCCTAAAAGGTCTCTCTTACCCCTTGTAACTTATTAATAGGCTCTGTCATTGGGAGACTAGTTTAATGGTGCAGGAAATAAGTATACATTCTCTTTTACAGGTGATAAGGCATCATGGTCCATCGAGAAAGTAAATTAATTTACTATAGATGGGATTGAGGACAGAGGCCAAGGAGAATGAAGGCTAAACATGTCACCACAGACAAACACTGAACCTGATGCATTGTACTAAGCCTCTCTAAGCAGTTGCATTTATACAGCTCCTAGCAGCTTCTTATTTAAAATAGCCAGTATCCCTACCCCACACTACACGGGAGTGTGTCTGTGAGGGGTGGACGAACCAGATGGGATGAAAATGAAAAAGGTTCCCACTTCTCTTCCCCAACGAGCGCACAAGTCATTTGATTCTTGGTTACTCCATGCCTGCACTTGGGATAGGATTTAAGGTCACCTGTAAGCTAGAACAGTCTCACAACTCAGTGTGCAAGAGCAGTACAGCTAGGCAAGCTGTGTGACACCGTTGCAAAAAGAGCAAATCTCATTCTGGGGGTAGGTTAACAGGAGTGTTGTATGTAAAACAAGAGAGGTCATTGTTACTCTCTATTTGGTACTGGTGAGATCTGAGTCCTGTGTCCAGTTTTGAGCACCGCACTTCAAGAAAGATGTGGAAACACTGGAGAGAGTCCAAAACAAAGAGAACAAAATATAGTTACAAAATGTTTAGAAAACCATCCCCCCTGAGGAAAGGTTGAAAGAATGGGGCATGTTTGGTCTAGAGAAGACTGGGGGGGACCATAGTCTTCAAATATGTAAAAGCTTATTATAAAGAAGACAGTGATCAATTGTTCTCTTTGTCCACTGAGGGTAGGGCAAGAAGTAAATCTGCTAACTCTACAGCTAGGGAGATTAGGTTAGACATGAGGAAAAACCTTCTAACTCTAAGAACAGTGAAGTACTGGAAGATGTTAGCGCTGTGCCCTCCTGTCACTGAAGGTTTTGAGAGCCAGCACCTGTCAGGGATGGTCTAGATACACTTAAACCTGCCTCAGCATGAGGGACTGGACTAGAGGACCTCAAGATCCCTTCCAGTCCTACATTTCTATGATAAGTTCTTTACTGGGGATAGAGCTGATTCTGCGTACCCTGATACAGACCATGTTAGAGAGAGGGGCAACCATTTCTACTATACATGGAGTCTCTATGCTGCATTATGCTCCAAGTACAGAGGGATTATACATATCCTGGACTTTTCCTTTTGAGATGGTTTGCCGCCTGTCACGGGTCTCACTCACTGCTCACAGCACCTCCTGCTGGCCATCCTGGGGATTAGCTCTGCCAGCTTGGGCTCTGTCTTCTCCCATCTTGTCTCACTGTGCTGCCCTGCTCACTCCCGGGTCTGCAGCTTTCTTTCTGTGGCTTGGCCCTCCAGCCAGGTCACTAAAGTCCTCCCCTTCCAAGGAATTCACAGTCTTTCCAGACCCACTGCCTGTCTTACATCTCCCACACCGTTGCCACTCCCCACTGGCTGGTAGGGGAACCCAGGCATGCCTTCTACACTGGGTTCCAGCCCAGGGACCATATAACAATCAGCCACAGTCTCTGTACAGTCCTACCTCTTGCTGCTGTTTCCCTGGGCTTCTTCCTACATAACTGGCTTTCCCCCTCTCTGGGTTTGCCAGCCTCCAACTCCCTCCACTCTGAATAACCACCCTCTACTTCCCAACAGCAGCAGGCCACTCTGCAGCCAGCTGCCTGACTTTAAACAGCCTAGGTGAACCTGTCCTTAATTAGAAAAGGAGTACTTGTGGCACCTTAGAGACTAACCAATTTATTTGAGCATAAGCTTTCGTGAGCTACAGCTCACTTCATCGGATGCATACTGTGGAAACTGCAGAAGACATTATATACACAAAGACCATGAAACAATACCTCCTCCCATCCCACTCTCCTGCTGGTAATTGCTTATCTAAAGTGATCACTCTCCTTACAATGTGTATGATAATCAAGGTGGGCCATTTCCAGCACAAATCCAGGTTTTCTCACCCTCCACCCCCCCACACACAAACTCACTCTCCTGCTGGTAATAGCCCATCCAAAGTGACCACTCTCTTTACAATGTGTATGATAATCAAGGTGGGCCATTTCCAGCACAAATCCAGGGTTTAACAAGAACGTCTGGGGGCGGGGTAGGAAAAATCAAGGGGAAATAGGCTACCTTGCATAATGACTTAGCCACTCCCAGTCTCTATTTAAGCCTAAATTAATAGTATCCAATTTGCAAATGAATTCCAATTCAGCAGTTTCTCGCTGGAGTCTGGATTTGAAGTTTTTTTGTTGTAAGATAGCGACCTTCATGTCTGTAATTGCGTGACCAGAGAGATTGAAGTGTTCTCCGACTGGTTTATGAATGTTATAATTCTTGACATCTGATTTGTGTCCATTTATTCTTTTACGTGGAGACTGTCCAGTTTGACCAATGTACATGGCAGAGGGGCATTGCTGGCACATGATGGCATATATCACATTGGTGGATGTGCAGGTGAACGAGCCTCTGATAGTGTGGCTGATGTTATTAGGCCCTGTGATGGTGTCCCCTGAATAGATATGTGGGCACAGTTGGCAACGGGCTTTGTTGCAAGGATAGGTTCCTGGGTTAGTGGTTCTGTTGTGTGGTATGTGGTTGTTGGTGAGTATTTGCTTCAGGTTGGGGGGCTGTCTGTAGGCAAGGACTGGCCTGTCTCCCAAGATTTGTGAGAGTGTTGGGTCATCCTTCAAGATAGGTTGTAGATCCTTAATAATGCATTGGAGGGGTTTTAGTTGGGGGCTGAAGGTGACGGCTAGTGGCGTTCTGTTATTTTCTTTGTTAGGCCTGTCCTGTAGTAGGTGACTTCTGGGAATTCTTCTGGCTCTATCAATCTGTTTCTTCACTTCCGCAGGTGGGTATTGTAGTTGTAAGAATGCTTGATAGAGATCTTGTAGGTGTTTGTCTCTGTCTGAGGGGTTGGAGCAAATGCGGTTGTATCGCAGAGCTTGGCTGTAGACGATGGATCGTGTGGTGTGGTCAGGGTGAAAGCTGGAGGCATGTAGGTAGGAATAGCGGTCAGTAGGTTTCCGGTATAGGGTGGTGTTTATGTGACCATTGTTTATTAGCACTGTAGTGTCCAGGAAGTGGATCTCTTGTGTGGACTGGACCAGGCTGAGGTTGATGGTGGGATGGAAATTGTTGAAATCATGGTGGAATTCCTCAAGGGCTTCTTTTCCATGGGTCCAGATGATGAAGATGTCATCAATATAGCGCAAGTAGAGTAGGGGCATTAGGGGACGAGAGCTGAGGAAGCGTTGTTCTAAATCAGCCATAAAAATGTTGGCATACTGTGGGGCCATGCGGGTACCCATAGCAGTGCCGCTGATCTGAAGGTATACATTGTCCCCAAATGTAAAATAGTTATGGGTGAGGACACAGTCACAAAGTTCAGCCACCAGGTTAGCCGTGACATTATCGGGGATAGTGTTCTTGATGGCTTGTAGTCCATCTTTGTGTGGAATGTTGGTGTGGAGGGCTTCTACATCCATAGTAGCCAGGATGGTGTTATCAGGAAGATCACCGATGGATTGTAGTTTCCTCAGGAAGTCAATGGTGTCTCGAAGGTAGCTGGGAGTGCTGGTAGCGTAGGGCCTGGGGAGGGAGTCTACTTAGCCAGACAATCCTGCTGTCAGGGTGCCAATGCCTGAGATGATGGGGCGCCCAGGATTTCCAGGTTTATGGATCTTGGGTAGTAGATAGAATATCCCAGGTCGGGGTTCCAGGGGTGTGTCTGTGCGGATTTGGTCTTGTGCTTTTTCAGGAAGTTTCTTGAGCAAATGCTGTAATTGCTTTTGGTAACTCTCAGTGGGATCATAGGGTAATGGCTTGTAGAAAGTGGTGCTGGAGAGCTGCCGAGCAGCCTCTTGTTCATATTCCGACCTATTCATGATGACAACAGCACCTCCTTTGTCAGCCTTTTTGATTATGATGTCAGAGTTGTTTCTGAGGCTGTGGATGGCATTGTGTTCCGCACGGCTGAGGTTATGGGGCAAGTGATGCTGCTTTTCCACAATTTCAGCCAGTGCACGTCAGCGGAAGCACTCTATGTAGAAGTCCAGGCTGCTGTCTCGACCTTCAGGAAGAGTCCACCTAGAATCCTTCTTTTTGTAATGTTGGTAGGGAGGCCTCTGTGGATTAGTATGTTGTTCAGAGGTATTTTGGAAATATTCCTTGAGTCGGAGACGTCGAAAATAGGATTCTAGGTCACCACAGAACTGTATCGTGTTCGTGGGGGTTGAGGGGCAGTAGGAGAGGCCCCGAGATAGGACAGCTGCTTCTGCTGGGCTGAGAGTATAGTTGGATAGGTTAACAATATTGCTGGGTGGGTTGAGGGAACCATTGCTGTGGCCCCTTGTAGCATGTAGTATTTTAGAAAGTTTAGTGTCCTTTTTCTTTTGTAGAGAAGCAAAGTGTGCGTTGTAAATGGCTTGTCTAGTTTTAGTAAATTCCAGCCACGAGGAAGTTTGTGTGGAAGGTTGGCTTTTTATGAGAGTATCCATTTTGAGAGATTATTCTTAATCTTTCCCTGTTTGCTGTAGAGGATGTTGATCAGGTGATTCCACAGTTTCTTTGAGAGCGTGTGGCACAAGCTGTCAGCATAGCCTGTGTGGTATATAGATTGTAATGGATTTTTTACCTTCAGTCCTTTTGGTACGATGTCCATCAGTTTGCATTTGGAAAGGAAGATGATGTCTGTCTGTATCTGTACAAGTTTTTTCATGCAGTTGATAGATTTCCACTCCATACGGCTAAATGCAGTGCCTTGCATAATGACAGGTTTCAGAGTAACAGCTGTGTTAGTCTGTATTCGCAAAAAGAAAAGGAGGACTTGTGGCACCTTAGAGACTAACCAATTTATTTGAGCATAAGCTTTCGTGAGCTCCAGCTCACTTCGTCGGACGCATACTGTGGAAACTGCAGAAGACATTATATACACAGAGACCATGAAACAATACCTCCTCCCATCCCACTCTCCTGCTGGTAATAGCTTATCTAAAGTGATCACTCTCCTTACAATGTGTATGATAATCAAGGTGGGCCATTTCCAGCACAAATCCAGGTTTTCTCACCCCCCACCCCCCCTCCAAAAACCACACACACAAACTCACTCTCCTGCTGGTAATAGCTTATCCAAAGTGACCACTCTCCTTACAATGTGTATGAAAATCAAGGTGGGCCATTTCCAGCACAAATCTAGGTTTTCTTACCCCCCCCCCCCAACTCACTCTCCTGCTGGTAATAGCTCATCCAAACTAAGCTACTACCAGCAGGAGAGTGGGATGGGAGGAGGTATTGTTTCATGGTCTCTGTGTATATAATGTCTTCTGCAGTTTCCACAGTATGCATCCGATGAAGTGAGCTGTAGCTCACAAAAGCTTATGCTCAAATAAATTGGTTAGTCTCTAAGGTGCCACAAGTACTCCTTTTCTTTTTGCGAATACAGACTAACACGGCTGTTACTCTGAAACCTGTCCTTAATTAGCAGTCTCCAGACTAAATCTCCCCTGCTTGCAGCCTAATTAGCTGATTGGGCTCACCTGGCCCAATTCAGCTCTTGAAAGGCTAGTGTGGGGAGTCTACAGCATCCCACTCCTTCAAACCTTTCTTACTCTATCAGTTTTCAAAGCACTTTGGGAGGCAAGTGATCCTTATTCATTGCTAAGTTAGAAGTATTACTTAAACAGCCCCGAGGCACCTGGTTTGTAAGTCAAAGCACAGCTGTGAGCAGGGTAGCATTCCCCATTTTGCCACTGATTTGCTGTGTCACCTTGAGCAACCCTCTCCCTTGCTATGTGCCTCGGTTTCCCCATCTGGGATTAATAATGCCTACCTTTACCAAGTGCACAGAGATCTTTAACTGGAAGGCACTAATATATGAAAGCTTTATATTCCCCACTACGACAACCATTACCAGAAAAAAATACAGAGAGGCACCAGCAAAGATAACTGTCTCTGCAACTTTCTTTTAAGAACCTTGCTGGCCTTTGGTGGGGTCTTTAAGACAGAGGATAATTCTACTCCAGTAAAGCTACTGGAGAAAACAAGAGCCACATCCAACAAAGCCCAATCTGGAGATCACACAGTGTTATGCAGGTCTTATACCTATTCCCTCTCTGCTCCGAAGCTGAGACTCCAAGCGGGGAGTTGAGAAAGGGAAGGGTGATCTTTAGCTTTGCATAATGGAAAAGGCCATTTAGCTGAGTGATGGGGGGGAAAAAAAAAAGAAATCTCTTTAGGAAACCAGATAATCCAGAAACTAGCGCTAATAAGTTATTGACTTTCCTGCAGTTCTTCTAGTGCCTGCTGATAGCTTCTGGTAATCACTTTGCCACCATATTCAAGATGTCCAGCTGTGTCTCTTAGAAGAGCTCATTTATGGCAGCTTGTGATAATGTGATATTTTAGCAATGTCAGCTTTTATTCGTGTTATAAAAATCCTCTAATATATCGCCTCTTGCTCCCACCACACACATGGAACAGGAAAGGAACACATAAAAGTGTCTCTCTCATTCACATTTAGGTGAAAATTACTCTTTATTCCTATCTTCTCGCAAACTCCCTGCCAAGGATGAAGGAGCCACATGCCCTCCTTGTTCAGCTGCAATCATTCAGACTTTGGTATCAGCTGAACTACACTGAACAGAAAGTCACTAGGCTTAAAATGTGATACCACTCCTGCAAGCAACAAGGTAGCACAGTCTAGCAGACAGGGTGCTGGATGGGGAGTTATGAGACTGAGGTTCTGGCTCTTATGCGGACCTGCTCTGCTATGTTATGCCTCTGTATCCACTGGTCTGTCTAAGGGCATCTCTACACTGCAAGTGAAGGTGTGACTGTAGCATGGATAGGCATATCCGTGTGAGCTTCAATCTAAATAGTAGTGTAGATGTGGTGGCTTGGGGTAGCAACCAGGGCACGTACCAGGGTCCCCAGGGGGCTTCTACGCTAACTGCTAGCCCATGCTGCTCTATCTTCACTGCTGTTGTTACCTGTGCTAGCTAGATTGGGCCCTGCTCAGCACAACAGATGTATGTTGATTTAACTGTGTCACTCAGGAGCGCGGAAAATCCACCCCCCAGAGAGAGGTCATTATACCAGCCTAACCCCCTGGTGTAGACAGCGCTATGGTGATGGGAGGGCTTCCCGTCGGTGTGGGCAGCACTTTCACTAAGCATGGCAGCGATGCCTCTGATGCGCTGTAAGTGTGGACAACTGCAGAGTCTTTATTATTGAAGACGTAGTAGCAGGAAAGAACTCAGCTTGACCCTCAGATTCCTAACTGAGTTTGCAGGGCTGGCATCATATCCTGTCCTAGGTGGAAGATAGACATGTCCTCAATGATCATCATTAATTCCATCCCAAACTATTTCTATCAATGCCTGTTGGCACATTCCATGGTCCAGCTACGATCTATTCACTTGGACACTCATTCAGCACAGCACTAAGGCATGCCGTTTGTTTAAACAGGACTTTGGCATATGCTTAAAGTTAAGCATATACTTAAGTGTTCTCCTGAATGGGGATAGTTTTTTTAATATGGGCATTGAGTCCTGATCTGACACCTGCAGAAGTCAATGGAAGCCTTCCCTTTGACTTCAATGGACTTTGGGTCTGGCCCATCCTAAGGAGATGTTATTTTGCCCTTGCATGCGAACAAATTTTGCAATTTTATTGCAAGTGGATTTTCCCATTTAAGTAGTAGTAATTTCATTCTCATCAATATTTTAATTGCTCTATAGTAATTCGTTTAAGGGGATTTACTCTATTAAGGAAAAAATCCAAAAAAACCCTTCTCTCCTTATTTTTAAGAGCTGGCATGACAGCCCATGAATGACACCTTGCTATCACAGAGTACACGGGATGCCGAAAGCATTAAAACACTTCTATGTCCTGAATCAAAAATTGACCAGCAACCTGAGCCTGATATAATAAATCTTAGCAAACTGGAAGACATTATACTGTGTATATCACGCAAGACTGGCAGAGTCGCTCAGGGTTTTGGAAGTGGCAATAGTTCTCTCCAAGTTAAAAATGAAAAGAAATGATGATGCATGGTATGGTTATCACCAAGGCCCATCGCAGTTCGAGTTGATAGTTCAATTTGTAGGTGAGAGTGTATACCCTGAGTCTTGGGGATACATTTCCTTAGCTGCCAGCCTACAGGGACTGGAAAAGGAACTAATTTTAGGAACATTCTTTAGGAATGGCAGAACTTCAGTGATCCTCAAAGCAGTAATTCACTTTGAGAAACTGTTGTCAGCTGGGGGAATTGTCAGTTTTGCTTGCCAGGAAAGAGCTGCTTGGACCTTAACAATCCTACCCTAAGTGCAGGGGAGAGAGAGAAAGAAAGTCTAGTTAATGTTCAAAGTGGAGTGACAAGTGCTAGAGAGGGGAAGGGAGCTGAGACTGTAAAAAAAAAAAAAAAGCTTAGCAGGTCTTCTTCTAAAAGCACTTCATTGGCTTGCTTTCTAGCCTTTGGTGTATGGAAAATAAGCTTTGTCTCAAAGCTGCTTTTTGCGAGGGACCCTTTCCACAGAGGCACAAGTGCAGGAAAATAGCTGGAGCAAATGATGAGCAATTAACGCTAAGTGAGTATTAGCAGTATTACATTAGCACGGTGGAGACTCAGCTCCCTCTCAGCTGCCCTGGGTAGAACTCAACCCTGATCCGGAATGACAACATTGGGTGAGACCCTCAGCAGGCGTAAATGGACGTCACTCCTTTGAAGTCTCTTCTTGAAGTCAATGGAGATATGCCCTTGTATGCCAGCTGGTAGCAGGGCTGTGGTGGTGGAAGCTCATGCTGCAGTCAGCCCTGTTCTACGGATAAACAGAGGCCTTCAGTTCAGCACCTTTCACTGGGATAAAAATTCAGCCCTTATTAAAAAAAAGAAAAAGAAAAAGAAAATAAAAAGGCGTCTGACCTTTTCCTGACTTAAAAAAAAAATCAATGCAAGTTTGGCTGAAGGTTCAGCTCTGATCTTATTCAACAAGTCACTGACTTGATGCAAGAGTTTCTGGGTGAAATTCCTGTTCTGTGTTATGCAAGAGGTGAGATTGTGGTGGGGCGCTGAAAAGTGCTCCAAAGTCACTTCGGAGTACAAGGAGAGGTTTTTCAAAATAAATAAATCACAACATCGTATTAGGAGTGCTCATGCCATTGGAAGTCAGTGGGACTTCTGCTCCTAAAGCCTTTAGTCACCTTTAAAAAATCTTCCCCACAAGTAACATTGACTTTCAAGGTCATGTGCACTCCTAACTCCCTTAGGGGCTTTTGAAAAATTCCTCTCTAGATGATCACAGTGGTCCCTTCTAGCCTTAAAATCTCTGAATTATCCAGACTAGCTGAGACAGCTCCTGGGTGCAACGGAAGGGAAAGGGGAATCCTGATCATTAGTATTATTATTATTTCAATAGGAGGGGAAGCCACTTTTCAAACCGAAGCAGCTTTTCATGGAACACTACAGCACCAGACAGCCTCCCAGGAGATCAAATCCTGCCAAAGGTTCATATTTCACGGCTGCTCTTTCAAAGGTTAGGGTTTGCTAGGAGACAAAATGGTAACTTTGTCCTTCAGGCTAAAATTACAGAGCAGAACATATTTTTATTCAAATAAGAGCAGATTTTGTAGGATAAAGGGTAAGTGGGGCTGTGTGCGTGCATTGGAGGGGTAGTAGAATAGAAAATCCACAGCACATTGCCACAGGGGATCATGAAGGATATTGTGTGCCCAGATAGCACGGATGGTATTCAGGTGGGATCTGTGCACTGTTTAACCTATGCGGCTGAAGAGTTATGAGAAGCCAAAGCAAGGAAGTTATATCTGGTTAGAAGACATATAAATACATTCTGGTGTTTTCAAAAATACAATGCACTGCAAGAGAGAAAGACACACAGGCTATAGGAGCAAAAGGGTATCTCATGCAAACCGGTCTACTGGGGGCATCAAATCACTCCAACCATGCGAGAACAGCGTAGGAGAAATCAATAACCCAAGCAAGAAACCGTAATAACAGCTGACATTTATTTAGCATCTTACGTCCAGGTGTCCCGAAACACTTGATAAATATTGCAAACCAAACTGATTTAGAGACTGTGAGCCAGGGGGTTATTCCTGCACTAATCAGCGGTCTTTACCAGAGCCGAGCAAATAGCTGATTTTTCAGTTTGGTGGCTGAACCAAAATAATACTCATAAAAAAATAATAATAATCCTCCTCCTCCCCCAAAATTAATTTTGGATCAAACAAAGCATTTTGTTCTCCCCCAAATGAAATTCTCTCGTTTCTCATATTTTTGGATAGGTTTTACCCTTTTATTAAACTAAATTTTTAAATAAAATGTAGTTTCAAAATGGAAAGTCAAAACATTTAATTTAAAACACATAAAAAAAAATTAAAAAACCCCTAACCATTTCAACTTTCTCAAAAAAGATTCTTTGTTCTTTAGAGGCTTTTTGGCCAAAAATATTTCACCAAATTTGATGCAAATTCACTAATAGTTTCAGTGGCCATAAAACTGCATTTGGCAGCAAATAAACTATTTGACCAAAAAGTTTCACCCAGTTCTATTATTTACCCATTGCTTTGTTCCATGTACTCATGTCTTTTTCCCCATGCTGAGTGCTTATGCCCTTTACTCAGCTCTCGTCCACTCATGCCCCTTCTCTACCTATGCTACATTGATGACATCTTCATCATCTGGACCCATGGGAAGGAAACCCTAGAAGAATTCCACCATGATTTCAATAGCTTCCACCCCACCATCAACCTCAGCCTGGAACAATCTACATGGGAGGTCCACTTCCTAGACACTACAGTGCAAATAAGTGACGGTCACGTTAACACCACCCTATACCGAAAACCCACCGACTGCTATGCCTACCTTCATGCCTACAGCTTCCATCCCAGACACACCACACGATCCATTGTCTACAGCCAAGTGCTGAGGTACAACCACATTTGCTCCAACCCCTCAGACAGAGATCAACACCTACAAGATCTTCACCAGGCATTCTCAAAACTATGATACCCACACGAGGAAATAAGGAAACAGAGCCAGATGTGTACCCAGAAGCCTCCTGCTGCAAGACAAGCCCAAGAAAGAAACCAACAGAACTCCACTGGCCATCACATACAGTCCTCAGCTAAAACCTCTCCAATGCATCATCAGTGATCTATAACCCATCCTGGACAATGATCCCTCACTTTCACAGGCCTTGGGAGGCAGGCCAGTCCTCGCCCACAGACAACCCGCCAACCTGAAGCATATTCTCACCAGCAATGACACACCGTACCACAGTAACTCACACAGGAACCAATCCATGCAACAAACCTCGATGCCAACTCTGCCCACATATCTACACCAGCGACACCCTCACAGAACCTAAGCAGATCAGCCACATCATCATCGGTTCATTCACCTGCACGTGTGAATGAACCAATGTAATATACGCCATCACGTGCCCCTCTGCTGTGTACGTCGGCCAAACTGGACAGTCCCTACGTAAAAGGATAAATGGACACAAATCAGATATTAGGAATGGCAATATACAAAAGCCTGTAGGAGAACACTTCAATATCCCTGGACATACACTAGCAGATGTAAAGGCAGCCATCCTGCAGCAAAAAAACGTCAGGACCAAACTTCAAAGAGAAACTGCCGAGCTTCAATTCATTTGCAAATTTGACACCATCAGCTCAGGGTTAAACAAAGACTATGACTGGCTCGCCAACTACAAAGGCAGTTTCTCTCCCTTGGTGTTCACACCTCAACTGCTAGAAGAGGGCCTCATCCTCCCTGATTGAACTAACCTCGTTATCCCGAGCCTGATTCTTGCCTGCATATTTATACCTGCCTCTAGGAATTTCCACTACATGCATCCGACGAAGCAGGGATTCACCCACAAAAGCTTATGCTCCAATACGTCTGTTAGTCTATAAGGTGCCAAAGGACTCTTTACCGCTTTTACAGATCCAGACTAACACGGCTGCCCCTCTGATACTATGCCCTTTAAGTCCCACGTAGACAGTGCTTAGAAGAATTCTTCTGTTGACCTAGCTACTGCCTCTTGGGGAAGTGGATTTGCTACAGCGATGGGAGAACCCTCCCATCACTGCAGTAAGAGTCTACGCTAAAGCATTACAATGGTGCAACTGCGGCTGTGCAACTGTTTCCTATTAAGTATAGACATAGCCCTAGAGTAACATGAAGTATATAATATATAGGAGGGCTAAGCTACTTGCATTCAAATCCAAAAGTATTGTTGCGGTTATTTGTATGATGGTCCTGCCTAAGGACCCACATCCTGGAACTCATATAAATACAGAACTCGTAGATGGTCCCTGCCCTTTAAAGCTTAAGAATGTGCATAATTAACATAGAAAACAAGAACCCCAGATGATGGGCTTGAACCTGGATCTCTCAAGTGTCAGGCCAGAGTTTGAGCCTTAGGTCCTTTCCCCATCTCTAGATGCATTTGAGTACCACTGAGTGGAAGAGGGAGCTTGTCAGGTCTAACCAGAGAGTTTGTTTTCATTTTAAAAATATCAGTTTTTCCTTCACATCCAGAGCAGCATCTGAACACCCAGCATCTTCAAGCTAATGCAACTGTTTGGTTCTAATAATAATGCAAACATATGGGGGATTTTTTATTACTAATAAAAAAATTCCCCCTGAATTTTTCATGTGGTTTTCATCTTGTGTTTTCCTCCTCAGGACATCCCGCCCACACTGTGCAAAGAGCGTAGGAGGTAAAGACTGGAACCAGCATAGCTAGTGAGCCTCGACTGCAATGAGCGAGAGAACCACCCTCTGCAGTCACAAGACAGGAGAACTGTCTACTGCAATCAAGTGTCCCAGGAAAAAACAAGAAGCAATTCCCCAAACTTTCTTGCATTCCAAGAAAGGCTTCTTTCTATCTCTCCATTCCCGCAAATCTGATGTCCCTTCTGAGTCCCATTAGCCAGCGTAACTTCTTCACAGCATAAAGGCCAGATCCTTAGCTGGTGTAAATCAGCACAGTTCTGCTGACATCAATTTTAAACAGTCACCTTCCCCAGCACATTTCTTTGAGCAGAGGCAGCTGCTCTGTCTGTAGCTTGCTATTCGTCTAAATAAGTGTGTAAGACACATGTGGAGAATCAGGGGGAACAAAACTATGAAAAGTTTTCAAAGAGATCTTGAATTCTTCTCTCTCTCCCGTTCTCCCCCACCCCATGACATCATTGCTGCTGCTCATCTCTGCCACTCTGGGATGTGTGTGAATTTCTCCGCTATTTCACTAAGCCCCAGGAAATCAGCAGTCAGCAGAGAATGAATTTGCAAGTTACTAATGCCAAGGTTTCCAGAATCCAAATTATGAATGGAGCTTAATAGGAGGGCATCAAGGCTGACTGATTCCTCGGACAATAGACCCGGATTTCATTTGCTAGATCTCTTCACAGGCTTTTTCAAGTTCAGATACAGATAAATATCTCTGTATGACTTGTGAACGTGTGTTTGCTTTCCAAATGAATCCTTTCAAGCCTTTATAGAAGATAGTGGCCTAAATTTTCCAGACTGACTACTGATTTTGGGCCATGACCCTGAGACAACAGAAAGGGCCCTGATTTTCAGAGGGTGGGAGTCATTAAGCAACATAGGTGCCTAACCACCAGAGCTAGGCCCTTAAGTCCCCGAGCACAGCATTGCTATGATGCGTGAAACTCCTGCTCAGCTGCTGCCTAACCTCATAGGTGCCTAAACTCGCTCAGTGACTAACTTTCCGCAATGAGGGTTCCCTTCATGTCTGTGTTTTAGACCCTGCTACCCACTGCTACCTCCTTCTAAGCGTCCGACACCTGCCTCCAGGAAGCCACAAAGCGAGTCACAAATGGGGGGAAGACAGGCATTTGGCTACCTATGTTGCATGTGGGCCCAAGCCAGTAGGCAGCCTCTGAGCTTGCCTACTCAATCAGTCCCATTCCCAATCCGGCCGGAGGAGGTGATGGTGGTGCCCGCCTTATAACTTTTAGTTCAGCAGTTTGAGCTCTCACCAATCCCCGTCCTGGAGGGGTGCGGAGAATTTGAATAGGGGTCTCCCACCACTCAGAAATGTGATCTAACCACTGACCTGTGGGACACTGGGCTGCAGGGCTCCCTCCAGGTCTCCTGCTGAAGCTGTTCCACTGTGGATAACTAATAAAAGAGTGGCTGGAGCAGGGGGACTGGACCCAGGGTCTCCCTCCTCCCACCCAGGTGCCCCAACCACTGGACTAGAGTCAGTCTCTCTCTCTCTCTCTGGCCCAATGGCTATCTTTAAGTATTTATCCACAGTGGAAGCATCATTGGGCTAGAGAGAGAGAGAGAGAATGATTCTAGTCCAATGCTGAGGGCACCCTAACCCTGTTAATCTTTTCTCCCCCTCTGGCAGAGAAGGGGGAATTGAACTGGGGTCTCCCACATCCCAGGCGAGTGCACTAACAACCGGGTTAGAAGTCATAAGGTGGGCACCCGCACCGCCTTCACTGCCCCCATTTTGTGCAGCGTGGGGCAGGTGCCCCACTCATTCCTGCAAGGAGCTGCTTAGGCACCTGGTTCGCTAAGCGGAGATAGAAGCCTCCCAGCAGCCTGGACATCTCTGCACATAGCTCGGGGGGCTCAGCACACACCCCTCACATCGGCCTCTCCCAGGGGCTAGCTTAGGCAGTTCCCCATGGAGCCCAGTTGGCTTTTGGGGACTGCATTCTAGCAAGGCACCTGTCTCTTCCTACTCATTGTACGTGGAGCCAAGGCACTGCTCACAGTGTCTCTCCTGTGATTTTCTAGATGCCTAGAAGTTCGGCGTCACGATGCTCCGCATTGCAAAGCCTAAGTCACTTCCTGGATCCCACCCTGGGATCTCAATCTTTTCCTGAGAGTCAGGCCCCTTTCAAGTGTCCGAAGGAGGCCTCCATTTTTAGGAGCTCTCTGAAACCACTACTGAGGCCGTAAAATGTGGGCCAAATGGTATTAAGAGCCCATCTCGCCCTCATGAATAACGCTATAATTACAAATTAGTCTGTACAGCCCAGCATGTAAAACCCCACCATGAAAAACCATTAGGCACAGCTCAGTGCAAACAGGCAACCCTACAACAACCCCATGCACACTCAACCCAATCCGAGTTTGCACTGCAATACAGATCAACCATCCAGAGCCATGCTCCAAGGCACAAGCCGGCGCCAACAAATCCACATGCGCGCTGGGGGGGAAATGAATTTCATCTGGGAAGCAGATTCCAGTTTGAAGTGGACAAGAGATTATAGCAAATAAAAGAGAGGAAAAAATTTTTGGAAAATTCCAGAGAAACAGCCTAATCACCTGCACAGAGGCAAGTGCATGAAAGAGCAGAGAGATACAGGGGCAGACAAACAAGGGCAAGGAGGAGTGGAGGCATGGAGCTACACAAGAGCTCAAAGGTACCTTTTCAAGGGCTCAGTTCCCACAACCGGAAGCCTCTAAGCGTCCGACACCTGCAGATCTTCAAAAGAGCTCGTCTCCTACCGAGGGTTCAAAACAAGGAGCAGGTTGTGAAGCGCTCAGCACTCAACCGCCCGCCTCGTGATGCTCCCCGCCAGATTTCCCAGAGGGCTCTGCACCCACACCCACTGGGCAATTCTGAAAATGAGGCCATTTGTCCCCGTGCCCAAATGGGAGCTCTTCTGAAAAACGTGGCCTCGATTGTAGGTTCTTTCAAATATCCCAGCTGACACAGGGCGGAGCTACCCCACCAACAGTGTTGAACCAGTGATTCTCAGACTATTTGTATTGGTGACCCCTTTGATACAGCAAGCCTAGGAGTGTGACATCTCACCCCCCCCTTAGAAATTAAAAATGGGGGGAGTAAAAATGCATCTTGGATTTAAGCAAATCTCCACAGGTTTCCTACACTCTTTGCTCATTTCAGCTAATTGGGAGTCTGCTCTGCTCTGGTGAGGGCAGAAATCTGATGTGATAGGCATTCTTTATGCCGGCCAGAGAGCTAGGCCTGGCGGGAGCCTGAGGAAAAGTCAGATAGCAGACCAGGATTATGGAAAGATTTGTTTTGATTTCAGTGGACAATTCATCTGCGATGTTTTAATTAGTCAGATTCCATGAAATGGGAAAGGGGGGATTGACTCATAAGAGTCTGGGTGCAGTTTTTGAGACCCCCAGTGAAGGGGAAAATGTGGCAGCAGCCAGGTCAGATGGTGGGTGCACTAAGACCCTGTTACATTGGCTAGTTGTTCTTTGGCTTTCAAGGCTTTTCAGGCCCTGGCAGAGCCAGAAAAGATCAGAGAGAAGAATTCCCTTAGCTAAACCGGCTGTTGCTTTTCTGATTGCTGCTAACGCACCTGCTGTTCTGTAGCCGCTTAGCTAGAAGCAAACTGGAATGAAGGTTTCTAGTTTGAAAAACAAGTTGTGGGAGGAAATTGGACTCCCAACATTTGTTCAGTGTTGTAAATGAAGTCATCCGTCAAGCCCAACAAGTGTAAGCGGTTTCCATGAGAAGTGTTTCAGTTCTGTACAGTGCCACTGAGGTTTTGAGCCTGCACACATGGCATTTGCAAAGCCATTGATTCCTAGGACCTCTTTCTATCTCTCAATTGTATGGGCTAGCTCAGTGGTTCTCAGCCTTTCCAGACGACTGTACCCCTTTCAGGAGTCTGATTTGTCTTGCAGATGCCCAGGTTATAACTCACTTAAAAACTACTTGCTTACAAAATCAGACGTAAAAATACAAAATGTGTCACAGTGCACTAATACTGAACAACTCCTGACTCATTTTTACCTCATAATTATAAAATAAATCCAATTGGAATATAAATATTGTACTTACATTTCAGTGTATGGGATATAAAACAGGATAAACAAATCATGGTCTGTATGAAATTTTAGTTTATACTGACTTCGCTCATGCTTTTTATGTAGCCTGTTGTAAAACTAGGCAAATATCTAAGTGAGTTGATGTACCCCGTGAAAGACCGCTACGTACCCCCATGGGTACATGTACCCCCAGTTGAGAACCACTGGGCTAGCTGACTCAATAGGTCCTTTTAGGCTCCCACTGGTCACACAGTGCCTAGCCTAATAGTACCTGTATGTCAGTGCAGAGCTGTCTCTACTGACTCATCCTGGTAGACAAAGCAGGTGGAGCCAACTAGCTCTTTTCAGGAAGATAAAAGGCTGAAAGCTTTTCTGAAGCAAGCAAAAGCTATAGAAAAGGGCAGGAAGGAACACTAATGAACCCCCTCCAAAGGCAGCTTAGGAAATATGTACAGTCCTGTCCTAAATCCATTACTTTAAAGACCACGGGACCGAGGGAGAGGGTGAATTTGGGGCATTTTGTACCTGCTGTGTTACAAGCAGGGGTTAGAACCAAAATGGTAGGGATGGCTCTAAACCCACACTGCTCAATCCAAAGGAGTTTGGATTTTGAGGGTTTGCTTTTCAGCCACCTCTGATTTTTAGCTTTGCCCCCAAGTAGTCACTTTAGTCTCTCCAGTGGCTACAAAGTGCCAGGAAAGAGCAGCCATCACTCACCTGTGCCGAGAGCTCAAGCAGTAAACGCCTGTCTCACTGTGGGGATTACTTCTGGAAATTGCCAGCTCCTAAATCCCACTTGTTAACCTTTACTGCATGAGGGATTTGCCTCAGGGTAATAAAGAAGACTTGTTGTAGGAAAAGTTTGTCAGCTTTAAACTTTACTACTTTTATATTCTCCTACTCCCCAACCTGTCATTTCCAATAACGGAGCTTTTTAATGAGATGCCAGAGGCAAACAGCCCATTTCTTTGCCAAGGTTATCATCAGGTTGCCAGGATTCCACTAACCTGCCCTTCTTAATTTGTTTTAAATGTTTCATCTTGTTTCCCTTCTAACACAACTCTTCCTTTTACAAGTATGTTTCTGGTTCTCACATTTTAAAGGAGCAAAGATGCCTTAAGATGCATAAATCTGTTTAAGAAACCCAACAGCACATGAAGTGTACCAGAATTAGCATCTTGATCCAAACCAGAAAGTTGGGCTGAATTCATCAATAGTTTTAATCAAGATCTCTAGCTCTTTTCTGATGCTGAATGTGTTTTTAAATGAAGATGAGCAAAGAGTGCAAGAAAACTGTGGAGATTTGCTTAAATCCAAGATGCATTTTTATTGTTATATGTTTGTGAACCTTATTGTTCAAACAGGAACGAAGTCATCCAAGCAGGGAACAGAAACATCACATGACTCAGGCCAGGTCTATGCTATCGCAGTAAATCGATCGAAGTTACGCTACTTCCGTTACATGACAGGTTTCAGAGTAGCAGCCGTGTTAGTCTGTATTCACAAAAAGAAAAGGAGTACTTGTGTCTCTTAGGTGCCACAAGTACTCCTTTTCTTTTTCCGTTACATGAATAACTTAACTGATGTCGATGTAGCTAGATCTACTTACCGCGGTGTCTACACCGCGCTGTGTTGACGGGAGACCCTCTCCTGCTGACTTAACTTACGATTCTCAGCCGTGGTCTACACTGGGGCGGGCGGGGGGGGGGAGGAATCGATCTAAGTTACGCAACTTCAGCTACGTGAATAATCTACGTACGTAGATCGACTTACCGTGATGTCTTCACCATGGTGAGTCGACTGCTGCCGCTCCCCTGTCGACTCCGCCTGCGCCTCTCGGGAGAACACCATTTACAGATGGGGAAACTCTGGCACACAGAGTTTGAGCAATCTGGACCACCACGTCAGAGGAAAGCTGTTTTATACTCACATCTCCTAAATCCCAACCAAGTGCATCAACCACAAGACCATCCTGCCTGCTGAGGCTGCCCTACTGAGCTCTTTATTTTGTATTTTAATGCAATCGTGTAAAATCTACCTTTAGCAAAAGAGAGCTTTCTCCTTTCTTTTGCATGTTGTAATAACAGCATTATACATATACTACAAAGAAAGTGTTAGTGGAACAGTAATTGGGTCTATCGTAACTGCGAGTCAAACAAATGAACATACCAATTACTGTCAAGCTTTATTCCACACTAATGTTCAAGTTAAACTCGCCAGCACAAACGCAAACAAAGTTTAACACCAGCCAGAAAGAGAAAACAGAAATAGTTCTCTGCGTAAACCTTGCACAAAGCCTGAGCCTACAGAAGATGCAATAGAAGCAACTTACTGTGCAAAACAGAAGGAAATTAAAAACAAATAGAAGCCATCTGGTTGCAGAAACCTAATTAAATCCCCATCGGTCTTAATATCAAGCCCCTCAGGATAGGTCGTTTCGTTTGCACAAAGTTAGGGAATGTGTTTAGAAGACACAGATGTTTGTGGCTGATAGCCACCTAGCCAATTCTAGATGAAGGTGGTGGCAGGTTCCATAAGGAGGCAGAGGTCCCAAAAATTGACACCGTGGCTGCCTTCTTTCATGCCCAAAGTGCAAGTCATGGAAATTACAGCTGCTAGCACTCACGATGCTCCATTTTCCACTGCACTGAGACGGTGCACTGCATGCAGGCAGCTGAGGCTCAGTGGATGTCTGTGCTGGAGATCTGGTCCACTGTTGCTAAGCCAGACTAAAAATGCGGTCCATGTTTCTGGGGAGTTGCCATCCTGGCCCTCAGCTGGACAAAGTTTGGACACGTGTGTAAAGCACCCAGCGCAGTGTGGCCACTGTCCTTGACTGCAGCTTTTACAGCCAGAAGGGAAAGATGTTCTTACAGTTGAGGCACTGGCAAGGGACTTAGGAGTTCTGGGTTCAAAACCTACCTCTTCCATAAACTCCTTCTGTGATGTTGGCCAAGACTCTTATTCTCTCTGTACCACCATTCCATTATAATGCTTCCTTTTATCTACTTCATGTCCATTTATATCATAAGCTCTCTGGGGCAGGTACTGTATCTTCCTGGACAAAGCTTAGCACAATGGGGCCCTGAATTCAGGGTTGCTAGACCCTGCCCTAATGCAAATAACAACAACGTAAGATACAGGAAGCCTACTCAGCTTCCCACTGATGTAAATATTATTTTGAAGTCACAGACTAGAGAAGAGGGAGAGAGAATTTTCCCTCCTGCCCCGTTGCCAATAAAAGTTTGAGAGATAAAGCATTTACCTAGCGTGTGTATTTTAAGCGCACGGACAATGTTTTTTTAACTATCTAGAGAGCAAAGCATTTCCTATGTACAATAATCATAGTAGTAATTTGCACTTTCAGCGGTGGCCCTCACAGCACTTTGGAAGCAGTGAATTAAGCTTTATAAACCCCCTGTGACATAGGTAAGTGTTATTATCCCCCTTGTACATTATACACAGAAATTTCTGCCGCAACTGAGCACTACGGGGAAATGAGTAGGTGAGATTTTCTTTTTTATTATCTTTTTAAGCCTCAACGTTAAGTGATTGAAGCCTCCCTCAAAACCAGTCTCAGGACAGGAGACCAAAATAAATAAATAAATAGGCCTCAATTCTGGCTCTTATTCTTGCCCCTTTCCAAAACTCCTGTAGCATAAAAGAGACTGGAAAGCTGTTGCAGTATTGCCTATCCTAAATGGTCAAAAATCCTGAATTACACCCCCCTGACCCCCACCCAAGAAATAAGGAGATAGTTTTTCAGCCAATCACGAGACTTAAATGAAGAAATAAATGTTGAGTTCTTGTTCTTTTGCTTCTCATTTTTGAGCATTCATAGGTCTGAGCTCTTCTCTGCAACCATGATGGCTAGAAACGCCCCTTTTTCAATGCAAGGTGCCAGTTTGGTGTAATCACCTCACCACAGGACCTGGGGCTTTAAAAACAAAGAAACAAAAAAAGAAGGATTGTGAAACTTGCAATAAAAATGCCAGAGCTGGCAACACCTCACTGGATCTCCCCACTCAAGCATTCCTGGGTTCAGGAGGTTTGCCTAGGTGGTACAGGGCCAGCAAAACAGCCCAATGCCGCCACCTGCATGACTTCTCCCACAAGGAGGAATGGTGTGGCTGGGTAACGGGGGTGGCCAGAGCGCACTGTGCTCCACCTATTCTGCGTGCACCATTCATGTTCCTAGTTAAATGGAGACATGTAGAATTCAACGTATAGCAGAATTCTGGCTCTGATGCTGCAGACGCTTCGTGCCAGATTTCCCTAAGAGCTCAGCTCCCTAAATGAAGCAGCCAGATTTCCAAAAGTGCTCCGCACCCCACTGATCTCATAGAGATCTTGTTGCAGCGTGGGGAAAATCTGGCCACTTAATGTGAATCTGCCTAAGTACTTCTCGGTCTAGGTATTTATGTGGCCACCACCACTGTAGTTTCTGTAGGCCCTGATTCAGCAGCAAAGTATTATGCACATACTTAAATCCATTCCTTTCTAGCAAAGCACATGTGCTTAACTTTAAACCTCACCCCACTGAAGTCAATGGAACTTAAGTATGTGGTTCAAGTTAAGCATGTGCTTCAAATTAAGCAGCGACTTATGCGCCTTGCTGAAAAGAGATTGTTTGCTGAATCAGGGTCATACTGAACCATGCACAGAACAGAGGGCAGGCCACTTTATTTTTAGCAACTGGTGGATACAGAAGGTATCCAATTAACATCCTTTGCAACTTTTCTGACTACAGCCGAGTTTCTTCCCCCTCCTCCTTTCTTTTTCATATCGCGCACCACTTTAGATGTTTCTGTCCTATAAACACCGGATGCGTGATACATCAGTAAAGACTGGCAACGGTTGCTTCACTTTCACTTGTCAGTCGGTTACAGTCACCCTCCTAATTTAAGTTCATCCAGCTGGAAATGTACGCAATTGATGTGAACTTGACAAAAAAAAAATGCTTTGGGGGTTTTCGTCCTCCACATCTCCCTTCAGCACAGCGTGTACCTCAGTCAATCATGTGGGCTTGGTTAAGCTAAAGATCTATTATCGCCTTCCATTTCCTGCATCTGCTCAAGCAGGACTTCCACCAAGAGAGAGCTTATATGTGAAGAAGGTGTAAAATAGATGGATCTATATATGTTGGTTTCTTGGTTGTCATTGGCACCTAAAAGTGAAATTGCAGTGAGGGGAACAAAAAAAAACCCAAACAAACAAGTAATATTTTTTTTCCCAATTACAATTGAGATTCTGCTTGGCTGATCACTGCTCTGACCTGCTTTCTGGGAGGGATGTAGGGACTGAAACATCTCCAGTTTTATGTGTATTCCTCTCATTTCATTCTCAGCCTCTTCCTCATGGAAGCTTATGCTCAAATAAATCTGTTAGTCTCTAAGGGGCCACAAGTCCTCCTGTTCTTTTTGCTAATATCTATAGTGCTTTGTGCTTTCAAACTGTGCCGAAAGCAGCCACTTGGTTATCAGTCTCCTCTAGCCAGATGCTTTCTCTCCCATCCACTCCCTGTGTTTCTTTCTCGGCCTGATTCAGGGCAGCACGCATGTATGTTCACGGCATGGTCAGAGTTAAACCCATGTTTTAGTGAATCAGGGCCTAAGGGTATGTGCCCACTTGAGCTGGAGCTGTGACTTCCAGCTCAGGTAGACGTGCACACAAGCTTTGAACGGGCTAGCAGGCGAAAGCGGGCAGTGCAATGGCAGCGGTGCATGCAGCAGGACGGTTTAGCCCAGCGTTTCTCAAATGCAGCCACCAGGGGCTTTTCTTGCGGCCACAGCACCCTGGGCGGTGACTGGCAGTTTAGAGCCATTTACACTGTCTAGGCTAGGGGCGAGATCCTGTGCTGCAAGTGGGAGGTGACGCACAGAACTTGCAGCCCTGGGGGTAAGGGACAAAGATGGTTTTACACCACATCTGCACCCTTGGGTTCCAGGCTACTTTAAGGGCTGAAGCAACCCCTGACGTAATATGCGCCCTTCCAGCCCCCTGCACTAGAGCTTGTGAGGGGAGCCACAGAGGATAGCCTCTGGTTCTCCCACACAGTGCCTAGGCCAGGAATATCTTCTTCCAGTCAGCGAAGGGGTTTTTGCCTGTTCTATTTGTATTGTGATTTTCATTGCAACGTCTGGCCCCTGTACCCTGCTAGGACATGCAGGGCTGAGGATCTCGCCCTAAAGGTCTGGGAGGTGAAATTAGGGCAAAACCCAGTGTAGACAATCATAGATTATCAGGGTTGGAAGGGACCTCAGGAGGTCATCTAGTCCAACCCCCTGCTTGAAACAGGACCAATCCCCAATTTTTGCCCCAATCCCTAAATGGCCCCCTCAAGGATTGAACTCACAACCCTGGGTTTAGCAGGCCAATGCTCAAACCACTGAGCTATCCCTCCCCCCAGATGTACATGCCTCTGTCTCCTTCTCCCCGTCCTTGTTCTGCTTCACTTGAGGAAAAACCACCCCAACGGGCAGGGTCTTGCAATATCTGTCCTTGGGGACTCCCTCTTAACGCTCCCTGGATCTGGCTGATGATTCAATATCGACTGAAACAGGAGGGAAAAATCTACAGCCGAGAACCGAGTCTCACGTGGGCCCAAGTGGCATCAGTTCGACGTAAAATCAACATCAGGCTGGGAAAGCCAGGTGTGACGCAGACAGCCGCATCAAATTCGATTCCAAGACTTACGGGGGGAGAGGGAAAAATTTCACCCGGTGGAGCTGGAACTAAGACACAGCCTTTGTATCCAGCCTTTCCCAAACCAGTGACAAAATGACTCATTGAAAAATTCCCCGAGCTGTTCTAATTGTAAGCACTTTGAAGAAGTGTCTCTCACTGTGTATATGTACAGCACCTAGCACAATGGGCCCTGCTGTCGGTTGGGACCTCAAGGCACAACTGTTATATAAACCATTATGAATAATAATAGGAGACCAGACTCCTGAGTTCTGTTTCTGGCTCTGACACTAAGTCCCTGTGATCTTGCGTGGGTACCTGACCCCTCTCTGTGCCTCAGATTCACCATGCTGTCTCACAGTAATACATTCAATAAAATGAGAGACCAGACAATTTGGCCAAGGGTTTCACATGGGCTAGTGATATTTTTGGGGGGCGGGGGGGGTCTTTGATTGCAGGGAGCCCAACTTGAGATGCCGTAAAGGATGCTCAGATATTTCCTGAAAACCAGGCCCCCTTTAGGGTCTCAAATCAGACATTCCAAAATACGCTACTCACATTTGAAAAATCTCAGCCTACAATTCTCTGCTCTCGTCGTTGCCCCGGCCTTGGCAAGAAGGGTCTCAGAGGAGAGCAGTAAGAATCATGTGTGTTTCAAGCCTCTATTTTTTCCTTTTCGGCAAGAAAACGAAATAAAAAAATAGAAAAATAAGGGGGGTGGGGGAGAGTATACACAGCAGCTGTGTGATGTCAGCTTTGTTCTGTATCCCGGAGCCCTAACGGGAGTGGACAAGAGAAGATGTAATGAGTTTGACAGCCAGGGTTTGAAAAAGATCGGTTATGTCAAGCGGCCTCACAGTTCCAGGAAAGCGGGGAACGAAAGGAGTGGTGAGGACAGGAAAACGAGACGGATAAAAAAAAAAATGTACGGTGTGTCATGGGAACAGCTCTGGCAATAAGACCCTTTCAACTGCAATCAATAGTGACACGAAGAGCCAGGCGGATGGGTGTTCGGCTGACCCCGCAGGGCTCAGAACAAGCCAGGGGTGCTTCAGCTTAGTGAGAATCTGACCTGATGGGTTGCCTTCTGTAATGATCAGCGTAGGCCTCAAAATCACCCACGGTTCCTCCTTACGATTAACTGAAGGGAGAGGGGCAGAATATGTAAAAAATACTTACAGAACGTACAGTCATCAGTAGGATCCGAACATCCACCTTTTGTTACCCAATACGCAGGCTCCTCCTCCTTGAGGTAAGGGATACATTTTTCCTTCTAGCAGTAAGAAGCAGGCTTTTGATGTCACTAGGTTTCACCACTACAACCACCTATGATCTCTCTTTCTCTCTCACACACACACCCCTCTCTTCAGAGGCAACGTGGAGGTGAGGGGGCGGGCATGGGGGATCATTTCCCACCCTTCCCCAATTTCTGCCTTCCATTTAGCACAGAGGTTTTCAAATAGTTTGAAAACCACCGCCTCCTGCCAGGAGCCAGCGGATCGGAAGCTGGTGGGAGCCACCTGGCCCCTGGTCCCAGAGGCTGAGAATGAAATGAGAGGAATACACATAAAACTGGAGGTGTTTCAGTCCCTACATCCCTCCCAGAAAGCAGGCCAGAGTAGTGATCAGCCAAGCAGAATCTCAATTGTAATTGGAAAAAAAAATATTACTTTTTTGTTTGTTTGTTTTTTTGCGGTGGGAGCTGGGGCGCTGGCTGGCTGCCTGGCAGCCCTCCCTGCCCTGTTCCCCGAGCCAGGCCACCTCTGCACAGCCGGGCACGCCCCAGGCAGGGGGTAGCACAGCTCCGAGCTGCACCCCTTACGCCCTCTTGCCTCTCCTGGAGCCAGACCCGGCTGCCATGAGATGCTCCCCAAGGCCTTCTTCTGCCTTGGTGCGCCTGGCTCTGCTGCTGCTCCTCAGCCCAGGGGCAGTCACATGCCACCCCCCCAAACTTTAAATTATGCCCCCTCACCATCAAGAGTTACGCATCGTCTCTGCCTTTCTCTCTACGATCCAGCTCCTTTGACATTAACATGAGGCTTAACATTAATTTGGGAATTGGATCAGGTCCTAACCTAGTAAATTGACACCTGCATGCTTAGAAGAACTATAGCTGACTGGGACCGAGGGGGCATGCTGGGAATTGGAGGGGCCTTGCTGGAGCTGAGCTACAGACTAACCCCGACCATCCAAATACAGACAGCAAAATTCAGACAGAAGTAACACAATGGAGAAACACACTAACCAGGATAAATAAAAAGAGAGAGACAAGGTGGGTGAGGTAATCTCTCGTATTGGACCAATGTCCATTGGTGAAGGAGACAAGCTTTCAAGCTGACAACTTGTCTCTCTCACCAACAGACTTTGATCCAATAAAAGTTATCCTCTCGCCCACCTTGTGGGTCTATTATCCTGGGACCAACACAGCTGCAACAACATGGCACATAAAAAATAGACAGTTGAAGAGAAGCAAGAGGCTGTAAAATTCAGTAGAGCTATTTATATTTCTTGTAAACTTCTGGATACAGGTCCACAATGTTGCATATTCGTTCCAACGGAACCACTGATCCTTTTGACGTTTGTCCAGCATATGGCTGTTTTTGACTTGATCACAATCTATAAATATGTACATCGTGTGGCAAATTGCCAGTACGATTACAATGGGTCCTGCACTTCCTCTTCTGGGGGGGTTCAGGGCGCAGTTTCCTGCCCCTGAACTAGGGTATTTACTGTCCCACCAGTAACCCAGAGAAGGGTAGTGGAGAGGGAGGGACCTGGGCCCACCCTCTACACCAGGTCCCAGCCTAGGGGCCCTAGGGATAGTGGTAAACCACTTGAACTAGTGCTTCCTTCCCCAGGGCTACTTCCCTCTCCTGCTCTTCAGCTTGTGGGGCTTGTTGCCCTCTCTCTCTGCACAAGCCGGGTGTCTCTTTACCTAGGGTCTTGGTCTTCTAGCCAGCCACGGCACTTCTCCAAACCCTCCTCTGCTCCAAACTGCTCTCTGCTCTAACTCCTTCCCCTGGCTGATTGAAGCAGGGGGTTTTATCAGGTGACTAGCTTCAGGTGCTCTAATTGGCTTCAGGTGCTTTTAATTAATCTATAGAAACCTTTCTTCCCTCTACAGGAAATAAGGCTTCTCCTCATCCTGGGACTTACATATCTCTCCTATATCACTCTCCTGCTGCCTTCTGGCCATGCTGTATCACATAGGGCAGAACATTTCTGAAACCAGAAGGTTCTTTAATCCAGCAGAAAAATGGCATGATATGATCTAATGCCTGGAAGGTGAAGCTAGACAAATTCAAACTGGAAGTAAGGTGGAAATTTGCAAGGGTGATGGTAATTAACCACAGAAACAGCTTCTCAAGGGATGGGATGGATTCTTGGAGTCTTTAAATCAAGACTGAACATCTTTCTAAAATATCTGCTCTAGTTCAACTAGAAGTTTTGGCCTTGATGCAGCAGTGACTTGGTGAAAATGGCCTGTGTTATGCACAGTCACAATGGTCTCTTTTGGCCTTCAAATCTACGAATCAGAACTAGAGACTTTGGTCTGTGACTTCACAAAAGTCCCACTGGTTGACACATCAAGCAAATAGCTTGTTTCTAACATACAAACTGGAAATTATATGTGTAGAAATCTCTCGTTTAACACCCATTTCACACTGGAAAAGGAACCGTCTTTGCTCTTCTTTGAACAATGTGGGCATCTTTTTGAAGCCACCTGAGATGGTAGAGAACTGTTATAAAACCATGCAAAAGACAGGATAACGGGAATCATCTACTGAACAGCATGGCTAGGACGCCTTTCAATTGTCCACACGCTGGTCAGGAAAACATTGCTAGAATTCTACTACCAACACCACATTTAAACACTGCTGCAGATTGTGGTAATAACGGGGATTCCCAAATGTTGGAAGCAAGTTTCTTGCATCCATTAATGTAAAAGTCCCCAGAGATGAGGTGAGCAAATAGCAGGTGATTTTTGTCCCCATGGCGATTAACTGACAGAATTGACACAACTTTGCTCAGAGCAATTTAGTCCTACAATAACACAACAGTAGCAGCAACTCCCTGCTTAAACAAAGCTATGCAAGTTGAACACAAGCAATTTACAGCCCCTGTTGTACTCAAGTGATATTTGATTATATCTCAGAGAGCTGAATGGGCAACAAAATCACAAACCAATTTTGTAGCGTAGCAGCTGTACGACTTGTTGTGCAGTGTTGAGATGGCAGGTCAGACTAGGACATGAATGGAAGGTGTTCGCTTGCAAACACATATTGTCAGGCACACTTTAGAGTCCTAATTTTGAAAGATGTTAGACTGGAAGCTTTACTTTATATGGAGGGCATGATAGGCTGAATATTATTTCTGAAAGCAGGGCAGCTTATTTCATAGTCTGAGAAACCAGCCTCTCAGAAATATACAGCCTTGTTGAAATACCTGGGAGTAATCACTTTTCTTCAGCTCTGCGCTATGTTACTGGACAAATAAATAAAACACAATTCAAACTCAGCCCCTGCGTTGTCGATAAAACCATATGACACTTTGACTCAGGATAAAGTCATTCTGGAAGGAAGGCAGCATTTACAAAAGCTCGATTGAGTTTGATTTAGGGGAGGAATACGTTGGAAGCAGTAAAAGTCGACACTAAAATGTCTCCTTTTTTCCCCCTCTTAAAAAAAAGGTTTTTGCGGGATTGAAATGGATGAGAGGAATCGAAGCCAATTTCACACCAGCCCAGGGAATATTTCAAAGATGAGTGTTTCCATAAGCTAATTGGTGGCCATTATCGTGAAATTATAAGGCAGCGGGAGCAATTCAGCCTTGTCTTTTATTTTTTTTAACGATTATTTTCCAAGAGATGTCTCCATCTCTGAATAATTCCACCCACCCAAACACAGCCGATTCCATCTGCTCTGTGGCAACCCCGCTGCCAGAGCTTCACATCCCTTGTCAAGCAGGGGCTTCACACGGGAAGGTTCCAAGGTCCTAATAATGACAGTGATGGCAAGTGATAAGCATGAATCTGTGATGAAAGATTCCACAGATAACCAAGCAACACACCATTAAAATGTGGCCTCAGTCTCTTGTGAGATGCCAAGGTCAATAAAAGCCTCTCAGGGAAGTTTCAGAGTAGCAGCCGTGTTGGTCTGAATCTGCAAAAAGAAAAGGAGTACTTGTGGCACCTTAGAGACTAACAAGAAGTGAAACTATTTGGCTGTTTCCACTGTAAACTGGGTCATTACACACATTGAATCTATTTCCCCATGTTAAGTATCCTCACACCTTCTTGTCAACTGTCTAAATGGGCCATCTTGATTATCACTACAGAAGTTTTCTTCTCCTGCTGATAACAGCGTATCTTAATTAATTAGCCTCTTATTCCACCTTTTCATGTTCTCTGTATGTATGTATATATTGTCTTACTATATGTTCCATTCTATGCATCCGATGAAGTGGGCTGTACGAAAGCTTGTGCACAAATAAATTTGTTAGTCTCTAAGGAGCCACAGTACTCCTGTTCTTTTTGTAAACTTACAGTGCCGTTCACTTAGGGCTCATCGACACATACAGCGCTGTAGCAGGGCAGCTGCAGCGCGTCTGGTGAAGACGCTCAATGCCAACGGGAGAAAGCTCTCCGGTTGGCATAATAAAACCACCTCTGTGAGCCCATGCTGGGCCATAGCCTGCTGGACTCCACTCATACAAGGAGCCCCATGGACTTTGATGACACGACTCATGCAAGCAAGGCAAGCAGGAGTTTGGCCCCTCTGGGGTTGGTTTATTGAAGATGATGCTCCAGTGAGATGCCAGAAGGTGGCAGCACGGTAGGGCCAGGATGCTGTCTTCCTCTGTGTTTGCGGTGTCTAGCCCCATGGGACTCAGCACGTCTACAACATCAGCATTAATAGCATTTGTATACTGTGGCCTAGTGGCTGGAGTCCTGGTTTAGGACTCTAAAGGCCTACGTTCTAGTCCCAGCTGTGCAACTGAGTGAGCCTGGGGAAGTCTGTGCCTCAGGCACCAGTGGGGATTGTGATGGAAAGCTCTTTAAGACGTGTTGATGAAAAGGATTAGGTGTCACTGTTGTCCTATGGCCATACAGTGGCAGGCTTTGGCACAGCAGTCATCTTTGCTGTTTGTACAGCCCCTAGCACAGAGGGGTCCCAGCCCATTGCCATAATGAAGACAATCAACAATAAGTGGCAGGAGCCGAGTTTCTATCGCTAGAGACATCGGTGACAGATGCAGGGATGGTGCCGTTTCTTTATTTTAAACGCTGTGCATGCATCCTGCTCAGGTTTGACAGAGGTGGCCGGAACTGTGCAAAAGAAATGCCAGAGACCTCAGTTGAGTCACCCCTGCCCCAGCTTTGTTGCTGCCCCTCTCTGATTCCAAGCACCTTAGAACACCTTGTGCCCTTCGGAACACCTTGTTGCTCTCTCAGGCCCAAGCCCCTTGGCTCTTCACTGAGGATTACTCTACTCCAAAGTTTGCTCCATAGCACCACAGAAAAGCCTCTCCAGTAACTGTCCTTTCCTATAGCCCAACTCTCCTGCATGCAGAAACTTGATGGAGCATATGTATATTCCAGATGATGGTTGGGTGCTTGCATGGGCCCCTCAAAACGTTCAGCCTTTAATTTTGGATGCTTATTCAAAACCTCTTGAATGCAGGAGCGAGATGAAAATTGCATGGGGACATGCATTCTTTGTGAGATTTCTGTCACCATCCAGGCCCTTCTGTTCACCCGTTTCTATAGCGCCAGAACATTCGGTGACACCAAAAGTTAAAACTAGCACAAGGCAATACCTTTATACACAAGAAGCAATTAGTCTGTGGAACTCATGGACACACTGTATCATTGAGGTCCAGAGCATAGGAAGAATCTAAAAAAAGGGCAGGAAGGGAACATAAGCTTTCCTTCAGCATGGGAGGTAGAAGATGCGTAGATATTAAGGCCAGAAAGACAATTATAATCATCTAGACCCATGTCCTGCATCTTGCAGGCTACACAATTTCACCTTGGTCATTCCTGAGTTGGATCCTCTCTCATGACCACAGTCTCTATATGTGGATGCAGTCACAGCTCATTACACATGTGCGATTGATCTGGACACTTAACTCCCTTAAACTCCTTTTGCAAATCCCAGTTGCGGCCTCCACAAAGTTAAGTGATGGATCTTTGTCCGTTTATAAGTTGGGAACATAAACAGCCTCTCTCATGCTAGTGGCACGTCAGCAACCGTGTCATTTGGTTACAGATCGCAAAAATACCAGGGGTCCATCATGTTTTAAAGGCCAATTCTTGCAGCGGATTATTCATTCTGTGCAAAACCGAAGCTGCCCAGAATCCCAACACATCACAGCTGTTTGTTTACAGCACAGCCCTGAAGTGGATTGGCACCTCTTACAAACACTGTCGAAGAAAACAATTTGTTACTCGCCTGTAAGGAATCCCAAGGAAGCCCTGTTTATTGAAACAGAACTTCCCTTTACATTCTGCAGCTGCAAAAGTGAAATGAATCAGCTCCCGTATGTAACTTCCTCTGATTGTTGCCAGTGCTAATGGTGTGTGCTGGGAACTGTACTGCATAACTAGGTGTATTATGGGAGAGTTTTATACCTCTCCTATGCAGCATCAGCACTGGCCACCAGATACTGGACTAAACGGACCATTGGTCTATTCCGATATGGCAGCTCCTGTGGGAAGATTGTTCATTACTGAATTCTTATTAGCAGCAACAGGCAGATCTCTTAAATGTGCTTGATTGGTGATTATGAAGGCTGCCCGTCATTTTCAGCTCAGATTTAACTCCCTCCCACACAGATCTGGCGTTAGCTTGCTGTTTACGGCTGCAAATTATTGACATTGCAAATGTTGAATCATGAGGCTGAGGTTAAAAGAAAGGATTCCTGCCTCGTTTCTAGCTCCCTCCACGCCTGGTCTCTGCCCATCCTCTTTCTTTGTGCACCTCACACTGGGTATGTGTCATGCATGGGAGTCTCAGAGGGATGAAAGCTATGGCAACAGGAGTTGTGCATCTAATTCTTGAAACGTACCGCTCAACCTCACATTTGCTATTCAGAGTAGCCAGGAGAATACAAGCAGGGCTGTTCAGATGTTTTTTTCCATTGAAACTAAACTTGGGGGAAAAACATGTAGTGAGAGAGACAGTCCCTGTCCTGAGGAGTTTGCAATCTAAGAACCTGATTTTCACAGGCACTGATGACTGGTGAAGCCCATGGATTTTTAACAGCTTGGACTTACAATGGGATCCCGAGCTTTTCTTTTCTTGGCCAGTGGTTCAAACCCAGTTTAAGAATGAACGTCATTGCAATCTGAAAACTAGTAGATGTGCAATGAGTTTGGTTGGGTCTCAGTCCACTTACTAATGGGCAAATGTGCAAATCACCTCCATTTCTGTTTGTTCCAGCAGTGTCAGTAAGGGGGAACGGGTGTAGAAAGCTACTACCCTTGGAGATGCTCTTTCCACATCAAGGCTAAGGCACATTGGGCCTGATCTAAATTTCTTTTGAAATCAATAGAAGAACTCCCATTGACTTTGATGGGCTTTGGCTCAGGGCGGCCTGCGGGAAGTTTGCCTCACTGTCACCCATGCTGGATCTTTTCTGGGCATCGAATACTTGAATCTGCTGAAATTCAACCCAGAATTCATGTATCTCCCCCTCCCTTCACAGTCATAAATAGAACGATCAGGCTTTAGCGAAGAACCAGATTGTAGCAGAGTTGTATGGGCTGGAGTTAAATTCGGGTCTAAACGAAGAACATTCCTTTGTAATTAGAGATGGATTTGAGACACAGAGTAATTAGGCAGGAAATTAACTGGACTGATCAGATGGCAAAGAGAGAGAATGTAAAAAAAAAAAATTAAAAAAGGAGAGATTGAGATTAGATATCAGTAAACTGAGAAGAATGAGGAAGAAAAAGACTCCACCGAGAAAGGCCAAGGTGATCCAAGGAGATGGTGTCATTCCAGACAGGAGCATAAACAGCGAGAATGGTCCTCACAAAGGTACATAGGCACCTAAATCTGTGGTTTCAGAGCCTAAGTCCCTGTTTTGGCTCCACCACAATCCACACAATTCCTGCTGAACACTGTAGGTGCCTAAACTCACTTGGCACCTAAAATTCTGTAGGCATCTCTGCCCCGTCTGTGCACATGCCTACTGGATCATGTCCCATTCAACATCCAAGGGGATGGAGGCAGTATTCACACCCTCCTTGTAACTTTTAACGCAGTGGCTAGAACACTCATTCTTTCTGTCTTTCTGCTGGGCCCAAAGTCTATTCTATTGTGGATAGAATAACAAGGAGCACAAGAACGACTCTGTATTGGGCACCCACCTGGGAGGCGGGAGACCCTGGCTCCAGTCCCTCTGCTCCACCTACTCCTTCACTGTGTCCCCACAGGCTTCAACAAGAGCGACTGAGGGAGCCCTGCACCAGGACGTCCCATCGTTCAGGGGTTAGAGCACTCTCCTGAGAGGTGGGTGACCCCTGCGCAAATCCTTTCTCCCCACCTCTAGCTGAGAAGACGGAAGCGGGAACTGAAGCTGGGTCTCCCCCATCCCAGGCAAGTGCTCTAACCATTGGGCTAAAAGTTCTAAGGTAGGCCCCTTTGTCTCTAGCCATCTTGCATGGAGCAAGGCAGGAACCTAATTCATTCTCTCAAGAAGCAGCCTAGATACTTAAGGCACCTGACTCCAGATGGCTAGTGCTGCCCAGTGGCTTTCTAAACAAAGACAGGTGCCTGGACTTGGGTACCTATTTCCATGAGAGGGGGCCAAGCTTTGCCCATGTGGGCATCTCCTATTGGTTAAATTGGAGGTTAGGCGGCTCCTTGCTTAGAGTCCTGGCTAAAAGTGAGACACCACAATGCTTAGTCTTGCACAGCCTCAGTCCCTGTGTGGCTCACACCCTAATGGTCAGATCCTTAGCTGGAGTCAATCAGCAGGTCTCCATTGTGTTCACTCACTGAGACCAGCTAAGGATGGGGCCTAGGTCAGTGCCTCTTAACCTTCCCAGACGACTGTACCCCTTTCAGGAGTCTGATTTGTCCTGCATACCCCCAAGTTTCGCCTTACTTAAAAACTACTTGCTTACAAAATTGGACATAAAAATACGAAAAAGTATCACAGCTACACTAGTACAGAAAAATTGCTGACTTTTTCATTTTTACCATGTCATTATAAAATAAATGAATTGGAGTATAAATATTGTACTTACATTTCAGTGTGTCGTATACAGAGTGGTATGAACAAGTCACTGTCTGTATAAAATGTTAGTTTATACTGACTTCCCTAGTGCTATTTATGTAGCCTGTTGTAAATATCTAGATGAGTTGATGTACCCCCTGAAAGACCTCTGCGTACCCCCAGGGGTACATGTACCCCTGGTTAAGAATAACTGGCCGAGGTACTTTGCTAGGTGGATGCTAGACTCTGCTGCTCCAGCTTGCCAAGAGTAAAACAGTTAAAATGGGCCAGAACCGCAGCTGGTGTCATGTGGTCAGCTGAACTGAAGTCAATGGAACTATTATGGTGATTCACACCAGCTGAGGCTCTGCCCCAGTGTTTTAAACTCTCCCTGGATGCCTGTGAATAGCTACATGCAGGAGCCTGGTTGACAGTAGAACTTCTAAAGGGTCTGTTTAGCCAATGAGTCTGGCTTCTTCTGTGAACCAGGCAAAGTGGAGCAGGCAAGCCTGTAGGCGTTGTGCTGTGAGAAAAGGAGTGTCTCTGACAAGCTTCCTGGTGTTTCCTGCTCACGGTCCCCTCAGGAAGCAGAATACGGGGCAACAGTGTAAAATGAATAAGCAACAGGAAAGAGGATAGCTAAAGTTTTTCAAAAGTGTGGGAAGGGATTGAGTTTAGCTTTAGTCTGGCGTGACGGTTCACTGGGGAGGGGGGTATTTTAATAAAATCAGTTTGCCTGTCCCTTAGAACTGACTCTGTGAGCATTTATATTCCACATAGGCCTGACCCAAAACTCTAACTCTCCTCACTCACCAACTGGTGGGTTTGAAATCTGGATTGGGCTTTGTGGGCTAGATTCTCCAATGATGTAAATTGGCACAGTGTAATGCTATCCTCCTGGGCGTATCCTCGCCCGTAGGAGTGAATCTGGAACCTCTGGTTCCAAAAGACCCTTATCTGTTAGGCCTGCTCCACTCTTAACATTCAGAGCAACAGAGCTACATGGCTCAGGGGTATGAATTCTCTTAGGAATTGCTATGCTGACCAAACCGTGAGGTAGAGGTGCCAAGGTGTATAGAAGAATGTGTCCATTGACCTAGCCAACCTGCCCAGGGAGGTGGGTTACGTACAGCAATGAACCAGCTTCTTCCGTTGCTGTACAAAGTATCTACAGAGCAGCGCTGAGGTGGCATGGTTACACCATAGCAGGGCTGCTGTAGTAGCCAGAATGTGGACAGGGCCTTAGCCAATGCTGCAGCAGGTTCATTAATTTCGAGCTATGGCCTGGCCACCACTAAAGCAGGCCAGAGTGGGCACGGGTTATACTAGCTCCGGTGAAGCAAATGGGGTGAGGCCAATTTACCGCAGCTGAGGAGCTATTCCCTTCTCCTGAGCCCATCGCTAATTTATATGGCTGTGTTAGTAATGAGCCACGCAAATGGCCTGTTTTCCAGCTGTTAATGGCTGGAAGGTGGTGGCTGGCTTATCCAAGAGGTTTCACCACTGTATGCTAAGCACAACATATTTGTGATCCAAGAACAGACGCCGAATAAGTTTAGCTACTAAAGGATAAAGTCGCACCATTCAGTGTACTCTACGTATTTGTGCTGCTCAGGTACCGATTCCATTTTCTGCATCCTCCTGCTAACTGGCAAGAATCACCGGCTCTGATCTGGAAGTATCCTTGTTTCCTTTTCTTGAACTGCATCCAGGGGCAGTTCACACAAGGAGATTACAGAATCGTTAATACACACACCACGGTGCCCTCTCCAAACACGGACCTAGCGTGTTAATAAGTAAAGTAAACAGCGAAAGGTTCCGCTCTGAGCTGATGGATCTCCTAATAACCAAAACCTTTCAGAGTCAACATTTGCCATCAAAACAATCTGCTAACTTGGGCACATATTTTTCCCCCCTCAATCTGTTGGACTAACTAGTGTCTGCTGTTGTGGGCTTCATGGCTAATCTCACCAAAGAAATGGCACTGGAGAATTAAACAAAGCTCCATAAATACCACACCTGGTATTTTTCCAACCTGCCTGGCAAATGAGTTTGCAAGGGGAAATCCTGGGAATGACTGCAGTTCACTGAGGGTTAATGTATTGTTATTTTTGTAACCCCCCCCCCCCAAAAAAGAAAAGGAAATCATCAACTAATGATTAAAAAACAGACTAGCCTTTTACAAATCTCAAATGGGGTCACTGTAATGTACTGGGAACATGCTGACCAGGAGCTTGATTCGGTCACAGGCTAGATCTACATTTTTGGCAGCGTACAGAGCTCTACACCTTCAGCTAGCATGGGTATAAATAGCAGTGTAGACAGGGAGGCCCTGCTTAGGTGAGTCGAGTAGAAACATGCCAGAACCCCTGGGCTATTCCCCTACACAGCTCTCTGCACACCCAAGTTGTGCCTCCCACCTAAAAATGCTATTTTTAGCAGTCTAGTGTCTCGCAGCCTCTCACCTGCCAGAGCCTTTTCCAGTTGTCCTGTCTACAGTGGGGAAAGGCTCTGGCCAGGGCAGCTGCCAGAGCCTTTCCGTGATGTAGCCTGCCTGTCTCTGTGGCACGTAGCAATTACATGTATCCCACATGTCACCACAAGTGTAGACAAGGCCAAAGGTGAAACTGCCCCCAGCCTCAGAGAATCCGTTCCTGGTTTTGTGCTGAGCCCAGTGCATCTGGAGACAGAACGCTAGAGCTGAGGGCTCAGTCATGCACCCCTAAAGTCAAGGAGAGTTTCATGCCACAGACATAGGCTCTACATCAGTGGTGAGTGGATGGATACCATTCACCTACACAGGGCACAGCCTGCTCATATCTTTGCAGGTACAAATGGAACTGATACAAGACAGAAGCCACTAAACATCACTTAATAGCAAAGTTTTGGTCATTCCAAACATGGGCTGGATTTGAACCCACAGCCCTGAGGTGAAATTCTCTAACCCATCATCCCTCAGTAATCTCGGACTAAACTCCCATCTGTGTTAGAGTCTGGGAATAGAGGGAGAATGTTAGTGCTTTTCACTTTAAATAGGATATTTTTTTTTAAATTAAAATTCACTGCATGTCTTATTCCACTTAGAGAACTTTGTAGGAAAAATATAAGCATCAGAAGGAATGCCTGATGGGCGTTTTATTTTGCATCTTGATATGAAAATAAGATGATGGTTCATAAGGCTGTAGGTAAAATCTCACTTTTTTAAGGTTTCAGCCAAACACTATCATATATAACTCTGGCAACCTGTAATTCTAGCAATGATATGTATCCAGCAGATGGTCTGTTTCTGCACAATATAGTCTGTTGTTCTTATTGTTCAGTATACAGATTACATCTATCATTATTTATTTGTATTCCAGTAGTGCCTACAATTTGCAAGACATTGCATGCACACCACAAACACGTTGAAAGACTCAAGGTGAGCTTTCAAAAGTGCCTAATTGGCTCGGGAGCACAAGTCCCATTAAAAGTCAAAAACAGGGATTTTTAAAGGTGTTTAAGGGATTTAGGTGCCCAAATCCAATCACTTTTCAATGGAATATTTGTGCTCCTGAATCTCTTAGACACTCTTGAAAAATTCCACATTCCTCAAATCAAACAAGTCTCAGTCTAAGGTTGGGATTTTCCAAGCAATCTAGGGGATTTAGATATTATTAACTGAGTCGACATGTATCTAAATCTCCTGGACACTTTGGAAAATCTCAGTCTAAATGCCTGAGCCAAAACCCATTGAAGATGAAGGAACCATTCCCATTGACTTCAATGGGCCTTGGATCAGGTCCTAAGAAGTTGCATGATATACAAAGGTTGACAAAGAGGGATGTTATCAAAATATGTATGCATTTTATATACATTAACATTTTTACATACACTGGGCCAAATTCTGCAGTCAGTGTCACAGGTGCAAATCCAGAATAACTCTTTTGACTTCAGTGGGAGTTGCTGGATGCTTGTTGTTTCCAAAATCAGATTTAGGTGCCTAAATAAGGACATAGGAGCCAACATTTAGACACTTGGCTTTGAAAAGCTGGCTCTGCCTCAAACACTCACACAGTCACCTTCCCGAAAGGACACAGCTACCTACTCTTGCTAGCCTCACTGTCTCCTCAAAACAGCCCAGCTTTTCCCAGGCTCTGGTGACTCAGCAGAGGCGCATTAAGCAAGAGGTCTTTGCATCCCTGTTGGATCTCCTCCCCACTGAGAACTGCTGAGAAAGGAGGGATGGGCCTATGGAGGAATATATAATAATTAGTAAAGGATCTGTCTTGTATACCTGGGTTCGTGTGCATTCCACAGAGGCTTCCAGGTGGCTTCCAAGTGGTTATGGGGACCTGTGAAGCTCAGAACGGTTTTGCTTTTTTGACTTTTCCATCCCTGTTTCAGATGTTAGCAGTTCTCAACATCTGAAGTGCCCAGGCCGGGCTATCTAAATAGCCCAGGTATGTAGATGGGCTCCATTACTGTAGTATCTCAGCACCTGATAATCTTTAATGTATTAATCCTCACAACACCCCTGTGAGGCAGGGCAGTGGTATCATCCCCCTTGCACGGCTGAGGACTGAGTGACTCACCCAAGGTCACACAAGAAGTCTGTGGTAGAACAGGGAACCAAACGCAGCTCTCAGAAGACTTAGGCTAGTGCCCTAACCACTGGGCAATCCTTCCGCACTGTGAACTGGAGGGAGCGGATAGGGGGGAATCTGAACTTTCCCAGGCTCCTGGATTTCCACTTTGGGTTTGTGGCTTTCTAGTACCAATTAAAAAGAACTTCACGGGAGCCTTTCAGTTTTTTTTTTAATGGCAATTGGGTCAAATTGTAGAAAACTCTGGGCACTCCAAAGCACCTACAATTGTATGCCTAATCTAAGTAGACAAGTACATATGTAATGGCAGGAAACTAAGAAACTGTGTACACCCAAGTGGCTGTCTTCATGTCCATTATCTCATCTATACTTACAATGATGCTAACTCTACATGTGAATTAGACATGCAATTGTGTGAGCATTTTACAGGCACATTTACATAGTGGCTTTGATAATAAAGATTTTTCTGTAGCGATTAAGCATCTTGTCATCACAGCTGGGTGAATACTACGAAACAAAACAAAAATTCTATGAATATTCATTTACATTGTAATATAAATTTACTCCAGGAATTCTTGTGTGTCTTCTGTGTGTTCACTTTCCATCAATAATTCTATGATCTGCTGATATCTGCACAAATATTTTCAGAAACCAAAATTTCCAAGCTGCATGGGCCAAGGACTTGTTAGATTTGCATCTGCTAACATTCGTGGCCAGAAGTGCTTGCATGTTCATCCAATCAAGGAACAGAAATAATGCCATGTGATTTATATGCCCAATCATGACTAATCAACCCAGGCAAACTGCAAATTCTTGCAGAGAACTGTTGGTTTAATAAAACTCCCATGAAAATTAATCAAATACTTTGGAATAACGGGGGGAAAGTTCGATCTCCTCTGAACAGTCTTTGAGCAATAAGACAAGCTAAATGATTTATATTGGCTCTGTTCCTATGGTTGTGAACCAATTTTCTACCTCCTTAAATACCATTTCAAGAATCTCTTAAAGTTTTTCTTTGTGATGTTATGTATGCATTATGTATCCCCTGCTTTGGTCAATCCACAGAGGATGTTACCTTCAGCCTGCAAAGCCTAGTTCAGGGGTCGGCAACCTATGGCACGCATGCCAAAGACGGCAGGCAAGCCGATTTTTAATGGCATGCTGCTGCAGCCTGCCGGGTCCCAGCCGCCGGCCCCGCTCAGCTCGCTGCTGAACCCAGGCCGGGATCCCAGCAGGCAGCAGCGAGCCATTAAAAATCCCGCCCGCTCCGGCCCGCTCTTCTCCGCACCCCCTGCCGTGGGGGCAGGGTGAAGAAGCTTGGTCCTGCCGGCTGCTGCTACAGGGCGGGCAAGGTCCCTCTGTCCCCCGCCATGCTGGGTTCCTGCCCCTCCTCCTCTCACGCCCTGCCGCCGATCAGCTGATGGCCCTTGCGGGACAGGGAGAAGCGGAGCCGCAGAGCACTCGCTGCTCTGGGGAGGAGGCGGAGATGAGGTGGGGACGGGGCCTTGGGGAAGGGGGGGGAATCAGGGCATATCCCCTCCAGCCCCCTGCCACGAGCCACTCTGGGCAGGGCGCTGGGAGCACCCCCACAACCCTAGCCCACGCCCCCAGCCCCCTGCCCTGACTCCTGCACCCTCCTTACACACCCCCAGCCCTCTGCGTGACCTCTGCACCCCCCCACGACCCCAGCCTTTACTCCAGCCCCCCCACACCCCATGCCCTGGCTCCTGCACCCTCCCCACACATACCCAGCCCCCCACACCCCATGCCCTGACTCTTGCACCCCCCACATTCTCATCCCCACCCTGAGCACCAAACAGGAGCTCCTGCACCCCCCCCATTCCTGCCTGCACCCCTCGCACCAAATGGGAGCTGCCCAGGTAAACACTCCACACCCAAACCTCCTGCCCCAACCCTCCCTCATTCTAGCTCCTGGCCAGACCCTACACCCCAACCCCAAGCCCACTCCTTTACCCCCATCGCTGTGCTCAGTGCACTCCCACCCTCAGCTCAGTGCAGAGAGAGAGGAAGAGAATGGGCTAGAACCAGGGAGAAGGTAGGTACCTACTCTGTGTGGGCAGGGCTGGGATCCCAGGCCAGCAGCGGGCTGAGCAGGGCCGGCAGCCAGGACCCTGGCTGGCAGGAGCCGGCGGACGGAACCCCAGACCGGCAGCGGGCTGAGCTGCTCAGCCCACTGCCGGTCTGGGGTCCTGGCCGCCGGCCCCGCTCAGCCTGTTGCCGGCCCCTTGCCAGCCGGGGTCCTGGCCGCAGGCCCCGCTCAGCCCGCTACCAGCCTAGGTGAACGGAACCCCAGGCTGGCAGTGGGCTGAGCGGGCCGGCGGCGTAAGATCAGCATTTTAATTTAATTTTAAAGGAAGTTTCTTAAACATTTTGAAAACCTTGTTTACTTTACATACGACAACAGTTTAGTTATATAATATATAGACTTGTAGAGAGAGACCTTATAAAAAACGTTAAAATGTATTACTGGCACATGAAACCTTAAATTAAAGTGAATAAATGAAGACTCGGCACACCACTTCTGAAAGGTTGCCGACCCCTGGCCTAGTTTGTTAGCACAAATTGTGGAAGCTCATGCTTGTAGGTCTGGAAGACCCTGGCTCAGTTCCCCGTGTCAGCCAAGATGGTGGCCATCACATCAACACCAGGGATTTTTTTTTTTTTTGCACCAGCACAGTGACACTGATGTTCTTGCCCTGGTACAAACTCCTAGTGCAGAAGCACTGCATCAGTGTAAAAAGTAGATGTCATTATAGTTTGATCATTTGCAAGTGACTCTTTGCACCAGGGCAGCTAAATCGGTATAGCTGCACCAGTGCAAAAATTCCCATTGTGCAGACGGGCTCTTAGATGTAAGAGTCTGAGGAGTGGTGTCACTTAATATATTTTAGGACTTGTCTATATGGGGAAATTGACCAGAATAGCTATCGTAGAATAAATGGCTATCCTGGAATAGCTTCCAGCGTGGACGCTCTAGAATAATGTGACTTTTACCTTATTTGGCAATAGCTATTCCACTGACTTCTCTGTGTACACGGGCCCTAAAATACCTTACACGAGATCGCCTCCATCTGATGGCTAAGAAATGCCAGTTGTCATTGAGAACGCTGTATCTTTCACAGCTTGTACGTGGTGTGAAGTGCTTCTCTTTTTCTGTGAATTTCCAGGTGACCAGGCTGAGCTAAGCAAAATGGGCAGGCTTTCTCTGTAACGGATGTTCCTCTTGTTAGACAGAGGGCGTCCCTGCGACTGAGATGTTTTGCATCTCAGTGGATCTGGCCATGCATCAATAGAAAATAGAAGTGCTAAATATATAAACCAGCCTCTTTTTTTTTTTCTCTAGTGCATGCTGGGCCCAAGAGATTCTTTCCAAGGAACCTTCATGTTAATGTTAAATATACATAATATCTATATTTATCTGAAGATTAGCTTCGCGGAGTAGTTACATTAACTTTAACAGACGCATTTGACCCAGAAAACAAGAACAAATCCAGACACGGAAGTTCAGAACTCGGAATATATGACGTATCCCAAGTCTTACCTCATTTTGCTCTTGGGAATGCACATCAGGGCACGCATTATGTTTCACAACAAGCAGCTGTGTGCTTGCAGTCTAAAGAGCATTTATGTTGACTGAGTGAAACAAGAATAAATAGGGTAAAAGAAGTAAAATCTGACTGACCAAAAGTGCTAAATAGGACTAAGGAATCGCTATTATTATTATTTTATTAACGTAAACTTAAATTGTAAACTTTTTGAGGCAGAGAGTGTCTTTTAAAATGGGTTAGCACAATGCCTCGCACAATGGGCCTTTGATCTTGGCTGTGGTTCCTTGACACTAATAATAATGACTGTGAGGTTATACTATGGTAATAATATGTGTAAGGGGACTGTTGCCCCCTTACTAACATTCAGTGGGGGTGTTTTAGTTGCTAGCTCCCAGTACTAAAAAGGGGGAAGGGTCGATGGGGAATCAGGACCCTGAGACTGACAGCCCCCAGGTACAATGGGGAGAGGCCAATGCTTCAGGTCAGCCTGAATGACAGGGCGGGCAGGCTAATCAGGGAGTCAGGAGGCCAGGGAGGTCCTCTCCTCCGTGTCAGCTGGATTTGCCTGGGTCAGACAGAGTGGGGCCGAGCTAAGGAGAAGGCAGGGGCTGAGCTAAGTTGGGGAGCAGAGCTGGGCCAGATCCAGAGGGACCAGAAAAGCAGCCCAGAGAGAGCAGACCCTGTCCTGGGGGGCAGAGTTGCAGCCCCAAAGCCAGAGGCACAGCCCAGAGAGAGCAGACTTGCCCTGGGAGCAGAGCTGCAGCAACCAGAGCCAGAGGGGCCAGAGAAGCAGCCCAGGGAGCAGGTCAGTGCTGGGAGCAGAGTCACAAAAGCAGCCGGCAGAGCAGACCTGTCCTGGGAGCAGAGCTGCAGCAACCAGAGCCAGAGGGGCCAGAGAAGCAGCCCAGGAAGCTGGAGGCAGAGCAGCAGCAGCAGTGCAGAGACCGAGTGGTGCAGCTGGGGCTGGAGCCATCTGGAGCTGGGTGTGGTGAGCATCTGGGGAGAGCGAGGGGGACCCTGGGCAGCGGGCCCAGCACAGGGACATGCCTCAGCCAAGAGGCTCTGCAGGCCAGTCTTGGATCATAACCCCGACAGGGCGGGGGCGACACTGGGCAGAAGGGTCCTACCACTTAGAGCCTGAGAGCGTGTAGCCACCACCAGAGCGAGTGTCCAACCCACAGCATCCCTGCAGCACAGGCAGGGCCGGAGAAGAAGGCCTGGGACTTAAAAGGAACAGACTGTGAACTGCCCTGACGTTTGAGAGACACTGTTTGTGATGTTCCCTGCCACAGAGCGGGGTGATATGTTTCCTTTAACCTTTCCCATGTTTCCTTATTCTTTTTAAAATTAATTGTTGATTAAATAACTTGTATTTGCTTTAAATTGTATGTAGTGGTCAGTGGGTCAGAGAAGTGCCCAGTGCAGAGAGAGTACCCCGGAGTGGGGACACCGTAGCCCCTATCCTAGGTGACCGCAGCAGGGTTGGGGGTCGAGCCTCCCAGGAATCCTGGGCCCAGCCTTGTTGGGGTTATGAGGACTCTGCCAGACAGGAGAGTGGAAGGGGAGTCCTCAAGGGCAGGGAGGCCACTGGGTAAAGGAAGTGGGAGCGAGGACTCAGATCCTTTCACTAGCCCACTTCACCGTGGTCGTGCAGAAGCCAGGAAAGTTCCCCACAATAGCAGGACTATTCCCCCGCTTACATATGCTTAGAATGAGCTGCCCTGAAACATAGAGTGGTGGGAAAGGACATGTACGTTTAAAGACCGAGAGAATAATGAGATCTAATGGGGAAAGAAGTCATTTGATTTTCAGGTTTCTGAGCGAAGGTGTCATAAGTAGTGGAAAGCTCAATGGTAATAGATTTTTAAAATTGCCCTTCCCTCCTCCCGGGCATAATTTTAATTTAAACGTAATAAAAACTTAAAAGGGAAAATTAAGATGCTCGAAGCAGTTAAGCAGCCTGTCTGGAGACATCTGCAAAATGGTTTTACTCCCAAGCAAATACAAGGAAACTGTGGGTGGTTGGTTGTGGGTTGTTTTTTTTATTGTCAAAAATAATAATGCCTGCTATTTCTACGGTGCTGTTTTCAGCCAAATCTTTTTCATAGATTACTTCCAAAGCGGCCCAGAGGTTGATTTATTTTTAAACTCTGTTCTTGTAACCCTTTTTCTCCCAGCGGCACAGCATCCGTTCATCATGGCAGCAGGTTATTGAGAGCTGAGCATGAGGTTATATATTTAAAACAGGGGCCTGTCTGCTGCATCACAGTGTAGCGGGAGCATGATTTTTGACCAGCTTTGATCCTTCTGTATGTCAGCCTGGTTCCCCCCTGTGCTTCAGTGTGCAGGGAGTCCTTTGGGAGACTTCCTATCTGCAGCCTTTTTTCCACTGGGCCAAACTCAGTCCCTGGTGTAATGGCAAGTTGGAGTTACACTCGGGCTGAACTGGGCCAGTTGTGCTCTGGGCACGCCCTGCAGCAGTGGGTGCTCTTTTGCACTGTCTGACCTTTCCCTTCTGATACCTTTATGCCACCTTCCCCCACCCACAGCACATCCAGGTGTTGGCAGATGTTCTCTGTGCATCCACCATTTATAGCCTGTCTCTTGCAGTCACTTCAGTGGAGGAGAAATCTTCCGGTGAGGCCCATGGATTTAACTTACCCTGACCTCCCCTGGCGGGCACAAAAATCAAATGATCTGGTTGTTTCCTTCCATGAAAGATGAAGACAAAGATGTCTAACCATGTGGCTTCTGGGCATGTGTAGAGCAGGGGATGCAGAGAGGCAGGGACTGCCACATGGGCAGGATGCCTCTCTGTTGCTTTTCTCTCCATTCAGGAGCAGGGGTTCCACTGATTTACAGATTTACACTGATGTAAATGAGAGCAGAACTTAGCCCTCACTTTTTTTTTTCTTCTCTGAAGGGACTTTAAAGACAGCGGGGGAGGGGGGAGAAGTGGGATTTCTTTATAATCACGGATGCATTTAACCTCATCACACCCCAGTGCATTATTACACGCTTCCATTTTGCTGAGGGGGAAAACTGAGGCACAAAGCGGTTAAGTGACTTGCCTAAAATCACAAAAATGAATCAGTGGCAGAGCCTGGAATTAGAACTCCTGACTCCCAGTTTGGAGTTTTAATTGCAAGAATTAAATTTCTCTCTGAAGAGAAATTTGCAGACCCGCAACCAATTAATAACCACTGTAAAAGAACATTGCAACCTAGAAATGCTGACAGAGCACTTATAGAACTCATGGAGGGCACGGGGATCGCAGCTTAATTAATTTAGGTTTGGAAAGCATGAGATCCTTGGATGAAAGGCTCTGTATAAATGCAACATGTGATTATTACTCATAATATTATCTATTCTAGCTGTGTAGAGACAGTAACCCTAGACCAGTACCAGTGCGAGTCATTGCAGTGACACCCGCCAAAAGGAAAAGATTGGGGCCTGATTCTTGGTTGCACTTATGGCCAATTTACCTCACTTTGGCAACATAAAAGGGACTTAGAGTGGGTGGAAATGGCCCTGGGAGATTCTCTCTCCCACATGTGCAGACATGGTGTCTGGCTCTCTTCTGACTGCTTCCTCTCTTTGATGTAAGGGTTGGATTGGGTGTGGCTGGAGTGCACTGTGGTTACTCTCTGCTTCCCAGGGCTCATGGGAAGCACAGTGTAAGTTAGAGCAGCCTCAGGCCTGCTCTGTCTGACACCAGGGAGTGGAAAGGAGGCTTTGAATCATGTAACCCAGTGGTGAGTGTCTGTTATAAGTCTCCCTGTGTGCTGATCCACAGAAGACACGCATTGCTATAGCCTCGAGCTACAGAGCCTTGGCTTTTTAGCCCACGTTTCAGCACCTCACCCATTCAGCTCTGGAGGTGACTGGTTCATTCCCCATTGTGTTGACCAAGAAGGCTGCTGTCACAGTCACCTCTGTACTGCTTCTGCATGGCCCATTCCCCAAGCTCAGAAATGGAGTAACTGAAAATGCGTCTTGGAAGCTTTATCTTCCTATGAAGGTGCATACAGGGGATTTGTACTGTCCTTTGTAATGGACTCTGTTTGCAATGTCATTAAAATTCCCCTGTTCTGCTGCAAGGAGCTTCTGATTGTGCCTCATACGAGCTGCTTTTTTCCCCAGTCATCAACATAAAAAAGACTTGTCACTTCCCCACAACAGGGTGGCCTATTTGTCACACTGCTCCTCTGCTTACGCCAGGCCCCTTGCTGCCTGGCTTTGAAGGAACCCTACCCAAAGAATCATGCTCTTAACTGAGAGCTCTTCCTTCCTGCTGAGCCGTGGCATGTGGAGATCACAGGAGCCAGTTTTCTGTCCCTGCCTCTCTCCTCTGACCATCAGCCAGTGCTTGGCAGCCACGCTGAGGACTAGAGATCTGGGGCGCGTCCTCTTCTTATTAAGATCCTGCATCTCAAAAGGCTTTGCATGAAAATGCCATGAGTAGAAGGTGCATCTTGGAGAGACAGGTTGGGAAGTGAGAGAACTTCCCAAAGCTCTTTGCTAGGGCTAGGCTGAAGCATATGGCTCCTTGCATACACGGATTGCTACTGTCTGGTGTTCAGTGTAATTGCACATCTGGCTAACAGCCCTTCCAATTCAGACGTTGAAAAGGAGCTGGTGACACTTACCAGGTTCCAATCCCTCCTCCCCCTTGCTGCCCTAATTAAGTTAAATATCAAGGTAAAACATTAAAGGTACTATAATAGACTTAATTAGACATTTATAACCCCCTGTCTAATCTGTTAGGGCATTCGTAATGCAAATAAATATAAATGAGCCTATGGAGGATGAGTTGCTAGAGGTCTGAGTAATAAACATATTTGTATCTTTCTCTGCAAGTGAGTTTAAATTGTTCCAAGTGGACTTAGAGTATTAAATTAGGCCTTATGCTCCTGAAATGTCTTGCAGTTCTGGGTGCAGTGAAATGCATCTTTAAACCTCCCAAAATAGTGAGTCAGGACCCGCCAAATCAAGAGTGGCTTAAAAACCTTGTGTTTTTTTTAAATTTAATGTTTGTGTTTATTTTAATTTGCTTTCCGATTTTTGAGCCTTTGGAGGCGGGGGTGGGGGCCCTCAGGTCATGTTTTTAAGCTCTTCACTGCAACCAGGAAGATAAAATGTGGACTTCTTTTATTTAAATGAATGATGAGATTCTCATGTAATCGCTTGACTCCAGGAACTGGAGCTTTAAGTAAAACACCAAGTATTATTTATGAGAGCAGGTCACATTCTACCTAGCTGCAGAGACTGCAGCCATTTTGCTCTCATACAAATCCCACTGCAGACAGCATCTTAAGAGCTGCCAGAGGAAGCCATTTTCAGTGCAGAGCTCAGTTGTATTGGTCCTTCAAAACCCAGAAACTGTTACCTGTTTTTAGGTGCTGTCTGCTGGCACCTTATCCACTAACTGTGTGTGTGCGTGTCCAGATACAGAGCACTCATGTAACACCTGTTACAGAAGAGAGATAAACATGCAGGGGGCCCAATTTACAGCTCCCTGCAGCCTCCAGTGCAAAAGACGCCCACAAAAGCTGCAGGAGCCCCCTCCCTGCATGAATTTCCCCTGGTGGAGACCCTCTTCTTGTGTGCTCTTCCCCAGAAGGCCGTGGTACAGGGGGTGTTCCAGGGTATGGCTGAATGTTTTTTGTGCCCTTGCAATTCAGATGGCCTGGTGGTGACCTCACGACTGCCTTAACCTGCAGCAGGAACTCCAATGAGCTTTCCCTCTGCAGCCCCAGAATTAGGCTGGGACAAATCATCTCCCTGCTGTCCCAGCACTGAGCTCTGCAGCAACCAGAGACGAATCCAGGCCAAGGAAGACTGATTCTCTTCTTGCTTATTCCAGGCTTTCACAGGTTTCACTCCACTGGCCTCGATGGAGTTACTCCTGATTTACATGGGGGGGGGGGGTTTGTGATCCAAATCAGGCCTCTACTCTTTGCATGCATATCTCGTTACAAGCAGCTTGCCTGTGCATCTGGGTTGGACATCTGGCAAGAGCAGGCTTTTGATTTTTGTGCCTCTGGTCACAACCTGGAAGTACTGATTCAGCACATCCATATCCCCTTGAAACTGGAAGAGAGTAGGGAGGAATGTACAATGGGCCTGAACCAAAATCCCAAATCCATTCCCCTTCTCCTCCCCTCCCCCCCCCCACACACACAAATGATACAGGATATGTAGGACTAGCTCAGCTGTACACATCAACCCACATGGCCTTAGAAATAAACACCTGTTCTGTTCTCTCCTGTACCTTCAAAATCACAGAAGCAAGTGAGTGGGTAACCCGAGGGAGGATGGTCTGTAGTGAGAGGACTGGAAAGGGACTCAGGAAATGTGTTGCTCTCCCACAATTTTCCTATATTACCTTGGGCAAGTCACTTAATCTCTCCGTACTCATCGGGGATGGAACTGCGGGTGCTGCTGCACCCCCTGGCCTGAAGTGGTTTCCATCATATACAGGGTTTACAGTTTAATTCAATGTGTCTCAGCACCCCCGCTATACAAATTGTTCCAGCCCCCCTGTCTGTGCCTCAGTTCCCCATCTGTGAAATAAATATAGTACCCCCTTTTTTATCCGCCTCACCATTTAAACTACAAATTCTTTGGGAGTAGGGCCTGTCGGTTACTGTGTGTTTGTACAGCCCCTAGCACAATGAGGCCCCAGTCTCAGATCCTCTGGGTACTGCCATCCTACAAGTCACAATAATATTTAGGCTCCTCTTTTACTTTCAAGTTCAAAGGCAGCCCAGGATCAGAGCAGGGGTGCTGCTGGTATGATAGAAGGTGAGCTAACAGAGCACAGTGTGTCCAGTAACAACCTGTTTTGCTTTCTGCACTTTTTAGGGCATCCCCCAAATGAATCCGTATTTTAAAATGCACAGATAGGTGTGCCCAGTGCAGCCGATCACCTGTCTGCTCAGGCTGCTTTTGCCCACCTTGCTGGAACATCTGACAGTGCCCCAGACAGGTGGGTTTTTGACGGATTCGTATGTGTGTGCACCCATTGGCTGTTGCTAAGGTATTAAAAATCTGGGCGATCGAACCAGCTGTAAGATGAAAAGAAAAACAAGGTACCTCACGCAGACAGTGCTGGGCAGGGAAAATCCGCTCAAAGGTGGTTTTTAAATACATCACTTCCCTTGGCTCTTTATGCATATGTCAGGTTGCATCTGATGGGCCTGATTCAACATGACATTGTGGCCCTCTGTGTGCCACCTAAGTGGGTACAAAGGGGATGTAGGGTAAGACCCCAAGGAATGCTCCACCAACGGTCCTGGGTGGAGGGGGAATTCTGGAGGAGCTGGGAATGGAGCAGAGGCCAGGTAGGGCCAAAGGAGGAAGGGGCATAGCTGCAGAAGACTTGCACCCTAGTCATTCTGTGCCTATGCAAAGGTCAATAGGAGACACTGTTGCAGGGTCACTCGGATGTGCCCTGGTGTTTATACCGACTCCCATGGTCCCTTAAGAGGGGATGCCCCAGCTGCATTTCCTTTGTCCCTGCATTGGCGCCTGCGGTCGCTTAGAAGTGGATTCTTTCCTATAACGAGGAGTGTCTTCCTGTAGTACCCCCCACCCCTCTGAGTTTAATGACTGCATTCAGGTTAATGCCCTTGAAGTACTGTTACAGAGAGAGATGCACCAGGCTGGAATGGGCATTGTTATTCTTCAAAGAGAATTGGTTTAATTGCAGTGACGGCACCAAATAACTCCAGCCGCAGAACTGGATTGGTGTGCTGGAGTTTTATGGAACAAAACCTGGGGAGGGGGATGGTTTTGTTTTTGTCTTTTTTTCCCCCCCATTGCCTTGTTCAGTTCGTTTTCTTGTTTTGTCTCGAACAATAAACTGGTCAATGAGCATCTGCCCTCGGCTCGTCGAGCTAATTGCAACTAGTGAAGTGAAGTTACCGAAAGTCTGAACTGTTATGGAGATTGCATTTGAGAAGGGAAAAAGGCTGGAATGAGGGGGTAGGGGGTGGAGTAGGGTGACCAGACGTCCTGATATTGGGAGCTTTGTCTTATGTAGACCACCTATTGCACCCCCACCCCTTCCAATTTTTGACAGTTGCTATCTGGTCACTCTAAAGATGAGATCATGACCAGGGAGCGCTGTGATTAATTTTGACTGGAGACTGACAGTGAATCAAGAGCTCCTGGGGCTTTGGGGGAGGTTTGGATTCAGATCTTTTAGACTGTAAGCTCTTTGCAGCAGGGGCTGTCTTTCCTGGGGTGTTTGCACAATCCCGGGCCCAACTGAGCCCTGATCTGGTTTGGATCCTTAGGTGCTCCCATAATATCAATAATAGATGGCGAAGATCTGGATCCATACTTTGGGTCCTCCTTGTGCAATGGGCTAGATCAGAGGCCTGAATTTCAACAGCCACAGGTCATCGGCTGGGATTGACTCCAGGACCTTGAGCACCAAAGCACAGACTCTGTTAAATGAAATAAAAGAGCAGCTCCCATTCCTTGGCAGTAGCCACAGACTGTTACCCTGTGTGCGGATGAGCAAGTAGTGAGGGATGCCATGCTCTTCTCAAGCATATTATGTGAGCACCCCTGAAACTCGGGGAAAGTTCCCATCTAGATCCAAGTTTTGTTTGGGTCAATTTCTATCACTGAAATAATATATTCAATATGCAGATGAGGCTCTCTCAGTGTAAGTTACATGGCTAATCACTTCTGCTACATAAGGCAGGGTGGGTCAATCTTAAGGTCAGAGCATGGAGCTTGGACATCTGACTTCTGTTCCCAGCTCTGCCACAATGTCACTGTGACCTTGAGCCAAGTGCTCATTCTCTCTGTGCCTCAGTTTCCCATCTGGAGAATGGGGATGATGATCCTTCCCTACTTCATCAGAGGGTTATAAGGCTATATCCATTGAAAACTATGAGGTGCTTAGATCCACTGTGTTGTGAGGGCCATATAAGTACCTAGATAGATGTGCAAGTGCAGGACTGTTTGATATGCACAATGTTCAGCCCATCATTTCAAAACTATTCTGTCCGCTGGGTGTTGTGGTTAAAGACTGGAGTCGCATCAAACTGATCCGTTCAGTTAGACTGGACAAATGTATTTAAAACCTCAACTTTTCTGTTAGGATTAAATGGCAATAGGGAATAGCACCACCGTTCTGCACCTTACAGGCATAAGCAATGTTCTCACGTTCAAAACAGATGTAGGGAGCCAGGGACTGCTGGAAAATCATTCACGGTTTAATTTTGAAAATAAGAAAGGCCCTTTCTGTACAGGTTGTACTGGCCTGAGGACTATTTTTGACAGACTCCGTCAAGCTCTCACTGAAGGTTCAGCTACAGGTATATCTAGGTTTACCAGATCTTTAAATGAGCGAAGGATTAGAAAGTCTGATTTACTCTAGTGCAGGAGAGGCCAAAAGATCTGAGATAGGTTATGAATTATGATAGACTGGCCCATTCATTCGAGCTAAGTGTGGCATAAGAAAAAAAATAGAAGGAAACCATGTACTCTTTGGAATCCAGAGTGGATTAAATGATAGGGTTTTGAAATGAATAAATGTACTTATGTAACCTAATGTTCACACGCTGTTAAGTGCACAAATCTGCTCTGTATTTGTAATTCTGCAGCACCTCTAACACTAATTGACATAGAGTCCCAGGGCAATAACCCTACTTATAATTATAATCAAGTTTTTTGTTTTTACAATGGCTCTGAAATGCATTCAGGTCAAGTAGTGCATCTTACTTTTCCTCTGAATGTGTAGATCAGTGTATGAGAATCACAGGCCCCCCGTCACAGAAGCTGTGGGCCCCAGTTACCTTATATGGTTACAATACGTTTCTTAGCCTGGCATGCAGATGGGACCAAAGTAGGTTTTAAATGTGTCCCCGACTCATTCTAAAAACCCTGGGGGTAGTTCATGTTCTCAGCCTGATTCAGGGGCATGACTGAAATAAAGTTCAATTCTCTTTATAAGACCAGTTCACGTTTTAATGGCACTGGGCCCATCCATTTTGTGACTGGCCTCTGCAAACACAGTAGCTTTCTGAAGTGTCGATGGAAAAGTGACGTGGTATTGGAAGGAAGAAATTAATAATTGGTTAGTCCTTCTCTTGGGCATGCCAAATCCATTAACAATACACATGCTAGAAGTGGATGGAAAACATGGGGGAGGCATTTCTAGGACAAATTTGATCCTTTCAGCAAACATCTGAGTACTACAACATGCATAAGAACGTAAGAATGGCCATCCTGGGTCAGACCAGTGGTCTATCTAGCCCAGTATCCTGTCTTCTGACAGCAGCCAATACCAGATGCTTCTGAGGGAGTGAACAGAAGAGGGCACTTTATCAAGTGATCCACCCCATTCAGCCAGAAACTGAAATATTTCCATTCAGAAATGTGTCTGGTGACTCATGGGAGTTGTAGTTTGGGTGACTCATGCTCCCAGTCTCTTCTATAAGCTGGACTTCTGGGTCAGACTACATTTCCAATCATGCAACACAGCTGCCCTTCTTGGTGAGGGGAGATGGTGCATCATGGGAGTCCTTGCTGGTGGTTCATCTTGGCAGATTTATCTGACTAGGCTATGGAGGTGAATGGGAACGTGGTACAATGTGAACTGCAACTTCCATTGGTATTGCAGCATCCTAGCCAAATAATATTTTTGGAGTTTGTTTTTTTGATGAAAAATATAAATTTTCCATGGAGAACAGATGCGTAAACATTCATTTAATCTAGAACCCAATTTTCGGTCAAAAAACTCTTTCAAGAGAAAATTTTCATCTAATCTGGAGTTGTCAGTGCCACTTCTTGGCTAAAGCCAATATTCCATGCTGCCTTTCAAATAACTTCTGGGTGTGAAAGGCTCTTTGCATTACCACACTGAGACGGCAAAAACGTGTGCGGTAGTTGTGGCTTTGGTCCGTGAATCCTGCTTTCTTCCCATCATATGTTTGATCTTTGGATGGATGAGCTTTTAAAGTATATTTGAAGGTTATGACAGACACTTGTAAACAGACAGATATTGATAAAAATGTGTCTTGGAACCAGATAGCTGCCTTTCTTGAAATCCAATTACTGCTGATGGCGACTAGCCCAGAACTACCAGCAAAATGAATTAAACCAAACAGGGATGGGGTGCCCTTAAAGAGAACGTGCTAACAGCCTTATTTTCCTTCTTTTGCACTGGTGTAACTCCATTGGAGTTAATGGAATTGCTCCTGATTTACACCAGATAGCGAGAGAAGAGAATCAGGCCCTATCTCTGCTTATAGGTTTGCGGTGGGCCTATTGGACCAAGAGTACCAGTGGAACGGCACTGAGGACTGTAGCCAAATGTGCGAATCTTGCCAGCTTCTCCACTCACCTTCCGAGAGGCTTGCTCCAAAAGAGACAGTTCAGCATGAAAGATTCCTGTTGTTTGCTGCACTGTAAATCATGTTGAAAAATGTAAATGGGAGAAGCAAAATAGGAATTAACTAGGTTCATGAAGATCTTATTTTTAAAGCCGATCTCGTGCACATGGGATAGAAACGCATAACCCCATGGCTTTCAAAGGGATAGTGATTTGTAGTGATCCTCATTCCTAGGATCCAACGCGGGACATCTTTAAAGGGGCCTGATGTGCAGAGAGTGGGTATGCAGCACTTTCTGGAAATCAGGCCCTGTTAAGGCTTCTTAACTTGGACACCCAATAATGACAGCACCTAAAATCAGTTGTGTCTCTTGAAAATTTTGGCCAATATAACAAACTTTCTACTGGGCACATGTTCCCAACTAGACTCAGTTTGCGGCGATTTGGACCATGAAAATGGAAATCCTGTGGAATTTACCTGGTTTTATTCCACCCAGTCCAGGCTGTGAATTTCTTACCACTGCAATATCCACGCAGATGCCGCATGCACAAGTGAATATTCCATTGGTTCCAGCTGAGAAGCTGTAATTCTCCATCGCTTGCTTGTCCGTAAGCTCGAGAGGAGTCTTGTCACTTTGGCTACATCTATGCTCTGCTCTAGGACGGTGATTCCGCAGCTCGGGTGCGCATACTCGTGTGAGCATAATGTTGCTGCAGTCACACAGGCAGCAGGAGCAGCCATACCCACAGGGTATGCCCATGCCAGGGTTCCCAAACTGTTTATACTCCCGCTAGCTCTCATTGAGCTAGAGCGGGTCCGTATACACGTGCGGGGAACCAGACCGCTCATGTAGACGTAGCCTGAGCATCTAGTGGAGACTGCAGCCATTGTCCTAATTAGGATGGATTTGTGCAGAGAGATGATTCACGTGTGGCAAGACCTGAGCTCGTCCTGATCTTCGACTTTGAATGTGAGCTTGAAATGCAGTAATAGCAGAGACCACGGAGTTAGGTAAAAGGGTTGGAGTAGCAGAGAAAGGTGAAAGTAAGAGGATTTGGAAAAACAGAGGGAAGCTACATTTTCCAGGCGCTTGGAATAGGACCGCAAGGAGAGCTCTGGTGGTCAAGGCTCAGGTGATCTGGTTTCAATTCCCCGATCTGCCACAAACATCTCAGGCACATCATTTAGTCTAATTCAATGTCCCTATCCCCACACAGAGTAATGCTTTCCGTCTATCTTGCCTGTTTAGATTGTAAATTCCCTTAGACAGGGACTGTGATGAGCAGTGTCTAGCACGATGGGGTCTTTAGGAACTACTGTAATACAGACAATAACAACAAAGCCAACCTATTCACACCTGAGGTTTGTACAGTGTTTTGCTAGCATTATTGGCTCGGTGCATACTCCCATCACCATGGGACGTTAATGCATCTAACTTCTCATGGTTTCCTTGGCAGACGTGCAGAATGACTTTGCCACTTCACCTCAGCTGGGGAAACAACGTGTTTCATCTCTGTGTTTGGAAGAGGTCGCTATCGTCATATCCTTGTGAAAGATACGAAGGCACCTTAAGAGGATGCCATCCTGGCCCCGTTCATCACTGAAGATAATGTGGTGACACTGCAGACAGAAGAAATGCCTACATTCTGATAAAAGCGGCAAAGAGTTTACATTTTGATGTCCATTATTGTACACACCTAAAAATAATCATAAGAACCTGCTCTTGAGAACAAAGCACTCTTAACGTCAGGGAATATGTAGTCATTAACAACTGAATTCACTTCCCTGCTAACTCCCTCTGAGTGCTCCTCAAAGGTTGTGAAGGTAATATCTGTGTTTGGTATTAGGGAAAATCAAACTAAACAGCTTCATTTACCGGTAGTGCTTGGAAACACCAAGAAAGGGAGCTGAATCTTTTTGTAGGAAAACATGAATCGAAAGCTCCACAGAATTGTTTTTTTTTAAACTTTCAATATTTGAAGTGGAAGTTCTGGTTCTAATTCAACTCGCGCGCTGAAGTTTCCACACATGGAGAAATGGTGCTATTATAAAGCTCAGAAGCCAAGGTTGAAGTACAGAGCAGAGCACAAAGAGAGCAGTCTTCAGATGCAAGCATGGCTTTCAGAGAAGAAGCCAAACTGAGGAGAGGCCATTCCCAATCACACTTCACCTGGATCTCTCTCAGTCCTTCCCTTAGGAGCTTGTGTTCCATGCAGGTGCTTGGTTTCTAGCTTTATGTTGTCAATAAAACCCAACTCACTTGTGGCAAGCAGGGGATTAATGCAGATTTCAAGGACTATATTTAGAAGTAATTTAGCTATCACTCAAAGGGGAGGAGGACTTGTGGCACCTTAGAGACTAACTAATTTATTTGAGCATAAGCTTTCATGAGCTACAGCTCACTCCGATGAACTGAGCTGTAGCTCACGAAAGCTTGTGCTCAAATAAATTTGTTAGTCTCTAAGGTGCCACAAGTCCTCCTTTTCTTTTTGCGAATACAGACTAACATGGCTGCTACTCTGAAACCTGTCAAAGGGGAGGGGAGATCTGAGTTGCTTATTCATACCAACTGCATGTTCTGTGCATAGAGAGATTTATTTATCCTAACCAGGTCTCTTCCCATCACGCTTTCAGACCTCAAACAAAAAATTTGTCTCCTGAGCAGCAAAGATAAAAGGGGGTTGAATTTTGGTGAAGGGAGGAGCAGGGAGGCAGGTAGCTGGCTGGCTAATGAGACAGACCACTAAAGTTGGACTGATCGGACGGGAGGAAGTGATACATACCATGATAAGCAGAGGGATAGGAGACAGCTGGATGACAGTATTTTTTTTCTCGTGTTTTTTGATGATGCAGGTGTTCAGTATAGGGTTGTTGTTGCTTTTTTAAAAGCTTGCTTCCAAAACAAGGAATGAAGCCCCTCACTAGAAGTTAAATTTATCTTATCACCACTCATTTAAAGAACAAAGTGGGTTTATTAGTTTAATAGATTTTTGTCTATTTTATGAAGGTGCAGTGCTGATGGTTACCCCTTTTGGCCCACATGGCTAGCTAAAATCTGGGGTCTTGCAGGTTGTTCCCGTTGGGAGGAGAAATTGATCATGGAGTCTTTTTCCTTTCCTGCCATCTTGTTTGTTTACAAAGAACGTACAAAGTCATGATACCCTGAATGCAGGAGGAACCAAACAATTAGGAGGCAGTTTGCTTGGTCACAGCACCAAACTTCTTTCAGCCAGTACCCGCTAAAACTCACACTCTCAGGGTTGTGCTACCAGGCTGTGTCTTGCTTTCTGCCCTCACTGTGTCTGTCCCCTTGTGTGCACCCCTTTCACCCAGATGGTTTGAATTCCTGAGCAGATTCACATATCCTTTGGTTCTGGGCAGTGAAATGTGCTTGACTGTCTCTTACAGCTATCTTAGATAAAGGGCAGTGGTTAAATCTATAACAATATTATTGTTTTATACCATTGTGCTAGGCACTGTACATACATACAGGAAGAGAAGATCCTTGCCATGAAGAGTTTACAGTCTAAATTGACAAGACAGGTGGGAGAATGGAAATATTATTCCCGCCATTTTCCAGATGAGGAGTTGAGGCACGGAGAGAGATGAAGCAATTTGCCCAAGGTCACAAAGGAAATAATGCGGCACAGCCAGAAATTCAACCCAAATCGCTTTGAGTCCTACTCCCAGGCCTGAATCTCCTTTAATATAGAGATGGGGCTGCCATGCTGGAGAGCCACATCTGGGAATCAATTCTGAATTTTCTGTATCTAAACTTCGGAGAGCTGTTTTTCACTCCCTGGGCTTTTTATCCTGCTGGCAACAAACTTGGCCAAACGGTTGTGACTGGGAAGGACACCGAAGTGGGAATTTATTGTTGAGGGTGTGTTGTGAGTAGATGCCACCACGTTTTCTCAACTCCGCCAACCTAGCCAGGTCTCTCTTGCTTGCATTATATGAGGATCTGACTGGGTTGTTGTATCAAACGAGAACTAGAGATGAAGGGTGATTTTGGAGTTAAGGCACGGGACTGGGACTCGAAATTCTCTCCGCCACAGACTCTCTGTGGGACTTTGGGCAAGTCACCCAATCCCTCTTTTTCTCAATTCCCTATCTTTAAAATGGGGGGCGGGCTAGGAGTTTGCAATATTTCCTTTCTGCCACTCTTTGTCTGTCATGTCTGTTTAGATTGCAAGCTCTTTGGGGAAGAGTCTGTCTCTTACTGTTTCCCTAGAATGGAATACAATCCAATGGGGACCTGAGGGCAGGAGTTGAAATGGGAGTGAAATCCACTGGGATAATATCTCCAAGGGATTTGGGACATGCTGATGGGGATTACAGCTCTCTGGGTTTGAGTGCACAAATGCGGAAAATGTCGTTGTGCAAAGGTGCATGAATTTTTGGTATACACAAGTGGGCCCTAACCCTTTGGATATATGTCCCTCTGCTATCTTGACCTCCACCTAAAGGTCTTAAATAATTGCTCCCTGTCCTCTCCCCCGCTTCTTGCATTTCCCAAGAAGAGATTTCATTTCAGATTGCACTGCCAGAGCCTCACACTTTTTAGGGGCATTTATCAAATGGAATTACCAGAAACAATCATTGTACTGTAATAACATAGAGAGCTAGGGGAAGGAGATTAATTGCAAAGCTGTAATTCAACTGAGGGAGGGTATAGACCGGGAGAGGGAAATTTGAACAGTTCAGCAGTAATAATAAGCACTTTTCATAGTACTTTTCATCCTAGGATCTAAATCCACTTGTCAAATGGTAATTTCCTAGGGTTCACAATCCCACTGTCAAGTAGGTTTTAATAGACCTTTCTTTCAGATGGGGAAACTGAGGCACGGAGCCAGGCCGTGATGTGTCCAAGCTCATACACCAGGTTACTGTCAGAACTGGGACTAGAACCCAGGAGTCCTGACTCTAGTCCTTGCTCTCAGTGGAGAATAGTCCTTTCAATTCTATTGCAGCTCTTCCATATTCAGACAATAAAATTAAATGACTTGCCTAAGGTCACTCAGGAAGTCTGTGGCACAGCCAGGAATTGATTCCAGCTTGCCCGGTATTCAGGCTGTTGCCTTCACAGCAATACTATCCTCCTTTACTGGCTTCTGTTGGTCTGCACCCATTTACACCCACTGATAAGCTGGCCCACTCTCTGTAACACAGTCTATTGAACACCTCTAGATAATTTAGAATGGAGCTGGGGCGGGGAGTAGCGAGTGTGGGAGGGATAGGGCAGGAAACTGTGGTGACCCCAAACCAAAGAGGATTTTTCATTCTAAGACAGGGGTTCATGTTTCTTACAGTGATTGCCGGGGAGGGCTAATTCCGACGACTAATTGCAAAATTTTTCTGTAGATGTAAGCAGTTGATTAATGACAGTTAGTAATCGACACCATGGAAACAAGGTCAAACCCAAGAACGAGACCCAATAAAAGTCACTTTCCCAAAAGTCATGTCAAAATTATTGCCAGGGAGCAGCTTTTTAAAACATAAATAAATAAATAAATGAAATAGAGGCATCTGACGATGAGCTGTCTGACTTATGTAAATGCACAGGTATCTATGGGCTTTGACCTTTTTGCAGATGCAATTTAGCATTCAAGACACTGCTGTCTTGCCTACAAAGTCAAATTAGATGCTTGCTACTGCAACTGATAGCTGATCTCCGATCTGCTTCCAGAATAGGCAGTACAGCAGGTAGGCAGAGCTGTTTGCTACAAGAACAGGAAGCCACGTCTGACATACAAAGAGCTTGAAGGGTTGTGAATCAATTCTGATTAACAGTACACTTCATAGATGTATCTACGGGCCTGATCCTCAGTGGCATTCCGTGACGGTGCAAAATGGTTTAGGTGGAAATGACTCTCTGGGGCAATGCCCCCATCCCACCCTGGCTGGTTTACTACCAGCATAAGGGCTGTCTTCCAGCCCTGCTCCCAGCCCCCAGGACAGGGAGCAAACTGAGGGTGTGGCCCCATGGCACAGTACTACAGCTATTCTCTGCTTCCTAGGGTCCACAGGGGAATCAGAACAGAAGGTAGCACAGCCCTGAGGCTGTTCTAACTTACGTAAGCCAGCGGCTGGGAAGGCCCCAGAACAGGTGCAAAGGTGGCTTCCCTTCCCCAGCACAAGAAAGCAATAGCAGAGAATGAGCCCCTGTGTGTTGTGAAATGGATTGGTGAAATGTTTTGCAGAGACAAGCTAATCCCACCCCCCTGGAGATCATTCGACCATGGATCAGGCCCCCAGATGCCCCCTGTTCCTTCCATTTGCAAACTCCATCAGATCCACGTAAGGAATACAATAAAATTCTCTTCTCCACAAGACGGTCTAAGCCGCAACCATTTGCTGGAGGCTGCTCTAGTTCCCAAAGTGCCCTGACAATGTGCCGGGGTGGGGGTGGGGGGGGAAGCCGATCATGTTATGACAAGTCATGATTCAAACAGCTGCATCCGCCTCAACTTCATGGCGAATCAATGCCTGTCATAGTAAATGGACATGACTTGCTGGAGGACCACTTGCTCTTTCTGGCCCTCGTCTGACTGCAACATCTGAATAAGTCCCCACCATGAGACCTTGTCTCTGCAGCTGGAAGTTGCATAGCTGGTTTACTGTTGCTTTCCCCAATGGGCCTGATGCCCTGCCTCCCTGGCTAGTGCAGGGCTGACTCAAGTCTTCTGCACCATCTCTATTCCCAGCCTCCATGCAGAGAGGCTGGCACAAGGTCCATGCACCACTCCAGCCCCATTCTGCTTGCTTAACTGAGACTTAAGTGGTGCATAGCCTGTCTGCACTAGCGCTTTTGTGCCTAGGTGAAATTCCTCCTGGATGCATAGGAAATGCCCACCGGAAATGGAGCGCCAGGTTCTCCACAGCCTGGCACACCTTGCTTAGCTACTGACACCTCTGCAAAGTGGGCTGGTGTCAGTGAGTGGAGGTTTCTTATTTGGTCTGTTCTAGGGCCACTTTCTCTTTGGTAGTGATTTACACCGATGTTTTTCTATATTAGGTGGGACGAAAACACGGGGCGTGATTCTCCAACACTCTGCAGGTGACATTGACGGGCACCCCTGTGAAAAGAGGTGTAGAAGTAAGTGACTAAGAAGGAGCAGAAAAATCACGCTCTGTATCTTCCTTCTCCCTTGCACTGCAAAAGGCCACGGGTGGCCAGATTCCAGTCTCACTTACATCAGCATGAATCCAATAGCTTCATTGGAGTTGTTCTGGATTTACACCGATAACTGAGAGCAGAATCTGGCCCTATTCCCCTTCCTAACTCCTATGTTTATTGCCAGGAGCCAAATCTCATCTGGTGTAAACTGATGTCATTCCAGTGCTCTGCAGCTTGTGAAGTCATTTACCTTCAATGGAACTACACCAGTTTACACCAGGAGATAATTTGGTGCCAGGTATTTTGTTATATTCAATTCTTCACTTCTCTGAACTGTTTTGCTTCTGTCCCAGCTTCCAAATCAGGTGCTTTTATGCACTTTGAATCTGGCTAAGAGCACTCCAAATGGATCCAGCTGTGCCTCCTTTGCTCTTTAATGGCTCAGTTCAAACACAGGTTTTGTGTTTAATGCTTCATTATTTTTTTCCCCATTGTGTGACCGTTTGTAAACTGAAGATGAATTGCACAATATGTTCTTCCTGAGCTTAAGGAGAGGACAAACCTCGGAGGATGATTTGGAAACTCCATTCCTTCAGTCTGAAAATAACGTTTATTTTGTTGGAGTGGCTTTTACACATTGACATCTGACCACTTATTGCTACTGGCTTCATGTAACTGAGTCCTGAGCTTGTGCAGCCTGGTAAATTTCATTCACTGGGTCCCCATGCTTTGTTGCACCAGCTCCCCAGAGTATGGTGTGCTGGGGGAGGGAGGGAATCTATCCATAGAACACTGCACGTCATCTGTTCTCAGCCACCAATGGCCCTATGGGGGCATGGGCAGTCTGAGCATAAGTTACAGCATCCCTAAAGCTGCTATAATTTATACCAGGGGAATGAACTGATTCCTGAATAGCCCCAAAATACGGGATGGCAAAGGTGGGGTGAGGCCACCTTCGTTTCTGTGCAGGAATGCAGCAGCAGACCCCAGTGGCTCTTGTTCCCCCAGGAACTTTCATGATTTTTATGGTGATTTGCTTCTGTTATGGACAAATTTTGGAGTAAAAAAACAAAAATGGGTGTGTTGACTTCAATGAACCATAGCAGTTAAGGCACCATGTCTGTCTTACTAGTTGACTTTAAATATTTCAATAATCACAGAATATCAGTGTTGGAAGGGACCTCAGGAGGTCATCTAGTCCAACCCCCCATTTGCTCAAAGCAGGACCAATCCCCAATTTTTGCCCCAGATCCCTAAATGGCCCCCTTAAGGATTGAACTCACAACCTTGGGTTTAGCAGGCCAATACTCAAACCACTGAGCTATCCCTGCCCCCATTAGTTTAGTCATCATCAATATTTAACTGTTTAGAAAAGGGACTTTCACATTAGGAAAGCATTTCTAATCTACCAAGCTTGAAAGCATAAATCGTTTTCACCTTTCACACATTCTTTAGCATGTTTCCCACTTGCAATCTCTTGAAAAAGCCTCTTGTTCAAACCTTTATTTTTCTCCCTGAAGATTTATGGAAGGCAAATGCACAGGAAATAAATATTGCGTCGAATTGTAATAAATATTTTTTTAAAAGGTAAACTGAAATGGTTTAAGTCAGAGCTCAACATTTAAAAGCAAAATGTTCCTGCAGGTAAAGGCTTGTTTATGTATTCATATTTATGTATCGTGTTTATATTGTTTGTGTTTCTGTTTAATACGCTATTAATATGTTTGATACATCACAGATGTGCTCACAGCTGGACAAGATCTCTGCCCCAATGAACTTACACTTTAGGGATAGTTGATGACTCTAGGGTTGGTAAGAAGTCAGCATACTTTGCACTTCTACAAAGTAAACCAGATCTCTGGGGGGGGTGTGTGCAAATTTCAATTTGGAGGACTTGGGATTGTACGTGGAAGTCTGTTTACTTTTGTGGCTCCCATTACCACAGTATCTGAACAGTCTTTAATTTATTTACCCTCACAGTACACCTGTGAGGTAGGGCAGCCCTTTATCCCTTTTTCAGGTGAGAAACTGAGGCACAGACAAACGAAATGATCTCTGCCAAGTCACACACGAAGTCTGCAGCAGATCTAGGAATGGTGGTGGGGGGTGTCCCAACTCCCAAGCTATTCCCCTAGTCACTGGACCATCTGTCCTCTGCTGGTTTGCGGAGGCAGCACGTGCCTCAGTTTCTCCAACCAGAGGTGACATGACTTGCCCGAGGTCCCACAGTGAAGTGTTGCCAAATCTCACTATTTTGATCACGAGTCTTGTGATAATTGGTGCTCTTTTGAAAACTTCCAGCTCCTGGAGTCATATGATTGTGTGAAACTCTATACTTTGTTGGTTTTTTTTGTTTGTTTGTTTTTGTAAAGTAAGTTTCTAGTCCTGGTGATTGCAAAGGAAAACTTGAGGAAGTGACCCCTAAATAGGACAAATAAGAATCCAACATTTATTTTTGATTTTAAGCCAATCTCATGAATTTGGAGCGCCTAATATAGAGCCTGCCTGGCTCTTGTTTTGAACACCTGGGGTTGGCAGCACTGCAGTGAGACTGTGGCCGCGCTAGGAAGGGGATCTAGGAGTCTGAGTTCCTGCTGCTCTTCTCTAGCCATTCTCTTTCCCTAGCACATGGGGAAGGAGTCATCAACATCCCCCTCTCCTTCACGAATTCAGCAGTCTTAAAGGATGCACTCTCTTTGTAAATGCAGTATCTGCAATGACACACTATGTTCTTAGAAGAATGTATTAATTTGTCTCTCCTGACAAAAAGCTATTCAACTATACAGGCAAGATTCTCTTTGTCTTACCCTGGAGGCTTTGTCCACAGAGCTGAGGAGCAGGCAAAATATTTTCACTTATTAAAAACAAATGTCTGAAAATAGTGTTAGCTCACCTTCTCTCCGGCGGGATCCGTATGATGCAGAGGAAAATAAACCACTAGCCCAACTGGAAACAACAAATACACTTTTTTTTTTTTTTGGTTCGTTTGTTTGTTTGTTCTGTCTGCCTGCAGTTGCCGCTCTAAGAGTGTATTTAATCTGCGATACATACTCCAGCATAGCAACATCCACTCATGTTTCTGGATGGCCGAGCCCTTATTTACTGATAAAATAGCTAAAAAGATATATATCTTCCTCCCAGTGGCGGAGCAAGGCCTGTAGACCCGAATAGGCACTAACCCTTTTACACAGGCTTGGGGACTGACCAATCCGAAGTGTGTTGAGAGGAAAAATGTTATGACACTGGATCAGTACATCAGGAGACCTGTGTTTGGTTTGTAGCTTTGCCACAAACCCCCTGTGTTACCCTGAGAAAATCACTTAATCTCTACGAGCTTCGGTCCCCCACCTGTAAAAGGGGATGACAATGCATTGTCCATCCTGGCTATTCAGATCGCAGGCTCTTGGAGCTTGGAATTGTCTCTCGTTATGTGTATGCGTGGCACTCAGCACCAGGGGATGCTGGTTTTGGGTCTTTAGGTGCTACTATAACACAACAACAAATGAATGCATTGGCAGGGCGTACTTGTGGGTAGAATTGTATCGTTTTTATTCAGTAGCAAATGAAAAAGTCTTTCCTCATTTGATTCTCCTGTGGTGACTTCTGAGGTTTTGGGCTCAGTCTAGTTCTGGGTAGAAAGACAACAGGGCCTCAATAAGCCAGAACTTCTCATGCAGAGATCTCAAAGGGAGGGAGGTATCAGTAACTCCATTTCACAGAGGCAATGGAGACGGGATGGGATTTGCCAGCAGGCTGACATTAGAGGCAGAGGCGTGGTCTCCTGAGTCCCCATCTATCCCCTTATCTACCCAACCCCATAGAGACAGACAAAGACAGATTTCATGAAGCCTGTCCCACAGCTGGCTCGATGCAGCACCTCCTGGCAGGTTCCCCCTCAACCTTCTCTTCTCAAGACTAAACATGACGAATATTTGTTAACCTTTCCTCGGGTCACTTATCATTTTTGTTGCTCTCCTTTGGACTCTCTCCAATTTGTCCACATCTTCCTTAAAGTCTGGCACCCAGAACTGGACAAAGTACTCCAGCTGAGGCCTCACTAGTGCTGAGAAACGGGGCAATTACCGCCCGTGTCTTACAGGCGACACTTCTGTTAATAAGCCCCAGAACGATGTTAGCCTTTTTTCGCAATGGCGTCACATTGTTGAGTCCTGTTCAATTTGTGATCCAGACCCTTGTCAGCAGTACTATCCCCTAGCCACTAATTCCCATTTTGGAGTTGTGCATTTTATTTTTGTTTCCTAAGTGTAGTACTTTGCCATAGTCTTTACTGAATTTCATCTGGTTGATTTCAGACCAAGTTTCCAACTTGTCAAGGTCATTTTGAATTCTAATCCTACTCTCCAAAGTCCTAGCAACCTCACTCAAGTTGGTGTCATCTGCAGATTTTATAAGCATACCTGCCACTTCATTATCTAAGTCATTAATGAAAATGTTGAATAGTACTGGAGCCAGGACAGACTCCTGCAGGACCGACCCCACTAGATACATTCCTCCCCATTTGACAGCTAACCATGGAGAACTACGCTCTGAGTACTGTCTTTCAACCACTTTTGCATTCATCTTATAGTAATTTCATCTGGATCACAGTTTCCTAGTTTGCTTATGAGACTGTCATGTGGGACTGTGTCAAAAGCCATACTAAAATCAAAATCTATCTTGTCTATAGCTTCCCTGCTATCCGCCATTAGGTTCATTTGACAAAAATTGTTCTTGCTGACTATTCCTTATAACCCTATCATCCTCTAGGTGCTTACAAATTGGTTGTTTAATAAATTTGTTCCAATATCTTTCTAGGTATTCAAGTTAGGCTGTCTGGTCTATAGTTCCCTGGGTCCTCTTTGTGTTCCTTATTAAAGATAGGTACTATGATTGGCCAGTACTCGGGGACCTCAGCTGTCCTCAAAGATAATCACTGTCTGGAGACTGCTTCAGTGAGTTTCTTAAGTACCCTATGGTGAATTTCATCAGGCCCTGCTGACTTGAATACATCTAACTTATCGAAATATTCTTTAACCTCTTCTTTCCCTATTTTGGTTTCTGTTCATTCCCCTTTGTTGTTAATATTAATTGTGTTGAATATCTGGTCATCATTAACCTTTTTAGTGAAGACTGAAGTAAAATAGACATTAAACACCCTAGCCTTTTTGATGTCATCAGTTAAGCTCTCCTTTATCTTTCTCTTGCTCCTAATGTTTTAAAGAGTCTATTTTTATTGCCTTTTACATCCCTTGCCAGGTGTAACTCATTTTGTGTTTTAGCCTTTCTGATTTTCTCCCTACATGCGTGTGCTATTCTTCGGAACTCCTCCTTAGCAATCAATCCATGTGTCACTTTTTGTAGGATTCCTTTTTGATTTTCTGGTAATTAAAGAACTCCTGATGGAGCCATATTGGTCTCTTACTATCCTTCCTATCTTTCCTTTGCATCGAGATCATATTAAAGGCACAACTGCAAACTATCTCCTTGAGAAACTGCCAGCTCCCCTGAACTCCTTTATCCCTTAGATTTTCCTCCCATGAGACCTTACCTACCAGTTCTCTGAGTTTGTTAAAGTCTGCTTTTCTGAAGTCCATTGTCCTTATTCTGCTGCTCTCACTTCTTCCTTTCCTTAGAATCATGAAAACTGTCATTTCAAATCACTTTCATCCAAATGGCCTTCAACCTTCAAATTCGCAACCAATTCCTCCCTGTTAGTCAAAATCAAGTCTAAAATGGCTGTTCTCATGGTTACTTCCTCCACCTTCTGAAATAAAAAGTTGTCCCCAGCACATTCCGAGAACTTTTTGGAAATGTTGTATTGTGCCGTCTTACTTTTGCAACAGCTATCTGGATAGTTAAGTTCCCCATTGTTAGCAGGTCTTAAGTTTTGGATATTGCTGTTATTTGTTCTACAAATGCCTCATCCACCTCCTCTTCCTGATCTGGTGGTCTATGTTAGACCTTTGCCATGATGCCATCCCTTTATTCCCTTTTATCTTCACCAGAGACTTTCAAATGGTCTACCTCTCACATGCCGTACCCCTCTATATCAATTTTCTAGTCACGAGATTTGTCCCATCAAATCTCTGTGGCACCAGTTAAGCCATAATTTAGCTTATGTACTAATTTGATTGTGACAATCACAGCTGGTGCTGGGCTGGTTAGTTACATATATCATCCAATACCATGTAACCTGGACAGGTTCTCAGGGCAGTGTGAATATTTGGAAATTGAAGTTGATCTGGACACTAGGAACTACGGTGGAAGAGAGTCACAATTCTGAATAGCAACTAAGTTAAAGAATTGTTGACTCAAGTTGCAAACGATCCATGAGCAGAACATGAGGGGGAAACATGTCAAATGATTCCCTGTAAATTATTCACCTGTCTCTAATAACTAGAGGGTAGAATCACCCCTACAGAGAGGGGCTAGCACAAATGAGTATGCATCACTTAAGTCCCAGTTAAGCCCTATTTTTAGGACTTAAGTCATGCACAGCCCTTCTAGTGTCAGTCTGACGGGGGTGAATTTCACCCTCATGCGTAGGAATTTCCTGCTAGGTGGGCTGTGCATAACAGCCATTGCTGAGTCATGGAATATACATGTTGAAATGTTCTCCGTGCTCTGTAATGCCCTTTCACAGTCCCTCTCATAGCTCCACCATTCTTGTGTACACCTATGTGCACTACCATCCAGAATTTGCCCCTTCTCTGTATAGAGCCGGGACATAATCTGATGAACATTTGACAAATGACAGTTTGCTTCAAATTGGCTTTCTTACCATCACGCAATTCTCTCTTCGATGCGAGCTGTCTTTCACTGTGTGGTAATAACCTATTCTGTGTATTTCCTGCAGATTTTCAGATGAATTATTTGCAAAACAGAATGACACACAGGAAAATGTCATTGTCTACCCTTGGATCTGTTCTTTTCTCACCTCATTTTGTTAGAGAAATGGCACTTGGTCTTGAAAACTAAGAAAGAGACATACTTGAAAATAGCCTGTCAAAGAAGCGTGCTATGATTAAAATGATATAAATCCCGTATTGGTGCTACTGATATTATTAGTTGTTTGCAAGAGGCCCCAATGGGGATCAGGGCTCTGTTGTGTTTGGTGCTGTACACACAGAGAGGAGGACATGGCCCCTGCCACTGGTGCACTAAGAGGATATTTTTTTCAATTATTCACAAAGTGACCCTGACTTCAGCAAATGTTGTTGGGAATTATTCACCAAATAGTTTCAATGAATTATTTCCAGACCATGGGATAGGATTTCTCAAAGCACCTGAATGATTGAGGAGGAGTGAAAGTTAATGGGACTTGAGTTCCTAAAGTCACACAGGTGCTTCTGAAAATCTCGCCATGTGTGTTGTTTACCGTGGCCCATATTCTGCAAAGTGATTGAGGATGTGCTTAACTCCTGTTGGATTAAGCACATGTTTAAGTGCCTTGCCGAACCAGGGCCTGATTGTTTGTGTCAGCAGTTGGTGGGATATAGTATGGTACCTAGTTCACATGGTATTGCCTCTGATCTCTAAAGGAAAAATGAAACACTTAACAGAATAAGAACTGTCAAATAACACACTGGTTGGTATGAATGTGTACCACTTGTCCACCAACTGGTGAAACATTCAGGATTTGGGAACTCTTTTCATTAATTGTCCTGCAATGTCTAATCCCTCACAGACAATTAAATGTGAATGGATGAGCCAGAGGGATCAGGACTCAGAGCTTTTATTCATGAAACTATTTGTCTTTTGGTTTGGTTTTACCATCCAACCAGCTCTGCTGGACAGTGGAGCCATAAAGGCCGCTTTCTGGATCTCAGGCAGCTGCATGGATGCTGTGTTTGGATTCCCCAAGCGGCAAGAGTTCTGTTTAATTTTTTTTGACAACACTTTTTTTAAATTGACCATTGAGGAAAATTGGAAACTTTTGGGGCCAGATCCTCAGCAGGTGTTAATTGTTGTAGCTATATCCACCTCAGGAGAGGAGCATCAATTTACACCAGCTGAGGAGCTGGCCCTATGTTTGTTAGATTTGGCTGGGCCTTGATTACACTAAATGTTGGGCCTAAGCCTGGCTAACAACATCCCTGTAAATACTGAAGGCCTCGTTATTATTTTTTTTTCAGAGGGGCTGAGCACCCACAAATCTGGTTGACCTCAGTCAGTGCTGTGGATGCTCAGCACTTCTGAGTGTTTTAGGACGCACAGCTACTCAGTAATGCGCTCCATGCATTATTTAGATATTTTCATATTTTAGGTGCTGAGGTCAGCTCTGACACTGACTCCCTATGTGGCCTTGTACCAGCCACTTAATTACTCCGTCTTCATTCGCTGAGCTATTGAACAGGGACAATGCTGACTTCACAAGGTGATGTGAAGAAGAGCCAGTGTCTGCGGAGCGTTTTAAAGAGAACAGCCGAGAGTGATCCTCAGTGCATGCTGGGACATGACACTTAACCAGGACTCTAGTGACCTGAAGCAAGATCCTGGCTGCTTTGAAATCAATGGCAAAGCTCCTGTTGATGTCAACCGTCCAGGATTTCACCCCTGGGTTACATTCCTATGTCTCTCTAGGCCTATTATATGACCTTGAACACGGGATTTCACCTCTGTCGCTGGTTTACCCTTTGTCTCTCCTATCCAGTTAGATTGTGAGCCCTGGCCTCGTTCTCTGGGTTTGTAGACATCTAGCCCAGTGGGGCCTCTGTTGTGGGTTGCAGGGCCCTGTTGATGTTATAAACAATAATAATAGTCTGGGGCACGTCTGTCACTCATCAATATGCAGTTCTAAAGTCAGATTTTAACCTGAGCCGTTTTAGTGGATGCGATAAATTGTGCACTCGATCTTTGTTCCATTTAAACAAACAGTTTTCTCACCCCATTACTTAGGCGAAAGAGTATAAATGGGGTGATGCCTACCTGATTGGGAAAGGATAAATACAGCTAGGCATGGATGCCATGGTAATGCACTGCAATTAGAAATTGCTATATACGTTTACCGTAATTTCCCAAAAATTTAAGGAAGAATTATTGGTGTTCTCTTACTGGAAGCCATGCATTTAATTGGCACCTTAATGGAGACAACTGATCACTTTGCTTCTAAAACCGATTTAGCAGAAAACTGGCTGTTTTCAAGTTAAACCATCAAACCCAAACGTATGGAACCAGGTAATGAACTCCCTTTCCCAAGCTCGGCAGCGGATCGCCTCGTCTTCAGTGCAGCATCCAAGACAATCTGGGAAAGAGCTAGAGATTTCATGTTAATAATTTAGACTTTTGTTTAAACATTTATCAGTAAAAATGAACAGCCCTATATGAACAAAAGTGATTGCTTAAGTTAATATCAGAGTCTGTCTGAGGGATGTAAAAAGAATTGTGATAGAAAAGTAATAGGAAAATATACAGCTGGTTATTAAACTTGAGGCTACAGAGGAGAAAGACTGCATAACAAGACAAAAGAAATCATGGATCCTAGCGGCAGCCTTCAAACCCTGTAATAGATAAGCTCAAATACTGCAGTCCTTTGTCCTAATACGCCATTGTCCTCCTTTCTACTGGTGCACAGTGAGTGTAAAGTGGATGCCAAATTGCTGCACAAGCAGAGTGCTAGTGTTTTAAACCCAGTGTGCGCTCATTCTGCGCTGGTTTAAAGGTACACATTTGGGGCCTGTTTTTCTGTTGCCCTTGCACCTAGGGTCAGACCGACACCCTTGCAAAGTGAGTTTTTATTAGCCGTTGCTCCTACTTTGCATGTAAACAATGACACAAGGGGCAGAGCAATGGGGCATCAGGCTCAAGATGGGGAACAATGGTGGATCAGGCCCCTGGATGTTTTGCAAGAGGTAAGAACTGCAAATCTTTACTCCTCCCAATCGTCCCATTGCCCTTGGTAGGACTGGGTGGCTGAGTAAGGACTGTTTGCATGTAGAAGAGTTGGTGCGATCAGGGACTTGTCTCATGCAGAGTTTCAGAGTGGGCATGAACAGAACCCGTCAGTCTAAAAGATGATCGGACTGCTTCACCGCCACCAAGTGGCTTCTGTCACAATTTACATGGGTGTAAAATGCTGCCTCTCTCATTTACACCCACCATGCCCCGGTGTAAATTAAAACAGAAGGTGCCAGGCACTTGGGAAGCAGGTTCCGGGAGGAAGATTTTGCATGGGATCTCTTAGGCCATATCTACATGAGCGAGCTTACACCGAGGCAGCTGCGCCACCGTAAGATCACTCGTGTAGACACTCTATGTCGATGGGAGAGAGCTCTCCCGTAGGCATCATAAAACCACCTCAATAAGCAGTGGTAGCTGTGTTGGTGGGAGAGTTGTGCCCATCACCACTGATGCCAGTGAATCTTATGCCGCTTAGGGGGTGTTTTTTTCGCACAAGCAACATGAGTTTTGCCGTCATACGTGAAAGTATATCCATGGCCTTAGAAACAGGCGTGTGTTTATTCCTCTAGGAGACGCATCTGCTTCCATGACTAGACTGAATTCAGCTCACAATTTTAGGGGAACAAAAAAGGCTCAAGTCAAATCATTCTTCAGTTACCCACAATTTACTCCCTAAAGTGAAGCAAAGGGTAGCAATAGCAGAGAAGTCATAAAAAAGAGGAGCTTGCATGCAGTGACATGCCATTTACAGGACTCGGTTCCTGTGGTTAATAGAGTCATTCGTGAAATCATTCTATAAACCCCGCTGCATCTTCTGCTGTGTCAGAGTGACATTGAAGCCCAGAAATAAGGTACAGCAGAATACATTTTGGAACGTTGATAATATTTTATACAGGTGCTGCATATTATTTTATTTTTTTAAACAAGAGGCTGGGGGGAAGGGGAAGGTTGCTGGCAATACTGTGACAGCAAGACCTTCCAGCTATAAAAGTTGTATCTAGGCAACACCAAATTAATTGGGGTGAAGTGTTTACTCACATCTTCCTGTTTGTCATCTACAAAGTATTCAACTTTACAGCCCCATTTACATGACCTGCTTCAAGAATTAAAGGCTGCCACTGTTGTTCTTGATCAGCAATCTTGCCAACCGTCATGATTTCCTTGTGAGTTTCGGGATAGCTGGTTTTTTCCTTAAAAGTCCCAGCAGCTGGATTCATGAGGATCTCGGCTGTCATTTTCAAGACAGGAAGCTTCTAGCCCCGTGATTGTGGAGAAGATCTGGAAAATGTGACGTGAATGCAGGAAACAAAAGGCAAATAAAAAGAACACCAAATGTATCTTTTTTTAAACCCTCATGATTTTTAAGACAGCTTCATTGGGGTCGTGGGCGGTCTCAGTCTTGATTTTTGAATGGCTAGAATTGGCAGTACTGTATCAGTTCTATAAGAAGTGCTTTGGAAAGCCTTACTACTGTTATAAAACCATTAGCGAGCGCTGTTAAAATTCTGCTACCAGCACTCATTGCTGACTCCAGGGCCTGGTTTACAAAAGTCCCCTGGGTTACCAGCAAATCTTTGCAGTGTAGGCAAAACCTAGGTCACGACTGTGGGCGGCGCAGAGGGTGATTTGCTTGGGAACTGCTTAGAACCACTTTTTGAAAAGTGCCCCTTTGTGCTGTTGCTGCTAAGCTATTGCTAAGCTGGTGTTTCAGAGCCTCCCCCCCGCCCCCCGCTGGCAAGCGTGCACTGCACGGTTCTGGAATGAACCCCGCATGGGTGCTTCATGTCCCAGGGTTAGCCTGCCCAAGTAAGGCCCTTTGTGTACGTGAGTTGCCCATCAGAGAGCCTCTTAGCAAACAACGCAGGGGGAGTTTCAGAAGTGCCTAAGGGCTCTTTAGTTTTGACTTCCAATGGGACCTGCGCTCCTAACCCCCAGAGTCATTTCTGAAAATCCCCTGCTCAGACAGCAGGTCGTCGCTCTCCTCCTGTCTATTGCTGACTCCCTCTCACATGCCCCAACCATGTATCCAATCCCCTCTGCATAGTGCCAGACTCGGTGACTACATCCCAGTAGATAAACGTGGCTCAGGGAATGGGGAGATAATTAGTCTCTCTTTATGGAGAATGACCATCAGCCCTTGTACTGAGGTGAAATTCACTGCCTGGAGGCCTAAGCACCTCTTACATCCCACTAAGGACCACAAATTAGGGTTTAGCTTTATACCCGTGACCAGTCCCAGTGAAGGCAGTGGGATGGGGCACATTTATCAAGGTGAACGAGTGCATAGGACTTTGTAGAATCTCGGTGAGTAGAAACTGTTTCTATGTCACGTTTCCTATATTCACATGTATTTGGCTTTGGCCAAATACCATTTCCAGTAACCTGATATTTAGCCAAATGCTAAAATCAGACACTCGGCAAATTGCCTGGTTTAGGCACCAGTGTTGCAATCTGCTTGTAATACACCAATGCGCACCTTCGATGCTTTTCGACAGACCACATGGAAGCCTTTTTTACCTTTGATTCCCCAGTTTGCTCAGCTCACTATCTAATCATTCTGTATTTGCACTTTTTAAAAAGGGAACTAGAGTTTGTTCTAGCCACAACGTCTTTATTTCCTCTTCCTTATGACTGATGTTAAGTAATTAAAGAACAGAGGGACAAATACAAATTATACATTATAATTTCATTATACAAGTGAAAGGAAGTAAGAAAAAACCTTCTGAATATTATGTTCCATCATAAGATGCATTCAGCAGCATGAAAATAGTGAAGTATAGCAGCAACGCGTAGGCAATTACGAGTCCCTTATTCCAATAAGCAAGATATCTTACTGAAGGAGGGAAACAACTGTGCACACATCAGAATTCTCAGCTCTGTTCTTTTCAACCAGGATAAATGAGAGCAGAGTGCACCCACTTGGAAGAGAACTACTGAACTGAACAGGAAGTGGAGTCAGCAGAGTACTACAGAAATTAAATGAGGTGAGGTGGTGTCTTATCAAAATGTGTCCTACACTGAAATAGGTCCGTCCCATCCTCTTAATTTCCAGCAGGGCAAACCATGCTTGCATATTTTGGCACGTACTGAGAGCCCCAAAGGTGCCCTTCTCCCTGTGTACAGACCCAGCTGGAAATGGCCACCTTGTGATGAGGACGGGGTGCCCATCCAGATATATATTACTACTGCATTTCTAACCGTGGCACCAAGACAGGCACATTCTGATGGGGTCCAGACCTGTCCAAATGTGCCCAGTTTTAGGCCTAGCCTCCTCGTTGTCTCCAGCCCGCATGCACTGAGGAGCACTCTTGGCTGTTCTCTTTAAAACGCTCCGCAGACACTGGCTCTTCTTCACATCACCTTGTGAAGTCAGCATTGTCCCTGTTCTACAGCTCAGCGAATGAAGACGGAGGAGGTTCCTTAGAAGTTTTTAAGGTCAGGCTTCACAGAGCCCTGGCTGGGATGATTTAATTGGGGATTGGTCCTGCCTTGAGCAGGGGGTTGGACTAGATGACCTCCCGAGGTCCCTTCCAACCCTAATATTCTATGATTCTATGATTCTACGAATTAAGTGGCTGGTACAAGGCCACATAGGGAGTCTGTGTCAGAGCTGACCTCAGCACCTAAAATATCTCAGCTCCTAGTCCTGAGTTCAAGCCCCTGGATCACCCTAATGCTCATCTACAGCACCATCCTCAGACTGAAAAGGGAGCAAATACTCTCTGTCGTTCAGGCTGCTTTGAAACCATCTTGCTTTATTCTCTCTTGCCTTTCCCAGCTAGCACTGATTTGCTGGAACCCCGCTGGGTACTGACATTTCATGATGCCTACAGAGAGAAGGGTTTTTCTTTATTTTATTTTATTTTATTTTATTTTATTTTAAATGTTCCTATCAAGGGTAGACTTTTTAGGGCCAAAATTCCTGCTCGAGTATCTGAACTGGCTTCAGTGGTGAGAAGTCTGCAGAAAGCCTGGCTCTTCAATTCCACACCACTCGAAAATCAAATGCTCCGATTCTGCAGTGGGGGTGGAGGGGACACGTGACTGCTGTCAACCAAAACATCATTAATCAGAACAGGCCGTGCTGTCTTGTCATTCCCCTCAGCTTTGCCGTTCCCCAACCTCCTGCCCCTCTGCCGTCTTCCCCCACCCACACTCACTTTCTTCCCCGTTACAAGATTTGCTTAGGTCACAGCTAGCACAAAATATATAGAAGCAATAAGTCACCAGGGGCCCAGCTTCCATCATGGGAACTTTCTGTCTTATCAGCCGTGCTCCTTCTCTTTAATTGCACAGATGGAGAAGACCCTGACAGTAAATCATTGGAGTTCATCTCCCCCATTCTGTGAGGGAGCTGATGGGTCAAAGCGATAGCATTCAAGGCCCTATCGCTGTGTGACAGTGATGGATTGCTGGCAGACACTGATGAAGAGATGGTTACTAAATTCCTACCATTTCTAATCAATTCAAGGAGTTGGCAAACATTTTTTTCACCCCAGGCAACTTTACTTAAACTATAGAGAGGAGTATTATAGAGAGGTCTAGAGGAGCTCCTAAAATCAGAGCCAGGGTCCCATTGTGTGAGGTGTTACACAGGCACAGAGAAAACGACAGTCCCTGTGAAAAAGAGCTTACCATTTTGGTTTAAGACAGGACGTTACAGGTACATGATGTAAACAAAAAGAAAGAGTGTGGACTAATGGATCAGCCGCTAACTGTGAGACAGGAGTCCTGGCTCCTATTCCCAGCTTGGCCTCTGACTTACTGCATGATCTTGGGTAGGCAGAGAGAGGATATTTCCCTATACCATTCATCTGTAGACTGTAAGCTCTTGGGGGGCAGGCATTGTCTCATATTATGTTTGCACGGTGCCTAGTACAGTGGAGCTTCTAGGAGCTACTGTCATATACATAAGAGCAAAATTGTAATATGGGCCCAAGCCAGAACAATTTACCCTCTATTTCCCTATTCCACAGACATTTGGGACTTAGGGAAAATGGGACTTGGAATCCAAATGAACCCTTGGTTTGCAAAATTAAATACCAATTTAGAAATTATGGAATAACCAAAGCTAACACTTGTGTTGCATATCTCTTGATAAAAATAATAATAAAATTAAAAATTCCTTAGCACTGCTAGACTCTCCAGAAGAGAAATTAACAAACTGCCTACAGTTCTTAATCAATGGAAGAGATTTGCATCTAAATCTTTCTTTGTGTCTAAGAAAAAGTATAAAAGTAGAACCAGGAATGTATAAACTTCCCAAGTAGTGTGTGTCTTTTAAGCTGTACCACCTTATTCTGTGATCGTGTTAGTTTTTCTGCAAGCTAAGCAGAGCTGGGCGAGGTCAGTACTTAGAAGGGAGAGTGTCTAGAAAAATTTGTGCCAGAAGTGGTGATAGTGAAGGGAACGTCTTGCCCCCTCAGAACTGAACTATTGTTGTGCAGCTGCAGGCATGATGAAACAGAAAACCAAGGTGTTGGCTGCTTCTGGATGCTGACTACCCTATGGTGTTTCTGGCATTCCAGGGGAACTCAGGCTTGTTGGCACAAACATTTAGTTTGTGGCAAGCTGGGGTGTGAATCTACTGCGCACTAAGTGTCTGAGTGGACTTTGCTGATGCGCATTAACAGATTGTTAGTGTGCTTTGATCTAGTCCCATTTCAAAGTTCAGAGCTCATTAACAAACAGTTAATGCGTGACAGCGGGATCCGCACAGATGCTTAGGACAGGTCTACTCTACACACTTACTTCGGCATCACTACATCATTCAAGGGTCCCTGAGCGTTGTAGTTGTACCAACCCTAACCCCCTGTGTAGACAGCACTGTGTCGGCGGGAGAGCTTCTCCTGCCAACATAGTTACCGCCTCTCACAGAGGTGGAGTAACTAAGCCGTAAGTAAGTTAGGGCTCTCTCCTGTCGGCTTAGAGTGTCTTCATCAAAGCGCTACAGAGGCGCAGCTGCATCGGTGCAGCGGAGACCTGTCCTTGGTATGGGGCGGATTGACAAACCAGCTAGCTGCGAATGAAGTATTCGTGTAGACAAGCCTTCAGACTTTGTACGCTCCGCAGTCAGAGGTGCGTCTGGAGCACATGTAGACAGACGTGAGTCAGCTTCGATGTAGCTAGCTTGAATAACAGTAGCCGTGAAGCTGCAGCAGCACGGACTGTACAGCCCAGCCCGGGACCCGGGGTGTGTACTTGTGTGGCTAACTCGTGCTGCCGTGGGTGGTGCTTTGGTTTCACTGCGGCTATCATTACTCGAGCTGGCTCGATCAAAGCTGCCTCAGATATGCCTACACGTGCTGCACGCACACCTCTGCTTGCAGGCTTAAACCCAGTGTCCTGGGTAAATTCCAATATGGGTAGCTCCGTAAACCGTGGAACTTGTCCGCTTCTTGCTCATTCTGCAGAGATGCTTCTGCTATAGCAGCAGAACAGATAGTGACCTAGAGCAAGTGGTGTACAGACTCATGGATTACCAGGCCACTGTGTCCTCTAGCATAGCACAGACCAAACTCATTCCTGATGGAAGTAAAGCATATCTTTTGGAACAACATCCAATCTCGATTTAAAAATTTCCTGCAACTGAGAATCCAGCACAGCTCTTGGTAAGTTTTATAAGTGGGAGAATGTTGCTATTCTGCCCCTGTTCCTGGAATGGATGGATATCAGTGTCCTAGGGAAGAAATTGCATGGACCAAGTGTCTAGGGTGATCTTTACAAACATACATCAGGTGAGTGGATTGAAAGTAAATTACTGTATTAGACCACCAGCAGGAGGGAAAGGGGTGAAAAACCAGATAAGCAAAAGTGTATAGGCTTACAAAACAGCCTTAAAGTCCCCTTAAATAACCTATATGTCTCTGCAAAGCTCATACTACAGATAGAAACTAACATTTCTCCAATGTACATGGCCAAAGAATGGATGGTAGATATTAAGCAGGATTAACTCTGCACATTTTCCAGCAGAACAATCTTGTTCGTATCAGTTCTTTGAGCCTCCCTAAACCAGAGAAAGCCAAAGCAATCCAAAGCTCGCTTTCTGATGCATAGCAAATACATTTCCCCCAGGAAATGAACTCCCTCTACAGGCCCAGACTGGTAATGTTGAGCAGCCAAGGATTTAAAAATAAGAAACACTTGATATTTTTTTTAATCATAGTTACTAAAAGGCATTCCTGTCCCAAATAAAAGTGCAGTTGAATGGTGGAAAACCACTCATCTATAGAGGTTGATATATTTGACGAGAAGGAAGTCACAATCATCATATCTTGGGTCACTGTAAAAACATTTATTTTTGCCCATTTGGCTTTCGAAGAAAATTAAACTGATTTATAACTCGTGAATAAATGCTTGCACTGAGGTACCTGATACTTGTAATTAGCATTAAATGAATAATTTCAAATGATTCATTTTTTTCTGTTTGCAAATTGTCCAGATTTCTGGACGCAGGTTGCAAAATTCCCTGATTTCTTTGTTTTTTGAAATTATGAGTGAGCTTTCTTCTGCCGGTGATTCTTCATCTCTGGAAATCATTCAGACTGTGAATATTATAAATGAATATACTGTCAACACCGTAACACAAACTCTTATACATACTGCAATAGCACCAAGAAGAGCCAACCATGAGCAAGGCCCTGTTGTGCGGGACCCTGTACCGATGTGAAGTCAAAGTCAGTCTTTGCTCTAACAACTTATAGTCTAGGCAGAGACAAGATGTGTCAGGTGCATATAGAAATACAACAGAGGTTTGGGGAGGGAGAATTCAAGATTCATGGTGATGAAACCATCCATCTATTGGTTAACTTCTCATTTCTTCTTTCTTATTTATTAAGACGTTTGTAGTTTATAAACTTAAATAACTTGACTCAGTGCGATTTTTGAATGGTATGTCGGACTGGAATTTTCAAGGCACCCTATTGACTCTAGACATAGGTGATCAATCACGAAATAGAAACTGCACCACATGGCTTATTCCACTGATGAACACAGAGCAAACTGAAAAGGAGGACTTGTGGCACCTTAGAGACTAACCAATTTATTTGAGCATGAGCTTTCGTGAGCTACAGCTCACTTGCATACCGTGGAAACTGCAGCAGACTTTATATACACACAGAGAACATGAAACAATACCTCCTCCCACCCCACTGTCCTGCTGGTAATAGCTTATCTAAAGTGATCATCAAGTTGGGCCATTTCCAGCACAAATCCAGGTGGGTGGGAGGAGGTATTGTTTCATGTTCTCTGTGTGTATATAAAGTCTGCTGCAGTTTCCATGGTATGCATCCGATGAAGTGAGCTGTAGCTCACGAAAGCTCATGCTCAAATAAATTGGTTAGTCTCTAAGGTGCCACAAGTACTCCTTTTCTTTTTGCGAATACAGACTAACACGGCTGTTACTCTGAAATTTATTTGAGCATAAGCTTTCGTGAGCTACAGCGCACTTCATTGGCTCCATGGAGTGGAAAATACAGTGGAGAGATTTTATAAACACAGAGAACATGAAACCTCCTGTTCTTTTTGCGGATACAAACTAACACGGCTGCTACTCTGAAACAGAGCAAACTGAAATTCGCTGTCAGCGAATCTTGAAGGCATTTGAGCTAGAAATCCAGTCTTCGCACTTATTCATGTGGGGCAGGGTAACTGCTTCAGTGCTAGTGGAAAGATAACATGGAAGAATTGTGAATATGATCAGTCATGAATTTGTGTCGACTGTCTGCTGCAGTTTGCTCTGCTCTGGTGGTTACCTCTCTCCTCCCCGGGATCTGAACTCTGCTCTAAGGTAAGAGTGGAACACAAATTCAACGAGACACTTAATTTCTGGTGAAGTCCCTCTTTTTGCATAAGCATCCAGCAGAGAATAACTGAGATGCACATTGGTAAAAGGTGAATATGCAGATGGAATTAGTTTTCATATAACCCACTGGATACAATCCTGGGCCTCTGTCTCTCTCCTCTAACCCTGGGTAAGAACTAGTGACAATGTTCCCTATATCTCAATCACAGAGATGGATTTACCTGCAGAATCCTGTAGACAGCCTTCTTCCCTCCCGCAGTGGAATTACACTTACAGATTGATAAATACCTACTTTGTGTGTGATCTCGTCCCAAGGGGCTGCTAACAGTACAATACACTTATTACCTGTGTCTATCATGGTAAGGTAGAGTGTTAAGAGGTTAATGTGTAAAGCACAGCTAAGAGACTGAGAGAATTAAAGGCATGGAAGCATGCTTCCAATTTATCAACATAAATAAATGAGCTGCTCCCAATGTATAAGATTTATTGTTCACGACACTTTAAAGGGTGATAAAATTCTCGTTTTAAAATAGCTGGGGCAAGGTGTGATGGAAATGACTGCACAATGGACCTTACTCTGTCACAGGTGTAAATCAGGAGTGATTCCATTGAAATCGGTGGGGCTAACCTGGTGTAAAACCAGTATGGGAAGCAAATAAGGCTTGATAGTGTCTAATGGGGATAGTGTCTTATAATGGGGATAGTGTTTTATGCGGAAACGTAATTTATTATGTATGCTCTCTCTCCTCCCTAAATCATTCAGTTTCCCTTCTCTTGGTATAGAGGTGGCAGGCTTTGGTGGGAATTGGACATGGACCCAATCCTCCTACTTTCTCCTTATTGTTGCCCCCAAAATAGCAGCAAAAGAAACAATTTTATTGGTTCATTATAGTGACTTTTGCATTGCAGTGATCCGAATGCACTTTTTCAAAGACCAGAAGAGGACTGACAGCTATGGAGTGGAGCATGTCCGTTGTTTAACAGCATATAGCAACACTGTATGAGGATTTAGGACAGGACCTGGTGGCGGAATCCAGTTGAAACCAGCTGCAGGGAGAATTGACAGTCCTCTTCAGGTAAAGCTCCTAATTTCTCATTTTAGGGTTTTCTGTCTTGTCAAATGAATTTTGCAGAATATTAGTGCATTCCTCTAAATCAGGCATGCCCTTCCTTCAGGAAGAAGGGGTTTTAAGTGAACATGGCTGTATTCCAGCAGACGATAAATGGTGTACGGTTAGCTCCCCTAACTTTTGCAGAAAGTGCCTTGATTTCCTTCGTTCTGACTTCCATTTTCCATGTCATTCAAGAGGCCTCTTCTCTTTTTTAGGGCTCTACAGTGAAGCTGTCCCTAACTACAGCAGCCCCTCATGGTGCTTTTAGACCAGAGGGCTTTGCCCATTGATTGCATTGCACACCCTGTCATTTGGGCTCCTCTGTTCTGCTGTTGGAGCTGACACATGGATCTCAAGATCTTTGATTTGAGCACAGTTTTTTGTTTTTTTTTAAGTTACATTGGAAAATCAAATAGTGTTGGTGATGCAAAAGAGCCCTCACTTCCCCAGGGGGAACCACCAAGGATCTGGGCACAATTCAGACCTGCTTTGCTGCTCCGGTTATTAATTATAATGGATGTTGCTTTTGCTGTGCCTTCTAGCACTGTCGTAGTGAATCCCCGAACCAGAGGGAAGAAAGTCAGCTACTGAATCATCAACTGCACACATGGGTTTTCCTTGGAGGTCTCCCATCCAAACACTAACTAGATTCCACCACAGTTGACTTGTGGGCTGTGCTGAATTCATAGCTGGGGTGGTATGGCTCCAGGGCACATGCTTAAGAATGTAATTCCATGACACTGCATTCCTGGGGGGAAATAATGACAATAGAAAAATGAGGTAACAGCAGGATTGGGGTAAATATGGGTTTAAAGGAAGGGGTGCTTCTTGACATGCCAGGCTTGTGAGAAGGGGATGGTAACTAAAGAGTATAAGAACATGGCTGGGGAAGAGAGGCGAGAAAGGATCTCGCTTCCCAGGAGCTGTCAGTAACACACCAATTTTTACAAAAATCTGCTGATCGCCTTGACAAACGAAATATTCCTGTCCTGCTGGGCTTTCCTGCCTAACAGGCCTTGGAGTGGGCTGGGTGGCTTTGGGCCATTCCTGCATTCCCTCTCTCACTGGGGACAGTGGAGGGCTGGAACAAGTCAAATCCTGGAACAAGTCAGAGCAGCGTCACTACATCAGCTGGATATTGGCAAAGAGGAGAGGTGTTCTGACCACGTCCCCTCCTCTTTTGACCATGCTGCCTAATCCAGTAGTTATGCCAGTGTTATTCTACGCAGATTCCAGCCCACTGTTAGAATCCCCAGCTGACCAGATGGGACATCTTTCTGGGGCCATGCACCAACAACACAGCACAAAGGTGATACAGTGGGGTCAAGAATCTGGACCAATGATTGTGTCTGATATTAACGTAACACACCAAGTGTCTTTTTGTCTTCCTCTTGTGGGTAGACTGTGTAATACATCTGTGAGTCTGCTACTGTCTCCAAATTAATCGACTTGATCCTTTAGATCAAAGCATAGAGGTTCATGCTTTTAGATACACAGAGAAAAGCTTTTATCTTAGGTTTTTCTCCACCCGTTGCAGTAGCATCTAATGTCAGCAACAGTATAAACTTTTTGGCCTGGCATAACCTTATTCTGCATCAGTGACAATGAGTCTGTTTTGTTTTATTTTTTTTTAATTGCATTTTTATACAGTAGGGAACCTTTTAATTTTCTCCTCTTAGCTACATATACAAATATAACAGATAGGCAGAAATGTGTTATTAAAGCTATCTATTTTTCTTGGCATTCCAATAATTTAATAAACTGCTTGAGCTCTGCTACTGCACTTTATGACATCACGAGAATAAAACCCATCCTTTGATTAATAGCCATTCAATCAATCCCTCCTTCCCTCCCTCCCTCCATATTCTCTTAAGTGTAAGGGATTTGGGAGATGTGCAAGCTAATTAAAAAAAAAAGTTTGCTTTGGACAGAGGGGTTAACCATTGACTTTGCAAAGTCTGCAGTGGTGGCTACATGATCCATTCAGGGCAACTACAGGTCATAAAGAGGTGAGGAGAGACGGGGCGGGGGGGGGGGGGGGAATTGCTTCAGACCAATTGGTGTAGATGGTTATCTCACCACAGTAACATTGCAACAAATCTATGGAAACTTCAGACTTCTCAGTTGTCACTATGCTGCACAGCATGGCCACTTTGACGCACACACAGGAAACAAGGATAGATTTCAGACCCTCTGGGTGGCCAAAAAGCATAGGGACCCCCATCACAAGAGCTAATAGAAACTCACCATCAGGTAAAAGCAGTGTAGGGCATATGCAACATAGTGGAACAATTCTGATTTCATCCAATGGCCAGAAGAACAGAACCACAGCATGGTGAGAGAGGGGGAGAAATTCTGAAGATATATATTTAGAAGTGAAACTGCATCAGTGGTAGCAACGATGGGAAATTTGAGAGGGGAGAAGGCTGTTGAGGGCAAAGCTGCTAACGCTGCAACTGGCCTAGGGTCTGTTAAGAGCTTGACTTGGGACACGATTTGCAGTGCATAACAATTTTATTGAACCTACAAACATGTGACCAGTGATGCAACTCATATGTGCCAGAAGGTAGTGCTCATTGTATTAACTTTGTACATATGCAGATCGACTCCTTTATATAGAACTCTTGTAACACTATGCAGGTACCAGCCATACTGTTTACTCCTTAATAGCGGCGGTAGTGGACAAGACTGGAAAAAAGGTGAATTGTACTTTGGGGTGACTATGTGCTATAGAGTTACCAGCGGGATTATATTGGCAGAGTCTCTCTGCAACTCCAGCTATAGAGTTTCCATTTCAATTGTCTTCCGTCTGTGATGAATTAGAAGTGATAAAAACCTAAGAGGAACATTAATCTTGAGAGGTTCTTGGATGAAGTCATGTAACCTCAGAGAATTACCTGAGTATGTTTTTAAGGAGACAGAGAAGGAGGAGAGAGACAGCAGAGTTAGCAGTCTCATCCAGACTGGCATTTCTGTCTGGAATGAGGTTTACCAACCTTGAGATAAGAGGATTTGTTACTGTAACCCACATGCTTGTAGTTCAGCATTTAGTGGTGTAAATGGGGGAAAACTGGAGAGGATATATAGTTTCTTAGTTTTGTTTTGGGGGACTCTGCCTGGAGACTTGGCAGAGCCAGGCAGTGCGAAACTCTGCGGGATGAGCCGAAATCATCCAAAAATTGGATGTGGGGAGTACTAGGCATGTTCATTAACTGTTTGAAGCTACTTAGGTGATTTGCATTGTGGACAAGCAGCCTGGCAGGACTCGGAGTCACTGACCAAGGGGAACTCAAGAGGAGGGGGAGGAGTTTATAAATAGGAAGAATGGGAGTTCGAGCCACTGGAGTATTCAGTAGTGGAGCAGCACGAGGACCAGCAGGTTCTGCTGTAAGGATTGTGTTCCAGGGGCTTTGGGATTTTTGTTGGATTACGCTGCAGGCTCCCTCACCCACTGGAGAAGAAGAGGACTAGAATTTGCTTCAGGCTGTGCAGATGGCAGACTGAGGTTGCAAAGACTCAGTGGGAGTTTGAAGGAGCCGGTGGGGCTACCAGTCATTCCCCAACTTAAAGAGCTGGCATGCCCTGCAGAGGGCGTGGGCACCATTCCACAGAGTCTGAGAAGGGTCAGTCCTCCCAGAGAAGAGCCCAAGGGGAGGGAGTTCTGTATGTACATGCCGTGGTGGGGCAGATAACCTCCCCTGCCACACACACACATCAGTCCAGAAAGGGTTAAAGAACTTCTGTGGTTACACTCGGCCCCCACCCGATGCACCTGTAGGCTTGTCAGGCCTGGGGGCAGGCCCTGAAAGGAGATGAACTCAGCCCAGGTGTGGTGGGTGGTTCTCTGAAGCAAACAGAGCTAGAGCTCCCAGCCCAGGGCCACTTGCTGAGGAATGGCTGGAGTGCACTGTCAGCTCCTGCCTTCGGAGAGAAGGTGATGGGCTGATCTGTTGAAGTCCCCAGTACTAATTCTTGGACCTAAACCCTGCAGGATGGCAGGAGCCGAGACTTGCTGAAAGGCTGCTTCCCCTCTTTTGGGTGAGGGAGGGGTCTGGCCCCTCAGGGGCTGTGGGGCCATTTCCATTTTGTTGGGGCTGTTTTATACCTACCCAGAGGATTTGGGAAGAGGAACAGAGGGAGGGCTATGCCACAGGACCAGACCACAGGACTGCAGTTGCCCAGGAAATGTCTGAGGTAAGTGAGGTGCCTCCCTTGCCCCCAAGGGGGCAACCTTGAGACATAACCTTCAACAGAGTATATATTTTATGTTGCATTTGGGCTTGTGGTAATAATCAGCTCAACAACTTGGGGAAGCTCCCTGAACATTTTATCTTTAAAATGTTATTATTGACAAGAGTCTTATTTGTTCCATGAGTTCTAAGTCAACTGTTACATATTTATGAAGAGATTTAGTGTCACTTTTGTTCTCTCTGAGTTTTAACTCAGTGTATAACATATATAGAGAGATAAATTGAAGTCCTGAAAAGACTAAACTGTGGTCTGTACCTCTGAAGAGAGGTAAGCTGAGGTACAGGAAACAAATAACTAACATAAGCAAAGTGCTTTCCTCAAACCCGTTACGTTCCAGTAGCTCGTATGCCTGTCTCTGCACATCAGCCTTCTGAAAAGCTGCATAAACCTTCCCAAGGTTCCTGAAACTTCAGCGTGTATTAAGAATAGACAGCGGGGAGTAACAGATCAAGATGACTGGTAAGGAGAGAAGTAATTAGCCCTTCCTTGGAGACTAACCTATCTTTAGGAAAGTGGCTGTCTTTGGTTGAAAAAGAACACAGCCAGGGGTTTGGAGAATAGATGCTGGTGGTGGAATATCAGAGTTGAATTGCGCTTTTAGGCCTTCTCTATGCTACAGTTAAAACAGTGAGCAGGAATCCCGTTATGATGTGGTTGGGAAAGGATCAGTGTTCTAGCATGATTGATCAATTGCCTTCATGTGATTATAACATGATTTGGTCTCTTTGGAAAAACATAGTTGGGACAAGTCGATATTGGAACTAGGTTCCCTAACCTGGCTATTGCTCTAGCGCAGGGACTATGAAAGATGTGAAGGAACTGGAAGGGGTGGGGGTGGGGGGCTATCCTTTATGGGAGTGGAATTTTGTTTTAAAGAGGGACTTTGTTTTGCATGTTTTGAGGGAGTCAGGTTGGAAGCTCATCACAACAGGGTTTATGGGGTGAAATCCTACCCTGTTGAAGTCAATGGGAGTTAATGACGTTTGACTTTAATAAGGCCAGAATTTTACCCCTTTTCTTTTTACACATTCTGTAAACCACTGAGGTGAGGCCACAGTCCTATACAGTTATTAAAGAACAATACCTCGTGATGATGGATTAAGGGGAAAAAGCATGGTTAGAGAATTCCTCCGTAAAAAGAAATCCCTATGCCACAAACAGTAAAATTTTTTTTAAAAAAGGTAAATTAAACAGACCTTTGTTTAATAAGCAGGCTCTTCTCAGACTATACTATGTTTTTAGGCACTGCAAGGGGAAGAGAGAAACAAAACAATACTTTCTCCCCAGCAAGGAAAGTCTGTGTGGTTGCATACGTAATCTATCACATTTACTGTGGGGCTGGGTTTCATGTACCCTGACCCAGAACCCGAAGGCTAAATGCCCTGAACTTTGGCTCTACAGCCAAATTCATGGCTTTGGATAATCGCTGTCTTCCTGGGCTGAATGTGTCAGATGCGTAGGGAACACTAGACTTTTGGCAAAGGAGAAGATGTGGCTTGTCAGAGCAGGGCACTGAGTGTGGGACCTCCTGGGTTCTCTTCCTGGATTCCCCAATCACTCTGCGGTCCCCACTTCATCTCTGTATTTTATTTTTCCTGCTAAGAAAAGTGGGTGCAAGAATACTTGCGTCCCTTGCGGGGCACTGTGGGACTTCTTGTTTGGGCCATGAGATGGTTGGATGAAAGGTGCATATCATATTAGTAATAATCAGGGCCCTTTGATCTCTGGAAGAGGAAAGGACATTAACTCTATCAAAGGTTCTTATATGGCATCAATTACTGTAGTATTTGAGCCCCTCTCAGCCTTAAATGTATTTATCCTCACAACACCCTGTAGGTCAGTGCTAATATCCCCATTTTACAGATGGGGAACTGAGGCACTGAAAGACAAAGGCCCAGATCCTCAAAGGTGTTTAGGCACCTAACTCCCATTGAAACAATCCATTAGTGGTAAGCACATAAATACCTTTGAGGATCTGGGCCTACTCAAATGACTCACCAAAGGGCACACAGGAAGTCTGGCAGACCAGGGACATAAAGCCAGATTTCCTAGGCTCTAATCGCTGGACCAGCCTTCATGTCTGGTGCCCTTTTGCCCCCATGCCTCAGTTGAATGTTTATATGCCACAGAGTGCTGTAGAAAACAATCCGCAGCTTTCCTAAATAGACTGTCTCTCCTTCAAGTTGACAGATGAGGATTTTTATTACATACTATTACTTAATGAACTCTTCTGTGGCAAATGTAATTCAATCTAGCTTCTGATTCCTAGTTTGTCATCAGTCCTTTACTAAGGAAGAAAAATGTAATGGGACTTGATGATGCTTTCATCTTGTTACATTAATTGTGTTAGGAATATTGAAGAAAAACCTCACAGCGGTTTTAAGGACTCGAGAACCCTACAATGTATTGTAATTCAGGGTGGGTAAATTCAGATGGAACCGAACCAAATTCTGAACCCTTTTTCCGTCTTGGAAAAAAGGTTTCGCTGGTTTTTATTTTGTTCCATTTTAAACTTTTTGCTCACATTTTCAGTTTTGTCTAGACTAGTGGATGAGAGGGATATTCTGACTTGGGTGGGACTAGGTATTGTTAGAAATCTCATGATATTTTTTGTCTGCCCACTGTTGGATATAAGCACTTGATTGTGATGGGAACCAGATCTCCTGAACTTCCCAAGTTATTCCCATCCTGTAATCAAAACGTAATTGCTCTAATTGTCATATATGGAATAATCCTTTCAAATTGCAACACCAAGTGGGAGAAAATATGGTCCAGTGGTTATAGCAGTACCCTGGGACTTTAATGGTCTAGATTCTATTTGTTGCTTTGTCAAAGGCATGCTTGTGTTTTTATCTTACTATTACCCATTGGGAAACTGAAGCACGGTACAGGTATGTTAGTTATTGACCCTTCATTTCCCCATCTGCAAAGTGGGGGTAATAACACTTCTATGTGTTGTTGAGATTTCATTATAGAGCTAGCTGGGATTTTTTTTTTTAAACAAATAAACATTTTTGCCTGGACAACCTTAAGTCAGCTCCCTTGCACAGTTGACTATGATACAGACCAATTATATGATCACAAACTATTTTTTGTGAGCCATGAGAGCCCACCTCATTCACTGCACAGAACGGACCTGCACTGGAGATGAATCAAGGGTGTGTGGTGAAGGAGGCTGTTGTGTGTAGGACCCTTGCCTCATTTGTTGCCAGAAGTTGGAAGGTGTGTTGTGAATGTGGCAGAGGGATTGCAGGGAAAGGAAGGACCATTTCATGGTTTACGCAGCTGACTGCTGCCCTAGAGAATCAGATTCTATCCCTGCTTCTGCCATAGAGTTCCTGGGTGATGCTGGGCATGCAGACTTTTCAAAGTTGGTTGCTAATTGTGTGTTCATAGTTTCCTGGGTGCCTGACTTGAGAGCCTGGGGTTTGCCTTGCATCTGAGCACTCACATCTGCAGCTGAAGTCAATGTCTCGGTGTGCTTTGAGCATATAAAGTGCCATATAATGCTAAGTACTCTGAAAGATCAGGTACTGGGAGCTCAGATTGGGCACCCAAAATTAGTGGGTCCCCATCTGTAAAACAGAGATAATTCCACCCCCTCAGCATAAAGAGGTTTTATGAAGATAAATTCATGAATGTTTGTTGAGCAGGCAGGTACTACAGTGATAAGTGCTATTGAAAAGCCCATGAGGAAATGATTAATTTTGTCTTCAGAGCAGGGTTTGAATATTGTGCAGTAAATACATTGAACAATGAGGATAAAACAAAATATTGAATCATTAATTGAGTTCCGTCCGTCCTGTGCCCTGGCTGAGGCTGGGATGCTGTTGGAAAAAGAGTATGTGATCATGGAATTGAATACTGTATTACTGATGAATCATGATTATTGGTTGAGGGATAAATCAGAAGTTTTGTCCACTTGTTCAAGAGTACTGTAAGGGCAGTTACCTTCGTGTCCTTGCTAAATTCCAATTGGAATAACTGCATTCCTCTCACATAAATTGCCCTTGAAGTATCAAACGGGTTCTTCCTTCCTATCCTAAACTGTAGTATAATGTTAATGGGCCTAGTTAAACAGCTGCCATGTTCCTTCCAAAAGTGGGTGACATTATCCCTGTATATAGCCTGTATATCAATGTGTAAAGTGCTCCAAGCCTTTCTGGATGAAAGGTGTTATAGAAATCGTCACTGACACCCATGAGAGCTTCTAGGGCAACATATGGCTTTGATTCCCCCCCCCGTACCCCCCCCCCCCCGCTGCCTTGGCATTCATTTAACAATATTTCAGCTTGTGCTCTATTATCAAGCTGTCACGTTACCCATGAGCCATACATAGTGAAGGGCATTGATATTTCACAAAAACACTGGAGATTCTTAATTGTTGGCCGAATTGTGTCTGGTAGAGTCTTTGCCTGTGGTTTGGCTTGTGGCGCCTCTCCCCCTGCAGTAGCATGGATTTCTTATCATAAATTGTCATCAGCAGAATCAATCATCTGTACAACCTGAAATAAAATGCTGACACAGTGTGGAGAAAGAGAAAACGTAGGTTAATAGTATGTTTGAAATGTCACCTGAAGGATTGCTGTGAGATTAGATGTCAAGTGTAGCCAATATGGACGATGCAGCTCTGAAATCACTTAGGCCTTACTCATCTGAAGCCTGTAAAATATGGCAGGGCAAAAAAACATCCCACGGAGCACATTATGTGGTGTACAGGGAAGGGAGGTTTGAATTTATTTCCCAAACTCGGCTTTGTGGAGTGGGCTACCCAGAAGTTACTGCCATCTGTATTTGGGAGCTTGATCCTGCAAGATACTGAGCATTCTGCACCAATCCGAAGCCTGTTAAAACAAGGGTATTCACGGCTGGTCCAAGGCACTTTGGATGACAATGTAGAGATGCCCAATATCTTCCAAAGTGCTTTGGATTGGGCCCTAAGAGAGGGGCTGAAAACCCTTAACTCCCATTGAATTTAAGATGGGTGTAGGGTGCTCTCCACCTTGCAGGGAACAAGTCTTGAAAACACATGGGCAGGGATGGTGTCCCTGGCCTCTGTTTGCCCGAAGCTGAGAATGGGTAACGGGATGGATCACCTGATGATGACCTGTTCTGTTCATTCCCTGTGGGGCACCTGGAATTGGCCGCTGTTGGTAGACAGGACTGCGCTAGATGGACCTTTGGTCTGACCCAGTGTGGCCATTCTTATCTCTCTTGTCCCAGAGGTGTGATGGCAGAGATCAGCTTCCTTCTGTTTGAAATGAATGTATTACTCTTCCCAAATGTGCAGCTCATAAAGCTCAAATATGGGTCAAGACTCTGTCTGGGAATTACACAGCCGTCGTAGTGTGGGCTTAATCTGATATCCCATTCCGCTGTGGTTATGTTCCAGATAATCCTTTTCCTCTCTGCATCAATTTCCCCTCATCATTCAGCAGAATGCAGTGCCTGCACAGAGCCCCATTATTTTATCCTTTGAATTGCAGAAGCACCTAGAAGACTTTTTCATGGACCAGGACCCCATTGGATGGGTGCTGTACAAACACAAAACAAAAAGAAGGTACTTGCCCCATAAGGTTTACAGTCTAAGGCCTTATCTACCCAAGAAATTATACTGGTATAATTAATCTATATAGTTAGACTCCCTGCGTGGACAGTCTTATCCTAGACTAGAGCGGCTTTTTCTGGTTTAACTTAAACTGCTATGAAAGCAACATAAGCTAAATCAAAAAAAGGCACTTATACTGGAAAGTGTTCACATGGGAGTTATACCAGTCCAACTTTAGTTATTGGCCTGCTAAACCCAGGGTTGTGAGTTCAATCCTTGAGGGGGCCATTTAGGGATCTGGGGCAAAAATTGGGGATTGGTCCTGCTTTGAGCAGGGGGTTGGACTAGATGATCTCCTGAGGTCCCTTCCAACCCTGATATTCTATGATATTCTATGATATTCTATTGGTATTCACACTTAACCAGTATACCAGTATAACTCGCTATGTAGACAAGCCCTAAGTAAAGACCTACTGAAGTTAGTGCACAGGCAGACACTTACGTTATCGGTTGCAGGACCTTATAATTGCAGGTTGTAAACTCTTTGCAAGAGAGACGTTATTACCTTTATTTTTTTTTTTCTTTAAAAGCCAGAAGGGACCATTATGATCACCTAGTGAGTCTGACCTCCAGCGTAACAGGCCACATAATTCCATTCAGTCCTTTCTGCATTTAAACCAACATCTTATTGTTGAACTAGGGTAGAAAGACATCCATCATAGTTGTCTGTAGATCACCTACCACTCTGAGGCTGTTTTAATGATATAGTCCCAAGCAAGAGCTATGTTGCAAGGGCAAAAGCTCACTTTCAAATGTTAGAGCCTGAAACTCTGAATTCAATAAAGGGAACATAGTAAAATAAGTTCCTTTGTACAGGCATTCTGGTTTCCTCTTCCTTAATGCGAAAACGTAGATCAGTATCATGGTTCCAGATACAAGACACAAGCATTTCCTCCACAGAATCAAGCCCCGTAGCTACTGAATGCCTGTGTGTTAATCTCACTTTGAATACACGACTCAAGTTATCGCCTCTGAAATTTGTGGTCATGATCCTTTTTATATCAGCCATCTTTATTACAGCAAAATTCAATTTTAAGCAGCTTAGGCATCTGTCATAAATAAAACATTTTTTTATTATTTCTCTCCATCTTCCCCCCCCCCCCCCCAAAAAAAATCTCATTTGCTTCCGCTAAACAAAACTCTCCTCTTTTGGATGAATTGTTGTGTAGCTTTTTCTTTATGCACAAGTCATGTAGGCTCATTCTAGACAGAAATCTTCACTGTGGGAAATACAAAATAAGTCCTTATTTGACCTCAGAATTCCTAACAGTGACTGAAGCTTCAGGGTCTCCAAATGATGCGTCAAAAAGTTAGATGATCTAAAAGTTTATACCACTCCCATTGGAAGAGAAATATGGGTTTGTCCTCACAGATCCACCAGGTGTAGAACTAAACCTAAAAAACATTGAAATTAAATCCAGTTTCATTATAATTTCCTCCACAGTTTCCCCCCCCCCACACACACGCTTCCTTTTGAAATTGTTTTTTGAAATCTTGATGAAGGGCCAGATTTTTAAAGGTATTTACATGCCTAAAGATACAGCTAGGTGCTTTTGAAAATCCCATCTGCATTGTTAGATGCCTATATACCTTTAAAAATCCAGCCCTAAGAGTCATAGGCCTTGTATAGATACTTGTCTCTTCCCCCTAAACTTTCCCACTCTTGTTACAAACAAGTGGTCCTCCAGCATTTTAACCATCATGTCTAGGGATGCATCTATACCGCAAATTAAGGTGAAATGTAGCTGGTAGACATAGCCCTGCTAGCTTTAATCTAGCTAGCAAGGGTAACAATAGGAGTGAAGATGCAGTGGTGTGCACCTCTGCATGGGCCAGCTGCCCTGGTACAAGTCCACCAGGGATCTTAGATTCATACTTGAGTTGCTAGCCCTTGCTGGGCTCCATAAATTCTACAAAAAATGGAAATTCAAAACATTTAGATTGGCCCCCTCTTGAAAAAGGGGAAGCATTTGTTTTCACAAAAGTCTCATCTAATTTTGTCCTATTCCTCCCACCCCACCCTGAATTTGGTGACTGAAAATTTTGTCATGACTTGAAAAATGTCCTAGAAATTCAAAACAACTTCCACCTCCCCTTTAATGTTCTATCATTATTTTGATGGATATAGCTGTGTAACCATTAACATTTTGTTTCCTGAGACCCTTTACATTTTGAAGTCTGCCTGTGTGCAGGGACAGCTGTCATTTTTGCAAGGCAGGGCTGATGCTGCATGTTGCAGAGGAGACACACATACAAGGTGTTCTCTCTTTTATTTTTGTTCTTACGACTTTCCCTTTCTTTAAACTAAGACTCAAGATGAATGGTTTTGTGTCTGGAAGACAACTCATCTCAGAACGTGCAGTGAAGGTCAGGGGTGGAGCTGATGGGGCTGGGGGAAACTTTAGATGGAGCAGTTTTCCATCAGATAGTATAGTTTTGTTGAAATCGAAACACTTTGCAGGAACATGGCAACTTTCACAATGTTTTTGTTGGAAAATAAATGAAATAAATTATTTTGACTTTTTTTAGATCAGGTAAAACATTTGGTTTTGACTTTCATTTCATTTGTTTGGACTCATATTGAATTTTCTATAATATATTATAATGTTTCAACCTTACAGAAATGAAACAAGTGAACATTATCACAACAAAACTTTTCTGGATTGATATTTTTTGGAAATTCTATTCGGTTGTAAATTTTGACTTTTTGTTCTGATTGGGTATTAAAAGCAGTTTGAAAAGTTAGAAATTCCAGCTGGATGGAAATTCCATTTTCCAACTAGCTCCAGTCAGTAGCTCCATGTGGCTTTACTGTAACTCACCAAACCCTCCCATGATGTGCTATGAGAACTAGACCACACATCAGTGTGGACGTACCCATATGAATGAGAAAAATGATACTGCGGCCCATCACCCGCCATTGCTGGTGGATCACGTACGCTGCTAGATGGTTTGGAGGGGTTCCTCTGCTGGTATGAATAACCGGGCTGGACCAGAGGGATATAGTTCAATAAAGGGGTGTAAGGTGACCGGAAAATCTGCTGTGGATTGTATGGAGTTACCTACAGATGGTAAAGAAACAAAGAGCAAGAAGTTGGTGAAATAAAACCTTTTACAGCCTGATCTGTAGATGCCAGTTGGAGCTAGAGATGAAATATTTCAAATTTTGAAATGCAAAAATTATACTAAAAAGGGAAAATACTCCATGACATTTTTGCACAAAAATCCCCTTCTACTTTTTTTAATGACTGTGGGTCTCGTTAGAGTTTTGTTTTTTCTTGGGGGTTGTTTTTTAAATCAGTGAATTTTCTAACTTTGATAAAACAGGGACATTTTAAAAAGAAATATATATATATATATATATTTCCCTTGCCCCATCACCATTTTTGACCAGATGAATTTAAGCGTTCAACTCTTACTGATGTCAAAGGGGTTGAAAGTGAACTCAGTACCTCCCAAAATCTAGCTCACAAGAAACTTAAGACATTATGACAATCAGCTGCAACTATAACAACAGGTATTTTGGCATTCATTCCTACAGAAGCCTTGCAAATGACACAAAACATGTCAAGGATATCAAAGCTGACAAGAGCTCCTCATTCTACTTCCTATTGTTCATCATACAAAGAAATCGTGGTGTCATTCAGATCTGATTCAGTTGCATTCAGCATGATGAAAGTGCTTCTCAGCCATGTCTCTGTTTGGAGAGAAAGTTGCAGTGGTGTCTGCTATGTGGTATGCCCAGCTCTTAAATTTTGATCCGATGGGGTTTCCCCTTCACCCCACCCTCCTATAGAAGAGAAATGGAAGAGGAAAAAGCTGATATGTCTGAGTGCTGAGTGGGTTACATCTTGCTATAGAAGCCTCCTTATCTTGGAGTGAATGCCCAGAAGGGATTAGCTAATTTAGTGACTACAAGGGACCCAGCTCATGTTTGCCCAGAGAAAGGCCCACAAGTTGGTGACTTGGTTCCTTTTCAAACAAAAGTGCCATCCTTTTTGTAAAGTCTTGTCAGTTCTTCGGAAGGAAAAGATGGAAGAAGCAAGCAGAGCCAAAGCATCGTACAGACTGTCTAGGACAGAAGTGTGTTTGCTGAAAAGTAAACTACCTCTTGGACAACCCCCTAAGTTCCATTAGCTTGGCAGGGGCGTTTATGCGGCATGGGACACAGCATTCTGTTTTCCTTACCTATAGCAGTGCCGGCATATGGAACAGGGAGAGAGCCACTCCTTAGGCTGCAGTGATGACCATGGATCCACCATATGTATAGACGAGAATTTAGGCTATTGGACCAATGTAGTCCTGACTCCTGGCCACCCCCAAAACCATCTATGCCATCTATATTATTATTTATGAGCAGTTTTACTGTCCCAACTGAAATCGGGGCCTGCCTGTGGTAGATGCTGTGCAGTTATAGAGGAAAAGACAGTCCTTGGCCAAAGAACTTGCAATGTAAATAGACAAGACAGGTGAAGGGTGGGAGAGGACACAAGAAAATTTATCCTAGGTCACAGAGCAGAGTTGGGATGAGAACCCAGGTCTCTGGCTGTCAAGACCAGGGCCTTAGACTACACTGCTACACCATCTGGTAACATTTCTGTAGAATATGGTTATACTCTTTTCCCCCCAGCCCCCTGGGATAATACTGTGGGTGTTGCAGGACACTGCAAAATTCTCTGGGACTGCTGCCCTTTCAAAGTGATGGCATTTTCCCTAATTAATGTGTTAGCTCCCCAGCCCCAACTTGAGAAACCAGTTTGGATCTGAGACCAGAAGCGCTGCAGTGACACGCACAAGATCAGCTCTGTTGAGACTCTCTTGGTGACATCCAAGCCACTCCAGCTCTCTGGGGTGCCTCTTACTGTCATAGCTTATCTCACTGCAGCTCATCCAGTGTTCTCCTCCTCATTCATACATTAACTCACAATAGAAATGCACCATTTCATGATGCTGATTGTACCATTCTTTACAAAGGAAAAAAAAGACTTTCCTAAGTTAACACTAAATGGAGCAAATACAACTGGATATTTTGGTTAGAGGTTTGGGGCCAGGCCCTCAGGTAATGTAAATTGATGTAACTCCATAGAGCTATGCTGATTTACACCATCTGAGGATCTGGCCCCCAAATCTTTTTTTTTTTTTTTTTGCACAGCTATCAATGTCCGTTATGCCACATGACAAACAGCTCTGTCTAATTTTTGATGCTTAGCATCTGTGTTCTGCAAATGAAGGCATATTTATAACCATTTAGACACACCTGTCTTGAATAGCATCCTAGGGGAGGGTGTAAAGTCTGCTGGTATGGGATCCGTGCTCTCTGCTGATACAAACCCTGTTAAAATACAAAAGACATGACTGACTAGGTCTTATTTGTATTGTGCAGTACGCTCCTTTGTCTTTTCAAGGACATGCTATTTGTTCAAGGGAATGGAGGTCAGCTGAATTTAGTTAATATCTTTGGCCAAGACTCTCCACAAGTCTAGGTTTCTTCTCTACATTACAGCTCTCTGTGGTAGATTCTGCGCTCTCCATCCTGTTTTGCAATGAGCTCAACTTCCTGTTGACCTCCAGGAGAGAAGGATTAATTATGCATGCAGAGGATAGCTAACTTGTCATTGAACGTATCAAGCGGCTGGCGAATGCCTATTAAATACAACTGTAGTTGATTACAGAGTGCAAAAGTGCACCCACAAAATGATAGGCTGGGTTGAGGCCAGTCAAAGAACTTAGTCCTAAGGATGAGATTTTCAAAGTGGTTTAAGGGAGCTGGGTGTTCAAATCTCGTTGAAATTGGATAGGGTGAGCCAGTGTGAACAGGCCAGAGGGATGATAAGACTCTGCCTTACGGCTAGGGTGGTATCTAGTGTTAAATCTAACAGAGTGAGCTGAGGATAAGAGAAATGCAGAGATAAGATTGGTGGAAGGTGGGACATGACTGAAGAAACTATTCCACATGTTAAGTGAAAGGAGAAGAATAAAGCTGATTTGATTTTTTTTTTCTGGTGGAACATTTTTCCCTCACCAGAAAATCTTGGTACAGATAAATCAAAATATTCCACATATGTATTGAATGAGGCAGGGAATTTCAGGAAGAGAGAGGATGTTCTCATGGTTAAGGTAGTTAAATACCACCCTGGAAAATTGGATTCTATCCTTACCTCTGCCACAGAGTTCCTATGTGATGCTAGTCAAGTCACTTAAGCCACATTTTTCAGAGGGGGGTCACCAGTTGTGTATTCCTCATTTTCTGGGTGCCTGACTTGAGACCCTGGTATTTGACTTGTAGAAGTGCTGATTAAAGTCAATGGGAGCTGTGCTTTGAAGTGCTATTTTAGTTCTAAATACTCAGAAATATCAGGTCTTGGAGGTCTCAAATTGGGCACCCAAAATTAATGGATACTTTTGACCTTTATCGCAGTGCGTCGGTTTCCCATCAGAACCCCTCCCAGATCTTATAGGGGTATTGTGAAAATGAATTCATTCATGTTTGTGAAGCCCCCTAGATAATATAATGATGATGAGCACAATAGAAAAGCTCAGGAGGAAATTAACATTTCCATCTTCAGATGTGGGCTGTAATTGTGTGCAGTAAGTAAGGCCTGGGGCCATGCACAGAATGAGGAGAAAACAAAATATTGATTAGTTGCTCATTGAGTGAGCATCATCCATTCTGTGCACTGAATGAGGCCAGGATCCTTTGGAAAAAATAGTCAGTCATAATGTATACACACAAGGAGAATCATAGAATAGAATATTAGGGTTGGAAGAGACCTCAGGAGGTCATCTAGTCCAACCCCCTTCTCAAAGCAGGACCAACACCAACTAAATCATCCTGGCCAAGGCTTTGTGAAGCCGGGCCTTAAAAACATCTAAGGATGGAGATTCCACCACCTCCCTAGGTAACCCATTTCAGTGCTTCACCACCCTCCTAGTGAAATAGTGTTTCCTAATATCCAACCTAGACCTCCCCCACGGCAACTTGAGACTAAATTAAGGTTGTACAGGCAACCCTAGTTTTGGCATCCTTATCTGTAAACATGGCGGTCGTATCAAAAATCCATTTGGGGATCCTAGCAAATGAAAACTCTAAACTGGTGCTAACCTAGGAATGAAAACGAGTACAAAGCATGGTCAGTCATAACTCACTATGTCTCATCAATTCAGCACCCTCCCAGTGAAGCATGAACACCCCTGATCACGAAACCACTTGTTCTCTTTATGTTTTGTTTGCCACCCAAAGTTATCCCCCGTTTTTTCCCCCGAAGCGCTCAGAGTTGGATAGCAGTCCATTTCCTTTCAGCTCCTTCCAATGGTACAAAGCAAAAAGGAGGTTTAGAAGCAGTGGGGGCTTCTAAGCAGTGGGGGCTTGCCAGGCTTAGATCTGCTGCATGTTTATTGTTCTGTTACCTGGAACTGTGGAAAGTTTGAATGGTTTGGATAGAGCGGGGGTGGAGGATAGTTCAGACTGAGCCACACTGGCTGGTTTAAGGAGGTGGTCGTTGAAGTGGTGGCAAAACGCGGGGTGAAAACGTTCCCATTGTATTTGAGGTTGTTCTTCTCTGATGCTGCCGTAGTTACTATAAAACAAAAGATGGTTACACACATTAGTCAACAGAAGTGCCGGGCTTTTCTTTGCTACAGTGGATCAGCCTAACTTAAAAGGGTGTGCTTTGCCCACAAACAAAATTTACTGAAGATCTCCACTACTTCCACTGGCTACAATCTTTCAGTATTGAGACCCAAGTTCAACAATTAGCATTTTAAATTCTCTAATTAGTAGGACCCATCCATCCAGTCATGAGAGGACTTGGAATTAAATGTAACTGAGGGATGAGGATGAATGAAATGGTTCAGCTAGAATAAGAATGGGACAAGACCCTTTGCATTGCATTCAAAACCTCTTTAGGGTTAGGGGGGAAAGCTGACTAGTTTTTCGTTTGCGTTAATTTTTTAGCATCTCTGGGTTTCAATAAACCTAGACCAAGATTTTCAAAATGGATTACTGATGTTGAGTGCCCATCCTGAGACATCTGATAGGGAGTTTCCGAGGATCGGTGCTCAGTACTTTCTGGCCCCTTTAAAGTGTTTTAAATTGGGCCACGAACAAATTATGGCCCCCAAAATACTTGAGTTAATTCTGGAAAATCTTGGGCCGTAGGGGTTAACTCTACCTCACAAAGTGTGAGATAATGCATTATGAACCCAATCAGTGCCCATTGCAGTCAATGGAAAGAGTCCTATTGTTTTCACTTGGCAGTGAACCAAACTCCGTATTTATCCCATAACCTTGATCATCTCAGTTTTGCCTACCATGAAAATGGTACCCTTGCTAATACATAAGGAAAGAGATATGTGCAAGATTTATTTCTGACCAGGCTGGCATCAAGTGCTGCAGATAGTAAGGCAGTTCCATACAAACTTTCAAGTTGGCTTCTTTAAAAAGCTACCAGTCATATCCGCCAGTCCATGGGATTTCAATATTGGGGTCACCTCCCATCTTTTTAAGTGGGAGAAGGGTGTTGCATAGATCCCAGCTGGATGACAGGGAGGATGCTGGGAGTGGATCCCACTATGGAAAAGGTTAAGAACCACTGAGTTTGTCCCCTATGAAATGACATCTCTCTATATAGCAATGAATGCCATACCTGTTGTCTATGGCTGCCTGCAATCACAGGGCACTGGACCCGACCCAGGGGTCCCTTCCCATTCGATGTTGGCTGCATTTTAAACATCTCTTGCTCTACTTTATTCCCCCCTCCCAATCATTCCCAAATTATGCTTCCCAAACACCCTGTACCTGTGTTCTGAAGTCCCTCAGGAACAGAGTCAGGATCAGTTTTTGAGCAGATCTTGGCAAACACCGGGAGCTGCTTCTTTGGCCCAGAGGCTTGGCTTTCTGCTGTTGTCGAAGGCGGAGGCACCACTGCACTCTCCTTATGGGTGGGGGAACTGAACATGTTACTTGGTAGGTAGTCCTTGGTCAGCCTGGTTTCCTCCGCCACCATCTGGTTATCTGGCGCTTTGGCAGCCTCTGTGTGTTTCAATGGACACGGCACCAGTGACTTACTGGTCTCTTTGTTTGAAGCCACTGGGTTATTGCTCCCATTGTCCACTCCTCTTGCATTCTTGAAGGTGCATTTTGCAGGGCGCAGAATCCCAGCAATGGTGGATTTTGTAGAAAGCTGAGCGTCGCAGAGAGACCTGAGTTTCATCTCCCTTTCTTTGCTTCCCATCATTGCTCGATACATGCTTTCTACTGCTTCTGTTTCATCTAGCAACTGGTCCCTATCGGAAAGCAGGAAAAGGCTGTTGTTTGATGAACTCTGATTTAAAGTAGAGGCAGATTTTTTGCTTCCTTCTAAACCTTGCATATCTGTCCCGCTAATGTTCTCCTGGGTAAGACTCAAGTACTCCTGTTCCACCAGAAGGGAAATCTCATCTTTGACACAGTTCTGTTCCAATGATCTACATGAAAGAGAGAAATCTAACACGGTTAATGCACATTCAACAAGGATATCTGCAGACAAATTGGATGAAACACATTGTGGGAACGCAAAGAATTATTATGAGAGAGGTGCTTAAAGTAAATTCTGAGTCTATAAATATATTTTTGCTACAAAATGAAATCCAAGCCTTGTCTACAGTAGGAAAATGACTTACTGTTGTCAATAGGGGTGTATGAATTTGTTGCCAAGCCCAGTATGCTTGCAGTTTTGCAATATTTGCAGTATTGAGTTCAGCATCAGTTCACCTGGCCTTACCAGTTGTTAGCAGTGGGGGGTTTTCCGACAATCAGTTGAAAAATGGGGAGAGAGAATTGTCTCCGCCCCCACTCCTTTTTAACTGAAATTTGAAATGTTGATGAAATCATCACAATTTGGGGGGAGGGGGCCACCACAAAGCCCTAGTATAGATGAAGTTCCACTGAAGCCTACATTGTGTGACTGTATTTAAATGGCCGTCATCACTATAGTTTCATAATCACTAATGAATTTTGATCCTTCCAACACCCTTGTGAGGTAGGGACGAATTCTCTCCACTTCGCAGATGGGGAAACTGAGGCACAGGTAAATTAAGTGATGTGCCCCAAATCAGAGAGAGAGTTCACAGGTAGGCAGAGAATTGAACGTAGCTCTTGGGGGCAGGAGCTATCTTTTTATTCTGTGTTTGTACAGCACCTGGCACAATGGGGCCCTGCTCCATGCCTGGGGCTCCTAGATGCTACAGTAATACAGATGATAATCTTTATAATAAAATTCCAGGTTTGTCTCTCTGTCTGGGTGCCACTCTGAAGCCAAGAATCTCTGTAGAGTCAGTGTGAAGTGATGGAAACCTCTAGAAGCATGTCAGAGAGCTTTTTATTGTTTAGAATATCACCAGGCTCAATCATCACTGGGATGGTCAGTCTAATACCATCCAATTTACGTTCTCAGCCATTTTTGGCTTTCATAGAATCATAGAATATCAGGGTCCAACCCCCTGCTCAAAGCAGGACCAGTCGCCAATTTTTGCCCCAGATCCCAAATGGCCCCCTCAAGGATTGAACTCACAACCCTGGGTTTAGCAGGCCAATGCTCAAACCACTGAGCTATCCCTCCCCCCACAGTTTTACACAGTTTATGTATTATGCCTGTGTTACATCCCAGATTGTCAGCTAGTAATAATAATGTCTCTAGAATTCCAGAGAGACAAGATGGGTGAGGTAGTATCTCCCAGTCGGTCCAGCAGCCTGTTATCCACTAGACTGTCTCTCCCTACCTTTGGCCATTTAGGGGGCCAATACATATCACTAGCTCCTTTGCAGAGGGAGTCAAACTAATGGGAGAACAAATGTTTACTGAAAGCATTGGGGGTAGGTTAGAGGTCAGTGAAGGCAGAGTTGGGTTTGATCTTTTAGTGCAGCTTGCAATGAGATTGGCTTCAATGTTAGAGTCAAGCTGATGCTCTGAGAACATAGCCCTGAATTTGAAGTCTAATGGGAATACACAATCACCTGCTACATGCAATACAAATCTGTCTCTCTCAACACTCAAGTTCTTTATCCAAACTGCACACACTGGGTAAATCGGTACTCTTGACCTAAAAGTGGTCTGATGTCCAGAGGAGCTTAGACTCACAACTCCAGCTGCAGTCAGAGATCCCAGTCCTAGAATGAGTTCCATGTGAATTCAATAAGTTTATGGAGGATAGGTCCATCAGTGGCTATTAGCCAAGATGGTCAGGGATGTAACCCTGTGCTTTGGGTGTCCCTAGCCTGTGTCTGCCAGATGGTGGGACTGGATGACAGGGCATGACTGACTCAATTTTAAAATCTATTAGGCCCGATTCACCATTGAGCTGCATCTTGTGCAACCACGCACACCAGTGCAAAGTGAGTATGAAATGCTCCTAAATCACAATGGTAATGTTTTACACCCATTCTGCCCTAGCGTGCTGTGTTACTATTTGTTTTGTGGCAGCACCTAGAAGCCCAGTCATGGGCCAGGACCCTGAGGTACTAGGAGCTGTACAAACACAGGACAAAAAGACAGTTCCTGTCCCACAGAGCTTGCAATCTATTGATGGCATATGGTGCAGGACAGTGGTGAAATGGGCACATTCATGGTCAGAAATTGGTTTCTTTTCAATAACTTTTCAATTATGGATCTTTCCAGTATGGTTGCCTGCTCACAATACTCCCGCCTTCTGTTGATTACTTGCGTGATGAGGGACCCAGTTTGCTCCCTTATTACCGAATGTGATTAGTAACTTAATGCATAAACTGGTTATCCTTATTGGCTTGCGGGACGGGATGGCCAGGGTTATAAACATGTACATATAAATAGCTTGCCAAACGTCTTAATCATCAATTATAAATTCACCTAATTATGTCTGATTATGGACTCACTATGTAATTATCAGAGACTTTAAACTGCCTGGCTCTTCTCGTCCGAAAATAAAATAACCAAGAAACTTCAGTGAAATACTGTGGAGAGAAACAGCTGGTCAGTTTTGGCAGGGGTGTTTTTGGGAGGTGGTGAAGTGCAGCCTGTTTAATATTTTTAAAAGGTATAACCTTTCTCCCCGCCTCTGACGTCCATTCCAGTTCAAAGCTACCTTTGCAGTACAGATTAGGGCCCTGACCCTGCAGTCATGTACACATGTGGTTTTGCCATTGGTTTCAGTGGGACTACTCATGTGAGTAAAGGTAAGCATCTGTATAAGGGTTTGGTGTTTCAAGTACCCTGATCACATCCAGTCCTGTTGTCTTGTGGTCAATCCAGGTATCCCAGAATGCTCTGGGAGAATAGGGAAGGGTCAGTTGGTGCAATCCCCATCACACCTGGTGCACAAATGGGGCCATCAGAGATTTCCAACCTGAGGCTTTTTCAGGATCTAGGTGCTACAATGTCCTGGGAAATCTTTGATAAAGACAGGAAGCCAAACCTCAGGAAGGGAAGTAAATTTAGGAAAGGGGAGTGAAGGTCTGCTGGTGGCGAGGCTGTTCGAGGCAATTTGTATCCACATAAAGGGAAAAAATATCTAACATGGAATCCCTGCTGGTACAGTTTTCTGATGACGCACAAATTAGTGACATGGTAAAAAATGGGCTCACTCAAACGTGTGTGTTATACTGTTAAATGTAAGGTTGTACATTCAAGGAACCAAGAATGCAAGTCTCACTTACTAGGATGCGGGGGTATATTTTGGAAAGCATTGACTAAGAAAAGCATTTAAGGGTCATGGTGGCTAACCAGCTGAACCTGAGCTCCAGTACATTGCACTGGGAGAAGAAAGATGGGTTCCTTGGACGTATTAGCAGGGCAATACAGAGCAGAAGTAGGCAGGCGTTAAAACCATTCATTATGGTATCTTAGTGAGATCATTACTGGAATACTGGGGCCAGTTCTGGTGTCAATACTTTAAAAAGGATGTCAACAAATTGGAAAGGATTAAGAGCTGCAAATATGATTCAACGTCTGGAAATCCTGCCTTACACTGAATTTCTTTAGTCAGGATCTACAACCTATCCTGAAGGATGACCCAACACTCTCACAAGTCTTGGGAGACAGGCCAGTCCTTGCCTACAGACAGCCCCGCAACCTGAAGCAAATACTCACCAACAACCACATACCACACAACAGAACCACTAACCCAGGAACTTATCCTTGCAACAAAGCCCGTTGCCAATTGTGCCCACATATCTATTCAGGGGACACCATCACAGGGCCTAATAACATCAGCCACACTATCAGAGGCTCGTTCACCTGCACATCCACCAATGTGATATATGCCATCATGTGCCAGCAATGCCCCTCTGCCATGTACATTGGTCAAACTGGACAGTCTCTACGTAAAAGAATAAATGGACACAAATCAGATGTCAAGAATTCTAACATTCATAAACCAGTCGGAGAACACTTCAATCTCTCTGGTCACGCAATCACAGACATGAAGGTCGCTATCTTAAAACAAAAAAACTTCAAATCCAGACTCCAGCGAGAAACTGCTGAATTGGAATTCATTTGCAAATTGGATACTATTAATTTAGGCTTAAATAGAGACTGGGAGTGGCTAAGTCATTATGCAAGGTAGCCTGTTTCCTCTTGTTTTTTCCTACCCCCCCCCCAGATGTTCTGGTTTAACTTGGATTTAAACTTGGAGAGTGGTCAGTTTAGATGAGCTATTACCAGCAGGAGAGTGAGTTTGTGTGTGTATGGGGGTGGGGGGGATGTGAGAAAACCTGGATTTGTGCAGGAAATAGCCCGACTTGATTATGTAAAGAGTTGTCACTTTGGATGGGCTAGCACCAGCAGGAGAGTGAATTTGTGTGGGGGGGTGGAGGGTGAGAAAACCTGGATTTGTGCTGGAAATGGCCCACCTGATGATCACTTTAGATAAGCTATTACCAGCAGGACAGTGGGGTGGGAGGAGGTATTGTTTCATATTCTCTGTGTATATATAAAGTCTGCTGCAGTTTCCACGGTATGCATCCGATGAAGTGAGCTGTAGCTCACGAAAGCTCATGCTCAAATAAATTGGTTAGTCTCTAAGGTGCCACAAGTCCTCCTTTTCTTTTTGCGAATACAGACTAACACGGCTGTTCCTCTGAAACTTGCTGTATCTAGTTTCTCCAATTGAAGCTAAGAGGTGATTTGATCATAGTCTAGAAGTACCTATGCAGGGAAGAGATTTCTGATGGCAGGGGGCCTCTTTATTATAGCAGACGCAGGCGTAACAAATTCCTGTGGGTGGAAGCTGCTGAGATGCATGTTCAGACTAGAAATAAGCTTCATATTTTTAACCGTGAGAGTAATTGACCAGATGAACAGTTTACGTAAGGGTGTGGTGGATTCCGCACCACTTGAAGCCTTTAAACAAGACTGTGGTGTTCTAAAAAAGATGCTCTAGTTCTCCCAGAACTTATGGGGCTTGATGCAGAGATGGTGAGATTTGCTTGGTGAAATTCTCTGGCCTGTGTTCTACAGGAGGTCAGACTAGATGATCATAACCGTCCCATCTGACATTAAAATCTACGAATCCATGTTGATCTCTATGATGGTTTATCGTTATCGCTGCTTCCAAATAAAACTTCCCCTTCCTTAGAACTATTTCAAGCATTCTTCATATGGCACATCAGTTCTCAGAACCAAATTAATGCAAACACAGAAGGAAAGTTTTATAGCCAGATTTTAAAAGTGGGGAAGAACTTGACAGGTGTGGCTGGCCAGTGGATAGGGCAGTGGGCTAGAAGTCACCAGACATAGTTTATGTTTCCAGTTCTCCATTGACCTGCTCTGTGACCTTTGGACAGACACTTAACCACATTGCTTCAGTCTCTCCATCCATAAATTGAAGAGGGTGTTGCTTTGATCTGTGGTTCAAGAGTCTGTGTAAGTGCTAGGTATTGTAAAGGGAGAGAGTCCTGTGTAGCTGGGACAGCTTAAAGGATCAAGCAAATACCATGAGCCAGTACTGAGAGCTGATGGGGTGAAAAGACACAAACAGGAAGGGAAACACCACCCCTTGGAAAATTCAGAGTTCTAAGATGCTACCAAGACTTTCCGTCTACTCTTGTATGACCCGTTCACCAATTCTTATCCAACCATCTGTAAAGAAATGCGGAGATGCAGACAAATCTTCAATATCAGATGAGCGCCTCTAAATTCTCACTGTAGCGCATAGTGTTTTTCAGTAAAGCTCTGCATTTCTACAATGCCTTTCATCCAACAAGTTCAAATTGTACCACAAACGTTAAACCACACAACCGTGTCTGAAGTATTGTTTCAATCATGTCTAAAATGCAGCCACTTCTGGAGTAGGAAATGCAGTTCCTGTTCAACCGCACCCAGGAATATTGCATAAAAGCTTAGGGCTGGAAGTGAAGACTGCCATATCCACCTGCAACTGCAGAAGAAATCAAGGGAGACAAACTCTGAGTATGTGGGTATGAATTTGCACACTAGACTTAAGAACACTAGTCATTCAAAAATAGAGTGACCAGATATCCCATTTTTAAAGGGACAGTCCCGTTTTTGGGGGACTTTTTCTTATATAGGCACCTATTACCCGCCACCCCCGTCCCGTGTTTTGCTATCTTTGCTATAGTTGCTATCTGGTCACCCTATTCAAAAAGGTCCACAGAGTCTTTAATGCTCACTAGTGGCGAGGACCTCCAGCATTACAGTAATCCCTGACACCGTACTGGGATATTGGGTTAAGTATTGACGGAGGCCCTAAACCTGCAAACACTTGCTTAACTTGGCACAAATGAGCAGAGTCATTTACTCCAATTGTACACTCCCCCCCTCACCCCCAAGTACAATTAAGCATGTGTGTTTACAAAATCACAATCTTTGAGGAAAAACTGCCACCTATCCATCCAATCTCTGAGCAGCAATCAGTGTAGGATATCTGGTTTTTGTGGAATATAGGACTCTGTGCATGCGAGCATGTGTATACACACACCGTGTGCATGGGCTGCTTGCCTTCGGCCTTCAGCTTAACAGCTCTTGAACAGTATATCATTCGCTCAGTAATTCAGTATACATAACACCGAAAAAAAGGCAAAGTCAGTATAATCTCCCTGAATCAAACTACAGGTGAAAAATTGTTAGTGCTGGATGAGGACGCAAACATGAATCTCTACTGCCATGTTTCAGGCCTCCTTTAAAAATGGTGGTGAAGGCCCATCCAAAAATGTGTGTTGCCACACACAAGAGTGTATAGGAAAAAGAGAACGTCCCATTTGGTTTCAGTGCCTAACTTGAGTCAAATTTTGACATCAGTGAAATATAAGACCGGTAAGTGCATGTGTACTCCACTGTCCTCTGCTGGATAGAATTGGAACTGATCAACTGTTTATCCTAGAGCCTATATGGCTAATGACACTGCTGCTTTGGTGCAAGTGGTGGGGAACTTGTATGTTTTGGGGAGAAAGATCTGAGTTTTGTCTGTGCTGTTGCTGTCCTGTTTCAGGTAAACATGGTGCTGCTGCGAAGTTGCATGGCCACGGGTTACTTTTAATGCTAAAATACAAAAGCTAGAAAATGACCACGTGTAGATATCCCACTGGATAGATGTAAAATAGCCTAGATGGGCAAACTGCTCCATGAGCCAAACGCAGAGCAACGTCCTTTCAAACCTGAAAGGGTAGGAATGTTAATCCCAGAAGGATCGCCGAGGGGTTGGGAAGGGAGGTTGTATTGGACATAGACCACAGTGACCCAAAAAGCAGAAAATGGAGAGAATCAAGGATCCGTCAGTGGGGAAAGCTCACACGACGCAGGGAAGGTGTGTGTCAGGGAGGTGAAAGAGGAAGTCCTTTGGAGAGAGAAGGATCCTTAGCTAGGGTTGTGTGATACCTACAGGGGTGTGTAGGTATAACTGTCTGGCACACCATTAGCTATTGGCTACAGCAAGGGACTGGAAGTCAGGAGGCCGGGGTTCTATTCCATGCTCTGCCACTGAGAGGACTTGTTTGTTGAGATTTTAAGGGGTTGTCTCTTAAGTGCTAAGGTAGTACAAATAATAATAAGGGGGCTTGGATACAATGCAAATTCTTTGCTGCAATATCGTCATAAGTCCTAGTGCAGCATCTGTAAAATGGGCTCAGCTTTTGTTTTTCCGATCGTAGTACTCGAATGGCATCTATTACCATCGTGTCTGAGCGCCTTGCAATCTTGTAATATACGTATCCTCACAACACCCCTGTGAGGCAGGGCAGTGCTGTTATCTCCATTTTACAGATGGGGAACTGAAGCATAAAGACACTAAGGCCCAGATCCGCAGAGATATTCAGGCACCTTTGAGGATCTGGAACCAAGTGATTTGCCCAAGGGCAGGCATGAAGTCTGTGGCAAAGAAGGGACTTGAAACCAGGTTTCCCAAGTCCTAAACAAGTCCTTAACCATCCTTCCTGAGCCATCCTTCCTGTCTACCTCATCTGTTTAGATTGTAAACTCTTCAAGGTAGTGAACTGTCTGTTACTAGATGTGTGAAAACACCTAGCAAAATGGGGCCCTGATCTCAACTGGGTCTACTAGGCGTGGTCACAATATGAATAAAACAGAACAGAGGCTCTGGATGTTTCCAGTGACTTGTCATCCTCCTATGCCTAAATATTCCAATAACAAAGCCAGGAAGGTGAAACTGTTTGTTCAAAAGATTCTAGATGCATTTAAAATGAACTTAGCTGTGATTTGCATAAGTCAATATTTTAAAATAATTAAAGTTTGCTAAATCAAGCAAGGTCACTAGGACTAATCTTGGCCCCCAGTGTTGTTGCAGATGACGAATCAGGTAATACATGGACCTTTATTGCCCATCAGCATAGACTGTGAGGTTTTTATAAATTCTCTTCAAGGAGAACGGATCTCCTGGCAGTTGGATAAGGACACTTATACCTCCAGAGTCAATGGTAAAAATATGGCCTGGGTTGGAATCCTCTCCCTGTCCTCATTTGAGCATCAGCGTTAGTTTCAGAGAGATTACTCAAATGAGTAGAGCGAAGCAGGTCTTGGCATTTGGTCAATGGCAACCAAAACCTATCTGAAGGCAGTTCGGTTATTACTTGTACAGGAACCAAGATCAGGGCCCCATAGCGCTAGTTGCTGTACAGACACAAAGTGAGAGACAGCCCCTGCCCTAAACAGACAAGACACAGGCTGTGAGGGAATGGGCGAGGTGACTTGCCCAAGGCCACCCAGCAGCTCCATGGTAGAGGTGTCAGTAGAACCCAGGTCTCCTGATTTCGAGGCTTAGTACACCTTGTCCACCGGCCCTCACTGCCTCTCTCATTGCATGAAAAACAAGTTTGATGGGTATCAGTCCAGTTTCTGTTTGTTCAGGTGTCCCCCTCAGAAGCTCCACCACGGCTCTGGTGCTCTTATGAGCAGTCACGCAGCACAGATATAAAGGAAAGAGAGAGTATGGAACTACGCTCTAGTCTTCCCCTCTAGGTATGATAGTTTCAGGGCAGTTATGAGGCACTTTGGCAGGGGATAATGTTAGGTTGGTTGCCCTTGCAGAACTAACTAAACTCACTGCTAAAAACCAAAAATTCTGGTGCTTTAAGGGTCAATTTCATTTATTAAAATAGGGGAGGACTTAAAATTCAGATTTATAGTAGTTTAATTCTGTTCTACACAGGCTCTTGTGCAGCCTTTCTCATCATCATATCTGAGCGCCTTCCACTAGTGCATTAACTGTTGTGATGAACATCTGGCTCATAAAGACGCTTGGGCCTGCATTCTCCTTTCACTTACCCCAGCTGTGCACTGGAGACTGACTTCAATGGAGTTACTCCAGATTCACCTGGATGTGAGAGGAGAAATGAGCCTGATTGACTCTTCATGTCTTCTGGAGCCTACCTTCAAGATTTTAGTATACTTAGCATGGATGGGGCACCGGATTTGGAGTCCGGACTCCTGGGTTCTATTCCTGGATACATATCACCGATTCACTATGTAACCTTGGTTAAATCCCTTCCCTTCAGTCTGTTTCCCCATCTGTATAAAGGGAGAAATGATACTAACTCACCTTTTATAAAGCAATTTAAGCTCTAATGTTACTTATTAACTGCATCAGAGCTGGCTGGGCCCATTCTGTGCAACCCTGACTGGTGTATTGCAGTTTTGCCTTAAGACCAGGACAGTTGCCATCCTCTGCTAATTCATTGCTGGGTTTGCAAATTTTACATTTTGTTTGTTTGTCCCACGCCCCCCCCCCCCCCCCCCCGCCCTGCTTCAGGAGAATACTATAAATACTTCCCTCTTAAATTTGAAAATTGTACCTCCTTCCCTTCCGATGACTTACCCCGTGGAGAGAGACTTGGCAGAAAAAAGTTCTCTGCCAAATTCAGCTTTCCTTTGTAAAGATCCGCTGTTTACAGTATCACATTTTAATTTTCTGCTTTGCTCTTTTGAATGCTGCTTTTGCTTCTTACTGTAAATATTTTGATCTTTTTTTAAATAAAAAAGCTGCGGTGGGGAACTGAATGCAGCAGCTGCTTACTGTGCTTCAGAATTACAGATGTGGCTCGGCATCACAGGGCGTTTTGCATAGGAAAATGAACGTGTGGAGGGAGAGGAGATCATTTTGCCCTCTGGGTTGGTGCTGTGAAAATAAACAACCACGGTGCCTTATCTCACCCAGTCTGAGAGCTTACCTACTCTGTTTGTACACATGTTCCCAAACCTACTACAGGGAAGAAAGGGTGTAAGAGAGGGGTGAATTTCCATTTGGAGTTGGTCAGTGATCTCCTCTCTGACATTTTGAGAACACTCACTCTTTCAGGTAGTTGCTGCCCTCTTCTCTGAGGGGTTCTGATGACAAGACTGGGTGACAGGTAGGCTGCAGGACTGGTGACGTTGACGTAGGCTGGAGCTCTTCAGAAAGACCTTGAACCCGTTTCCAGATCTCGTGACAGGCTTTGTCCAAGCTGTCTTGAGGAGTGTTGTGGTGGATCCAGATGTGTCTTGGGAAAGGTCCTAGAGGAAATGGGCCTTTGGGGCTTATCGTCGGACCCTGGAGCCCACTCCCACGTGTGAGCATCTTTCAGTCTCTTCCCACCCAGGGACCAAAAGACAACTTTTTTTTTTTTTTAACAAAGTGTTTTTGTGGGTACAGAATAGAATGAAAAGCAACAAACCATGGTAACTCGGTAACCATAGAACCCCTGCGGCCTGGCAACTGGTATGAAGGACGACAAGCGGAAACAGCTCTAGGGTTGCCAGCACCATCCAAAGGAAGAAGTAGAAGAAGGAGCCATGTGTTCCCCGCCAAGCAAGGCTGAGAGCAGCCTCTGGGACCAGTCTCCATGTAATCGCCACTACTTCCAGACTCCATGTATTCTCAGGTCCATACATTAACCTTCCCCTCCTCCTTTCTTTGTTCTTTGCATTTAGTGTACCCCTGGTGCATAGAGGGAGTTACCCCCAAGGTGTCTCCGGTGACGGTGTGGGGCCTCTCCTCAGCCATGTGTCCCTTCCCCTATGCCATATCAGGTCCCCTCCTTATCCTTCTCTCACAGAGATAAACTGAAGCAAAGAGACCGGAGGACTTACTTGGGAGAGGGTATGCATGTGTGGGACTCAGAACAGGGAGGTATGGATCTCTTGTCCTGCTGTTTACCTCTGTTTCTCCAATCCAAGGAACAGGAGCACAGCTAGCCAAGTCTCCTCTTGTTCTGCAGATGGGCCCAAGAAACAACGTTTCAGAATTTGCCAGCATTTGCGGGTGTCTGGATATGGGATTTTGCTTTTGGAACTTTTTTTTTTTTCTTAACGTTCTCTTTGAAGCATTGGGCACTGGCCACTAACTGATGCAGGATGCTGGGCAGTATAGCATGATCTGGTCCAGCAATTCCTGTTGCCGTGTGCTGACTTATGTTTGTCACCACTGCCTTTTGCTGGCTCAGCCTTGTGATTGCCACCCATGAAGGTATATCTACTACACTGCAGCTGGGAGCATGCTTCCCAGGGCAGGTAGTGGCATAGCCTGACAGAGGAGACAATCCTTAATACTGCTACAGCTAATGAAGATTCTTCTTGCTCCCAAGCCCTGTTCCTGCTGATACGTAAGGCCATGAGGTGCGAGAATTATTAAACTAGGTTGTACCTGTGGACAGGTTTATCAGCTCTGGTTAAAACACATTTTGGTTTGGGGAGAGCAGTGGCATCTGAATGGGAAGAAGGAAGCCAGCACAGGCCAAGCTTCAGAAGCACTGGTTATATCTGCAAAAATTCATTTGGCAGTTGTGAGTCCAAAGCCCCTATGTCTGTGTGTGCACCGTGTGTATGACTGTGCCAAAAAAAAAAAAAAAAGGCGGGGGAGGCAGGCAAAAGTCATATTTTTACGTGTAAAAGTTGCCTTTGAACATCTGCAGGTGCAACACTTGGGCGTGGATTTTTTTCATTACTGCAGCTGTTGCCCCTTCTTTTGAAATCTCCACTCCCTGTGCAGTCTAATATAAAAAGTGAACTTTTCTATAATACATATGCAAAGTCACAGCGACTCCAGCCTCTGTATAAACAGAGATTATTTTATGTATGCGGCTGTTGGCTAATACTTTATGCCCAGCTAAATGCTGCTCTTTTCACCCACAGCACCTGTGTTTGGTTAACAAAGTACACTTTGGGGATATTTTTATTTATCCAAACACCTTTCATATCCCTATGGAGACTTGCTAATTGTGGTGCTTTTTATCTTGGAGAAACATTCGAAGATCATGAGCCCTGATGAATTCTAGGACTCCTCATTCATAGCCACGGGGACTGTATATACATGCTGGAGTGTCGTCTAGCAGCAGTAAGGGGTCATGGCGTCAGAACTCCCAGATGATGTCCCCAGTTTTGGCACCAATTCCCTTTGTGATCCTGGGAAAGTTCTTTCTCCTTCCTGTGTCTCTGTTTCCTGATCTGTAAAATGGAGCAAATTCTTCCTACATACCTCCAGAGAATCATTGTGAGGACTAACTAAGCCCAAGTCTACATTACAGACCTATATTGGTATAACTACATTGCACAGGGGGATGAAAAATCCACATCCCTGAGCGAGGTCATTATACCCACCTCAGCCCTGGTGTGGACAGCTCTATGCCTCCCATTGACATAGCTACCGCCTCTTGGGTATGTGGATTAACTACATTGACAGGTGAAGCTCTCCTGTCGATGTAGTAGCATCTTCACGAACGTGCTACACGAGTGCAGCTTCACCGCTGTACGTGAAGACAAGTCCTAACATTTGTAAATCATGTCAAGATCCTTGGCTTACAGATGTTCAGAAATATTATGTTTATTGTTGTGTTTTGGGGGGAGAGGGTGTGTGTGTGTGTCTGTGTGTAATTATAGTCATTTACATGGCTTTGGCTCTGTTTGGGGAAATGATGGGATACAACGGGTGTTTTGAGCCTGGGGTCTGACTGTGGGTGGCAGTGCAGAGCAAAAATTCCCTGCTCCTTACTGGGTGGTTAGAAAGGCAAAATCCTGTGTCTAGTCTACTGTGGAAGTAATTTAGCAAGTCGTTCAGCTGCGGAGTGGAGGTTAAGAGCCGAGTTAACCAGAACACACACACACACACTTTCAGATGAGGGGCAAGTAAAATTAACCCTGAGAACCCTGATAGGTTTCTGCCACAAAAAAGAACTTGTCTTTACCAGTCATGCCCATTACCAAATATATGCAAATCTTTTAAGAGAGATGGAGACCCTATGCCCAGCATTGCTATGAGGAAGACTTTTTTTTTAAAGCAGTTGATTTAGAAAAAGATATGATTTTACTAAGCAGGAATAAAGTGGGATTGTATCTCCCCAATAACTTTATTATGTCTGCATATTGTTCTTGACCCCTTGCTAGTCTTCTTTGTCTCACCCTATAGCCTGTGAGCAGCAACCAAGTCACACATTCAGCTGAATGCAACGCCAGGGGGGTTTCTCGGAGAGAACTGTCTGTGTAAGGGGCAAGGGGTAGATGGAGCTGCGCAGTGGAGTACCCTCCTCTCTCCTTTTATATCTGGAGCCATGCCTTTGAACAATCAGGTCTATTTGAATAGAACACTGCAGTTTAAACAGACATAAAGCGACTCTTTCATGTACTAGCCCTGGTTGCTTTGGCTCTTGGCATCGGTTCCCGGTGGAGAGATTGAAAAGCAGAGGGGACAGAGTGAGAGAGAGGATTGATTCACGGGTGGAGGGAGAGATGTACCAGCCCTGGGTATAAATGGTTTTCTAGCTGTCAGATGAGCTCATTCAAGGCAACCGTAACAAGTCTGAAGAAGGGGGTTTTGCAGCAAGGAACTGCAGCAAATGCAAAGCAATAACGTGTGTGTGTGGGGGGGGAGATGGGTGGCTAGTTCAAAAACACACCCCCTCCCCCCCACCCCCCTCCGTCGCTTTAGAGGCGAGCCAAGGGAGGCAGGGATCGCAGCTAATTCTGGAGCAGCAGCGCTCACTCGCAGCTGGCATTGCAGACCGCCCAGTGGTGCCGCTGGACCGGCTCCCCCCCCCCCCCACACCCCATGTGTTGCAGCTTTGGAGGAGGTTGCAATGGGAAAAGCAGCAGCAGCCCTTCCTCTTTCGCAGTGGTGCATGTTCTGGATGCCAAGGCAGTGTGAGAGCCTCAGATCTGCTGTGTGTGTGTCTGTGTGTGTCCCCCGCCCCCTCCCTTCCCGAGGCGTGTCTCTCTGCCTTTCCCATGCACCCGCGCCCCCTTCTCCGGGGGGAGGCAAAACCTTCAGCTAGGGCCCCACCACCTCGGATCTAGTCCTGTCTCTTCGGCGCGGAAGGCTGAGCGGAATCCCCAGATACCTGGGGCGGGGGGGGGGTCTCTTGCGTTTGCCCAAAGGGACTGAGCTTAAAACTGTGTGAATGCAAAAGGGGGCAAAGGTGTGTGGGCTTTCTAATGTCTGGTGTGTCGCGGACGAGCCCCCACGGAGCTGAACATCATTGCGAAGTGCCTGAATGTGGCTTTAACAGGCTGGATTTTTTTTTATTTGCATGCAACTGTAGGGGCAAATGTGCTAGTCCATGCAAAAAAATAAAAATAAAAAAAAAAGCCAAAACCTTTGGCTCTGCAAAGCAGCAGCCCAGTGAAAAGAAGCATGCGCTGATTTGGGAAGAGGTGACGCAAAGCCCCCCTCCCCCCCTCCCCGGATCTCCAAAAACATTTCCCCCTCTCCTCCGCTACAACCAGTCCCACCTGTCAGAACCTAATCTCTTCCCAGGAACACATGGTACTGGGAAAAGTAACAATTGCAAAGCGGGGAGCTTTCTCTGGGAGGTGTCTCCCCCCGCCCCCCAGCCTTGCAGTCCCGCTTGTGTTTGTAACGCAATTTCCTTGGTCACGAAAAGGGTCCATGTCATCAAGGTGTTTACACAGTCCCCCAAAAAGACGGGGGGGGGGCGTGGGAATTCTGGATGATGCATGCAAGATTTATTCTAGCGGATATGTGAACGCCAAGGAGAGCTGCCGATTGGACATCATATCTGTGTATTAAGAGGAATCTGCGGGAATTGCTTCTCTAAAGGAGACGAGACCTGGGGTGGGTATTAAAATGAACAAATAAAGGGGATCCTAAAACATAATGTGTTGTTTGTCGTTTCTGGGAGGATGGAGGGAAGGGGGGGTAATAGTGGAATAAAAATCTTGAATCAGATACTGTGTGTGTGTGTGTCACACACGCAACCCCTCCGCCAAAATAACACAGCTGAAGTGCCCCCTTTCCCAGGATTTAAGAAAGAAGAGAACAAGGATGTGGAGGTGATTAGTCACCTGGATGCTGCTGATGTTGATCAAAAAGTGTAATTCCCTAGGAACCTTCTGCTGCTAATCCTGAAAAGCTTGATCCAAGATAGTCATTTTTAAGTGGGGGGGGGGGGGAGAAAGGGAGGGGGAGAAAAAAGAGAGCCAGCCCTCCTCTCCCCAAGCCAGTGCGAGAGTTGGTTCATTCCAGCTGCAGAAGCTCAGAGCCTTCCATGCATTGGGATTTTTTCCCGAGCTAAAATAATAATCATAATCATCATCCTGACCTTCCCCACCCCCCCTTGCTTCCTCCTCTTCCTCCAGCCGATCCGAGGACCATCCCAGTTGTAAAGGGGAGAGGACCACAAAACCCCACGACCCCTTGACATGCAACCTTCTTTGGGATGGGACAGGACGGGATGCAGCTGCGGCTTTAGAAGGAATTGGGGGAAATTGGGGATCTTTGCTCTCATGACGGTGGAAGTGAGCTACTGGAGCCGGATTCTGCTGCTCTTTGTGGGGTTGTTGGCTGCATCAGCAACCGGTGAGTGCAATGGAGGAAGCTGGCAACTTTGGGAGCTTCCCCCCCTCACCTCTTGCTGCTTGATTCAGATGTAATTCTCTTGCATTTGGGGGGGGGGTTTATATATATATATATGTGTGTGTGTATGTGTGTGTTTTTGTGTCTCTCTTTGGGTGGGAGGAGGAGATCCTCCTTTATAGCCCATGCAGGGATCACGTTTGTTGCTGTATATCTCCATAGGAAGATAAAGTTTGCAGGTACTGTATATCCTATGGGGGCAACAATTTTACAGTCTGGGTTCATAAAAAGGTGTTTTTGTTTCTTGTTTTACTCCCCAGCTTCAAAGGATCAGATCAGTGTGTCCCAAATGTGAGAGGACCAAGAAAAATGCCATCACTTCTTTTTTTTTGGCATCTTAGTTCATTATTTCTCTACCCCAATGTTTGCCTACAGCCTATAAAATAGATTGAGGGACTTCTTACATGCAGATGGAAGCACTCTTATGATTCCTCCTTTCTCCTCAAACATTTCGGATTGCGGTGCTTTTAAGCACTAGCTGTTTGGCCCCGGCATTATATAGATATATATTTTAGCCAAATATGTAGTTTTAATCTTAGGAAAGGTCAAAAATAGATTTTAAAGATGAGGTTTAACCCTCTCCCCCCGCCCCTGCTTCTGAAACTGCCTTTGCAGCATAGCCGAAGCGAAGGATTCAGTTTGAAACTGAAGTTTGTGGTTTTTTTTCTGCTGTGGTCTTGTATTGAGTCTGGCTTTGTGTAATGGCGGGGGGAAGGAGGGGGAAGAAAAACATTGTTCTTTTCTTCTTTTAACACTGAGGGGTTCCCAATTTCCCAATGTTTCTAAATAAGGTTTGTCTGAATGTGCCTCATGCAACAAGGCCAAAAGACTGTGTGTGTGTGTGTGTGTGTGTGTGTGCGCACATGGGGGTGGAAAACTGCCTTTTTTTTCTTTCTTTGTTTTTTGTTGTTGTTGTTGTGTGTTTTTTGGTAAACTTTTATGTTGTATTTGAAATGCAACACTGATTTTGTGGTGTAAGGCAGACTTCCTCCAAGGAGACTCAGAAGGACCATCAGCACCTTTTCCTCCTGAGGTATCCGAAGAGTTTTACCAACCGGGGGCACCAATTAGGGTAGGAGGAAATCAGTTCCTTGGGAGTAAATATACAGATAGATATCTTCCTGATTTTTTTTTCTCCCCTCAGCACAAGCATTGAGTCTGTCTGAGGACAGAGAAACCTCCCCCCAGCTCTGTGCTGTTTGGCTGGGTTGAGTGGAGTGCTGGACATAGACCTAAATGAGTGATTTACTATTTCAGGGGTTTACAATTCTCCTCTTTCTCTCTCCTTTCCCCCTTGCTCCCCATTGCTATATTTGACTCGTGCATGCAAGATTTTTGTTGGTTTTCTTTCAGTGCCTGGTTGTTTTGTGTTTCGTCCTTCTTGCTAGCACAGCTCCCTTCTTTTTTCTCCATTTTTGCTTCATTTAAAATTATACCTATCCAGGGTCCTTCACCGTTGGGCTGTTAATTGATTTGTACCCCCTTCCTCTTTTACACAAGTGCCAGCTCTGCGAAAGCTCTCCAGAAGTCCATCATTGTTTTAGCTGCAGTAGGATCACGAGGCAATGATCTCTGTGTGTGTGTGTGTGTGTGTGTTTTGGTTTTTTCCCTGCACGCCGCCACTTCTTCATGAGATTCTGAACAACCTTTTTATCAAAACAAGGGATCAACTCTGAGATTAGTAAGATGCAGCTCGTTAACAGCGATGCTGTAACTGTGCCTATTGGGTGAAGGTGCCTACTGGTTCCTGCAGTCCTCCGATCAGATATTTTCAGGTTAGCCTAGGGTTGGACTCGCTGGTCCTAATAATGAGCCTCTATGGGACCGCGTCCTCAACATGCTATCTCTTCAGCCTAGCCTTTCCCTGGGGATTGCGTGGCTAGCAATAACCATGAGTTCCCATAGTGTGGCACTAGAGGTGTATATATAAAACTATCAGTTAGTAGTTCTAGCCTGTCTCAAAAAAAGAAAAAGAGCAAAAAAAGAAAATTGAGAAATCATACTGTTATTACATTAACCTTACTCTATCTAATTATTTAGAGCTGTCAATATTCCTACAGCCTGATACAGTTCGGGGGCGGGGTGGGTGGGGGAATGGCAGATTGCTGCAGATGATCTCTACAGATGCAAGTGTTTCTCAGGAAATTACAAGCATGGTCAGTTGTCTTAATCTTCTGCAAGGAACTGAACCAACTGTAGCTAAAGCTATTCTCTTTATAAGGTAGGGGACATGCATTTTTCTTCAAAGAACAATAAATTTCTTACACACTCGCTGAATTTAAGAAGAGGTGCAGGAATAACCTGGCAGAGTTTGTTGTCTGTTTCAAGAAGATACTGGCGACTAGCAATATGCTGCTAGTCAGAGAGAGGGCATACCAAGTAATAGTTTTGTAGTTTTTCTTATCCCTCAAAGGCAAGTTCTTGTCATGATAATTTTTCACCCTAAGCTATCTGTGCATTGTTAATGAAAGATGTCTCTGAGATGGATTTGGGGTGCATAGGTTGGATAATATATATGGACAGACACATACAGCATATATTTTTTTAAAAAAGCCGTTGTAATGGAGGTCATTTGTACCATTATAGTTAAGACTGTGTTTTGGTGATTAACCTCCTGTTGTTGACTGGATTATACAAAGATGTACTGGGTTGGAACATGGCCTAGGCATTTGTTTCTTTTGTCCTGATAGAAAGTAGTTTTGGCTGATTTCTTTCTGAAAAGATGGGAGAAGGGAAGGAAAGTTGAGTATTCATTTTGAGCTGCTGTATGGGCACACAAATAATTCATTTTATTAATCATCCCCTTTTAAAGGGAGTTTCTTTCATCGGATACGCCGGTACCTCGTACAGCAATAGCCTAGGATGTAACAACCTAGTGGTGCAATGGAGTTTAGGGCTAGACTAAGCCTGTAAACAATGTCCGATATAACTGTAATGAATTCCCTGCTCTCCCCTTATTCCTGGGGGAAGGGAAGCAGTCCTTTATTCCAGCCTTTTACTGGGTGCAGCTTATTTCCTCCTTCATGTTGGGACAACCCTGGCTAATGTGTAGAGGGCCGGGCAGAATAGGGGTGTCAGCCAATCCCTCTGCCTCCTTACATCCTTCCTGCCCACCTGCTTGCGAGAGGTGGGAAAACCAGGCGCGCTGCTTCTGCTCTCCCTCCTTCCAGCAGTGTGGGGACCGTGGCTGCAGCCTCATGGGAGTGCGGGCTAAGCTGTGACTCCTCCTTCCCACATGAGACACTGCTAGGGCTGTAATAAACTCGCTTCATGCAAAGGTTTCCTTGTCTCCATCCATGCGCTGTTCATGCTCCTCAGTTTCCCATCAAACAATCAGGTTCAGACCCAAAATCTCAAAGCAGAATTTTTGGTGGAAAAACCTCTTAGTTTGGCCCAGTTTTGTGCTGGGAAGCTAAGAGTTGGGAATGAGCCTCCCAGGCAGAGAATTGGGAGTGTATTAGGCTGGGAGAAGTAATGGTCCCCCCGGGGGTTATCTCTTTCTCATTGGCAGCACAGAAGCAGTTCCTGCTGGCCAAGTAAGAACATTTCTGAGCCAGCTTTCAGATGGAGCACAACCGCCTAGAATCTTGGGGGATGTATCAGCCCAGTTCAGAGCAGGCTCCATATATCTGCATTTCCTGAGCCAATTGGACCAGGATGCTGGTGCGGAATTGCATGCGGTTTTGCACAGGGAGTCACACGGATTCTCTTCAAGTATAAACTGTTCGTGAATACGCTGGGGGAAGTGTTCCTTGAATGTTCACTACATGTCCTGAAGCTTTGGCTTTCTTTGCATTTGGGGGATCAGGATGGGAGTGGGAGAAAGTAATTTACTGGAGAGACAACATGGTGTAATGTCTAGGCCACTGCCCTATGATTTGGGAGACCCAGGAGCTATTCCATGCTCTGCCACTGCCTTTCTGTGTGACCTTGGGTAAGCCACTTCCCTTCTCCCTTGCCTATTTAGGTTCTGGACTCTCTGGGGGAGGATCTGCCACTTACTTTATGTTTGTGTGGCACCTTGCGCAGCTGGGCTTGGGCTGCTCCGCATTACTCAAATACAAATAATTATGTAGCTATTGAAATCTCAGACCTTAATTTCCTTCCTTGCCAGAAATATCTGTAGTTCCCCAAATATCTCCTGGTGAAATGGTTTATTTTCTGGATTGAGCCGTCTCCCAGCTGCAGTGCTACAGAGGATAGGTGTCTGATCAGACTAATCTTGAGTGGCCAGCTTCCAATTGTCTAGGAGCTTCTGTCCAAAGGGGAGACACATCAAAACGGGTGCAGGGAACATGATCCAGGCAATCTGCCATGGATCCCAATAGTTGTACTCAGTGCCAAGTTGGTTCAGTTCTGAGACTATCACTGAGCAATTTGTCAGGATCCTTTGTACTATACCTGCTTTATAAGAAACCCTTTTTCCTTGCTCTGCAAAAATGGCTAGTCCAGTTGCTGGGAGAGGGCACAGTAATTCCCTTGTTCACCACCTTCACCTGTATTCCTGGCAGCTGCCAACCATGAGGCACACTGTGCTGCTTGCTGTCTGCTACTGTCTCCTAAGAAGCCACTTGTCTATGAAATGTAGAACTTTGGTGTCTCAGATTTGTCAGTGTCACTGGTTAAGTCCAGGATTGTCTATTGAAAACGAGGGCCCAGAGCTGCAAACCTCGATAATTTGTTCATATCTGTTCTCCACATTTCTAAAAAATGAACTAAACTCGCAGTCTGTAGTATCCATCGTCTGCACTTCTTGGGGCGTGAGCCTGGCCTGACGTCGTCATCATTATTACTTATGGTACATATTGCAGTAACGCCTCGTAGCCCCAGTCACGGACCAGGAGCCCATTCTACTAGGTGCTGCAAAAACACAGAACAAAAAGAGAGTCCCCGCTGCAAAGAGTTTACAGTGTAACTCCTGCATTCTGTTGGGCACCAGAAGGACAGAGGGATGTGTTCTTTGGTCCTCTAGAATGATGACTGCAGTACCAGCAGCCATAGGTTAAGGGATGGAGAGTAGGTGAAGGTTTACCAGGTTGGGCCGTAAATCTTGCTTGCTGTTGATTGTGGTAGTATCTAGGGGTCCCACTCAGTTATCGGGACCCCCAGTATGACAGGCATTGTACAAGCACATCCTGAAAAGACACTTTTGTTTTTAATCCTCAGAAGATGGTGAGTATGTGGAGGTAGGAAGTGAGGGGAAGGAGAGTCTCCCTAATATATGAGACTCCTGCTGGGGTTTCTTCCATGATCCAAAGATCTGATGCTACCGGTTCTCTGCTCTCTTCTCTCCTCCTCCCACCAAGGAAAAATGAATTCTAAGCTGCTTGCTAGGCCCGGGCGTGAAATCTGAGCCTGCTTTGCCATCTTGTTGAGGCAGGCTTGACACACAGATCAGTTCCAGCTTTGTTTCCCTGATGTGTGTTTGAGAGCCCCTCTGCAAGGCTGTGGGCAAGAAAAATGAGGACATTGGACTAACTGAAGCCTTGGATTTCTCTGAAGTTTGGATTACTGTATGGACAAAAGAAAGGTGCCATGAAGAAGAGTCCAGGGGGATCCCTGGCTTTTTGATACCTCCTGAAAAGAGAGGCTGGTCTTGCACCACTGAAATCAATGGGGATGTCGTCACTGACATCATTGGGAGCAGGAGCAAGTCCTGTAAGATGTGGAAATTCTATAATGGTTATCTGTCAGTAAATGTAACTGGAAGAACACTACCGATGGCTTGTTCTGGGCTGTTACTTATTTTCAAGTTGGTTGTCATCAAGAGTATAGGCAACATCTTTCTATTTTAAGGTTTTATCATGCTGCTCATTACCATAGTATCTGAGAAGCTTCCATGTTAAAAAAAAAAATCAATCCCATTCTTGAATGCTTGAATTACTCACAAAGCCCTTCTGTCATTAGAGCTAGAGTGTGCAAGCGTCCAGGGAGGCTTATTGAGGATTGGCAGGCCTTGATAGCCTATTGTCACGATTATTGTAAAATAAACGTGAGTTTTTAGAAGGGGCATATAAAACCACCTGCTTCAAGGCCAAAACCAGCCTCTAATTCATGGCGGTCAGGAGGAAACTCTCCCTGAAGGCAGGTTATCCCTTAACTGAAAGGGTTCTTGTACCTCCCTCTGCAGCAGCTGGCTGGAGACAGGATACTGGTTTAGACGATCTGTTGCCGGGTGATCATTCTTAGGTTGCTATGGAGAGAACAGAAAAAGCATCTCAACTGCTGTACCAACTGTTGGTCTTTATAAAGACACCCAGGCCACGGGCGTACGTCGAGCGCTTCTGGGGCACTGCTGTGCTGCTAAAACTGCTGCGAGTCTGGTGAAGACGCTCTATGCCGGCGGGAGCGCGCTGTGCACACGAATGCTTATGTCGGTGTCGCGTACGTTGCCCCGGGGGGGGGGTGGAATGTTTTCGCCCCTGAGCGACACAGGGTTCGCCCACATAGGCTGTAGTGTAGATTTCGCCGTAGGAATTACACGGGCGAGTTTAAAAAGTCTGTAATACGCAGTGACTTTAGTGCTGCGCGCTTGGTCACTACTAGTTGCAGAGTGGTGCTCTGCTCTACGTCACTCATTTTTAACCCTTTTCGGGCGGGGTGTTGTAAGTGATCAGCACTTGGTCCAGCGCAGCTGTGATCAGACTCCGTGGTAACCCCCCCCCCACCGCCCCAGACTTCAGCAGGAGCCGAGTTAGGGTGACACTAAGTGCTCTTGCAGATCACCCCCTCAGATGATTGTAATGTGAAATATACATCATTCTTGTCCAGAAGAAACTGATGACAATATTAATGGTCAGAGATATTCTGGAAAACTCAGGCAGTCTAACCTTATTTAGCATTGGTCATATAACATACGCCCTGTGGAGATTCCCAGCTGTACCTACAAAGAACTTTGTGAGATCTGACTCAGGAATGGCCTTTGAGTGTCTCATCTCTGAGCTTCCTTCAGCTGAAGGCAAGTCCTTAACAGAGTTTTCCACGGTGGAGCCCTAGTGTGAAATAAGGAAATGCCGTCTGCTGGACAGACGGGGACTTCCGATTCAATGATTCTGTTCCATCTCCGCAGCTGGCCGTGGGAAAGAGAACTTCTCCTGTCTGACTTCCATTTACTCATCTGTACAGCAGGTGGAATAATGCTTACACGACAATGTTGTTGTGTATAAAGTGCGTTAAGAGCCTTGGAGGGAAACTGCTATACAAGTGCAGAGCTTTATAGCAACAGCACGTAAGACTTCAACAGAGTCCTGCTAATCTGCCTTTGTATCAAGAATATCCCAAGACAGTGTGCCAACGTTATCTTCCATTGGTTTAAGTGGCATTCTATCGAGGCTGTATTTTATCCAGTAGGTTTAATAGGTTTTCACCTATTTCTTCTTTCTTTTCACCTATTCCTTCACACTGGTAGCTAGTTGGTCTGGCAATATCCGGAATGATCCAAGGTTTAAAATGTATCCACTTGTGCAAATACAAAGCACAGAGCTCCCAAAGTGTTAGAAAAAAGCTATAGCCCTTAAGAATAGGCCAGCAACTGGTAAGTTAACTCACAATGATCCTATATTCATTGAATCTATCAGTTCAGCAGTCAGTTTGCTTGTTCAGTCTATAGTGATTGCAAATGTCAGAGATGATATTATCACTGTTTAGGCAGAAGGGGGAGTCCATCTTTTCCAAGGGCAGTCTCTGGCAGACGAAGATGTATGACAGGAGGTTAGCAAGTTCAACAGGCAGCTAAGTATTAAAAACAGGAAAATTTTTGAGTCCACCCATTGAAACCTTGGCAATGAAAAAGCAGAGGCGGCCTTATCAATTCTGCATATTAATGGGGGCTTTATATTCTAGCTCTGTAGCTTAATGAAGTCTCTGTGAGGCTATTTATAGGTACAGTGTACATATGAAATGTATTTATTGGGTCTTCCCTCCGTTTCAAGGAAGTGAGAAATCCAGCAGTATGTGCGCAAAGCATTTGACTTCTTGCAGTTACAGAGCAAAGCCTAGGCCATCACGCTCTTCTAATACCATCAAACCTCTTGGGAGGCTCTTTGGGAGAAGATACATACCTGGAACCAAGTGACTCCTATTTTCCTATTCTGTCCCTTCCACCCTCTGCTTCACCCTTCAGTCTTAGTGAGTGAGTGAATTTAGGGTTCATGAAAAGATGGAAGACTAGTACTGGCACCAACTCCTTAAACTGATCCAGAAGGCTCCTGCCAGAAGGCCCCCCTGCTAAAGTCCCTCTTCAAGACCTGTTTCTGCCATGTCGCTTCATGTGAAATGAGCTGACTCACGTAAACGGCCTCTTCATAGAATCATAGGACTGGAAGGGACCTCGGGAGATCATCTAGTCCAGTCCTCTGCATTCAAGGCAGGACTAAGTATTATCTAGATCACCCCTGACAGGTTGTTCCCTTTTCCCCTAACCGTTGTCCTTAGGCTGTGAGCGCTTCAGGCCAGGGACCGTCCCTTCTTGAGTGTTTGGAAAGCACTTCGTGGGTGCTGTAATAATCATCAAAGCAATGGCTAGAGTCAGGTCTTCTTTGGGTGAATGGTATGCAAGCTTCCCTGTTCTGCCGACTATTCCCCTCCTGAGTTCCTATGCAGCACTGTTCATGCATCTTGGTCCTGACTTGCAGCACACCCCAGGATATGGAGGGAAATAAGGGCTGCATCCTGCAGAAGTGCCCTTCTGGGGAATAAGAGAGGCCCCCTTGTACCTTCTAATGAGCACCAACATACAGAGACCATAATTCATCCCTTCAGCGTTTAAATCCTGGGGCTCCAACCAAAATCAGGGCCCTGTTGTGCTCGGTGCTATATGTACACCTAGTAAAAGACAGTCTTTATCCCAAAGAGCTTACAATTTAAATTTATGAGCTAGGAGGGATGATTATCAGCATCTTACAGATGGGGAATGTACATCCAGAGAGACTGACTTGCCCAAGGTTGCGTGGGGTGGCTTTGTCAGAGGCAGGAATTGAACACAGGTCTTGAGAGTCCCAGTTGGTTGTCCTAACCCCAAGATCATCCTTCTCTGATTTGTCCATTAAAATATTTCTCTGTGTGGAGTACGTGTAACTTGTACAGGCGACAGGCCTTGGTAGTAGCTGTGTGTGCGCATAGTTAGAAGGTTTTGACACTCCCATCAGTGTGGTATCTCAGTGCCTGTCACCTGGAGTTTTGCTCTGGCACCTGATGAGCCTGCATTATTTTTATGGAAACCAGGATACAGTGATTAAAAAAATACTTAATAGTATCCCCCATAGTTACTGTATTGACACTGTGCTGCGCTGCTTGGAGTGAACTATGGTGCAATTATGGAAATCAGTGTACTTTGCTTCCAATACACACAATGCAGCGCAGTAATCTGCAAAAATATATACTCCAGACATGCAATGCAGTGGCAGACTAATGTAATGGTGGTTAATGTGTAACTGGGAAAATCCCATTGATTAAAGAAATCAAATTAACTCTGGTTCAGTCTCTTTGCTCGCTGCCATGGACACCGCCAGCCAGAATGGGGATATTATACTTCACACTGAGCCCAAATGTGTAACTTTTTTTTAACACCTCCTTTGTGAAGAAGCAGAACAGAGGGTTTTTAATACGTCACTTCACAGTAGATTAAGTACAATGTTCTTCCTCTATGTTTAGATTCAGCGACGTCCCCATTTTCCTGATGGCGGGAATAATCGATGGTCTTTATTAAACGAAGGTTTTCTTGGTGTGGCAATGAACTATCTAGTGTGTGTGCACGTCCAGCAGAGGTTAGTGGTGTGGATTCAGATCTGCACAGCTCTAGCTGAAGCCCAGTGGTGCTAACAACCGGTGGAGATGCTCCATTCGGCCATGTGCTTCTGGAGCAGGAGGATATCGTTTTTATCTCTGCAGCTGGGAGGTTCTGAGTGGCCTTGGCTTTACATCCTAGGGGTGACTGAAGTGCTAGGTAGCTGTGTGTCTGTTATGGAAAACCAGTGTAATGATGGGCTGGAGTAGCACAGAGTTCTGGGAAGCTGGTGGTGGAGAAAGAGGTGGAAAACTGCATCTTCCCCACTCCTATAAACACATGCAAAGCATGCTGTTTTATTATTTATATTGCGGTATTATCCCGGAGCCCAAGTTGGGATCGGGGCCCCCGCTGTACTGGGTGCTGGATAATGTAGTAAGAGACCGTACTTGTCCTGAAGGAGCTTGCAGTCTAAATGAAGATAATATGCAACAAACAGATGGAGTGTGGGAGGATGTCTGTGATAGGGTCATGTAACGACAGACTGGTTGCATTCACAAGTTGTAGGTTTTTTAGTCGATGTTTTGTAAGGGTCTAAACATTCAAGATGGATTCATGGTAACAGTAACCCCAGCTGGCCACTCGCACATGGTGGTCATGTCTGACGGTAGAGTGCTGTTGGAGATAAGTGTCAAACTAGGATTTCAACAGAGTTCCCAAAGTGGGGTATGTGGACTGGTCCATCAGTGGTGTATGGGCCACTAATCTGGTGGTCCAGGGAGATCTAGCTGGTCCTGGCTGCTCCTCCTAGTTTCCAGCTGCCAAATTGCTTTGAAAGAAGCTAACAATAACTTAAATGCTTTGCTAGGGAGTCTTTTTTTTCTCCCATATAAAGCATCACTGTTGTTGACACTTATTACTGTATTACACTAGTAGTTAGAGGCCCCAGCCAGGAATGGAGTCCTATTGTGCTAGGCAGCATGCAGACATCGAGAGGCGGTCAGCACTTACATCTACGTAAGCAGAAAGTTGGATGGGAAACAAAGGCAAAGGGACTCTCCCAAATTAACAGAGTAAAGATTAGAGCCTAGATCTTCTGACTCCGAGTCCAGTATCTTATCCACTGGATTACATCATAGGGATGTTATGAGGCTGTTGATGGGAGAGGAGATGTTCATGAGACACTGTCTCTATATGAAAATATTGTGCCCATGCTAGCGGATCTGGAGGCATTTACAGGAGCTATGGTGAAACCAAAAAGTTTCTCAATCCATTTATCAAAGTGACTGCAGTCTTCGTTTCAAGGCAGATAAAACAACAATGAATATCAAGTGAAGATGTCTTTATCCAGAAAATTTTTAAAAAAGAAAAGGGAGAAGATCAGGGCGGTTGGCTGCTGTTTGTATCTGCTCTGTGAAAAGTTAAGCCTGTTCTATCCTAATTAAATTACTTTATTTGGATTTCCCTCACCTATCTTTAAAGCCATAGATTTCTTCTAGTATAAATCGTGCAGCTGCCTCTCAGACTGACTAGGAATTGAGAGAAAGACATGGTAGGTGTGGTAATATCTTTTATTGGACCTACTTCTGTTGGTGGAAGGTACAAGCTTTCAAGCTACACGGATCTCTTCTTGCCAGACCAAGTCAGACCAATGGACAATTTAGTCTGCTAACCTGTCTCGGATCATGATGCTGCTTCAGAGAAAAGTACAAGGAAAACTAGAAGTTGGTAACTATTGAATAAATTGCACAGGGAAGAAAGATGGTGCTGTTAGATGGCTAGTCTGGGACTTGCTACAGACTTTCTGTCTAATCTTGGGCCAGTCACTTAGTCTAATTTCCCCATCTGTAAAATGGGGACAACAGTGTTAGTGAATTCTCAAACTAATTAGGCTTTTGAAATGATTGTCAAACTTACTCTGCCAGCTGTTCTTAGGCTGGTTTGAAAAGCTTGTTGCAGACACTCAAAGTTCAAAATTTGCATTGTTAATCAGTCACATCAGTTGTGCTCTTGTTTCTGTTCCCTGAATGGACAGAGTGATTTATGACTCTTGCAATTTAATACACAATTTGAGCCCCACTTTCAATGACTATTTAGAGTAGAAGTTTTCTGTTTTCTAGTAAAGCTCAAATGCTGGAATATTCGCAGAAAGCCAACACAAAAGGTTTGAAAATAGAATCAAGTCAAAATCTGGTTACTATCCCAAAAGATATTTGCAGGTGAGACTTTCCACTGTTTGCCTGACTCTTTTGTATGTTTGTGTACTTACGGTAGTGCCTCTTGCTGGAATATCTCAAAGCACTTCATAATTGTCCCATGCACTTTAGTATTGGTGAGAAAATAAGAAAATGGTTACAGATTAAATCAGTGCTTTTAAGAGGTGGCATTGGAACTTGTCAAGGACAAGAATTTTTAAACATCAGGGATCTGGATTCTGGTCACTGCAGTGGCAGGATACTGATCAAGAAGATGGTCCAGTGATTAGGGCAGTATCCTAGTCTGAAGGAGACTGGGATTCAATTCCCTGCCACAGACTTTGTGTGGTCCCGGGCAAGTCACTTACCGTCTCTGTGCTTCAGTTCCCCATCTGTAAAATGGGGATAAGATCACTTCCCTATATGTTGTGAGGATAAGTACATTAAAGATTGTGAAACACCATTACTACATAAGAATGGCCAGACTGCATCAGACCAGTGGTGCATGTAGCCCAATATCCTGTCTTCTGACAGTTGCCAATGCCAGATGCTTCAGAGGGAATGAACAGAACGGGGCAATTATCAAGTCATCTCTCCCCTGTCATCCAGTCCCAGCATCTGGCAGTCAGAGGCTTAGGGACACCCAGAGCATGGGGTTGCATCCATGACCATTTTGGCTAATCACCACTGATGAACCTGTCCTCCAAGAATTTATCTAATTCTTTTTTTAATCCAGTTATACTATGGTGATTATGGCTAGATAGGTACCATAGATATTTATGGGAAGTTTTCCCTCATTTAGTAATGAAGACAAGAAGGTTTAGAAACTACTTTTATTAAATTCGTGGTGGAAAATACAAGAATGTTTCAAAGTATGATAGAATTAGGATTGATTGTGGATGAACCAGTGCTTCTGTGGAGACAGAAACTAGTGTGTTTTGTGTTGGAGATTACTGCATAAATCCATAGCTGTGTGGAGAGGCTGCCTTTTTAAGGATTATTTTTATGTTTGTGTACAGGATCACTGTAAAAGGTATCTTTCTGGCGAGGAAAAACACTCAGTCTAAAACCATTGAGCAATTTCTTAGATTTTGTTACGCTTTCCCAATCTCTTCTTTTGTTAGCAGTAAGTGAATCAGTGTTCCCGAACTTAAGAGATCTAATCACTTACCATGAGAATCCTTTGTTAATGCTCTGCTAGTTGAAATTAAACACTCCAGCTTGGTTTTAATCATCACTGAGGAAAGCTAGCCCTGCATTTTCAAAATGTAAGAGAGTAGCTGGGCCTCACTCTGTTCTCTCCCTTGCCTGTTTTACGTCTCTGAAACTCCATTGCGTTCGGTGGAATTACACCTGGTTTACATTGCTGTTTGTAAGAGGAGAATCAGGCCCACTGTTAGAATGAAGCTTGATCTGACATTTGATAAGACATTAATGCCAAGTTGTAGGTACAGAAAAGTGGAAGCTCATTTCTACTCTAACAAAGGCACAATTCAGAGTTCCTTTCCCGTTGGATATACTGAATAATACTATCAAGAAAAATATATTTCCTTCCAAATAGGAAGCATGTTTCCTGTTAAAGGTAATGAATCCTCGTGCTTTTTGAGAACCGACAGCATTTTTAAAGATGTTGCTCATATCACACAGCGTATCGATCGTCTCTCTGTTGTTTTTCGTGTATCCATTATGTAAAGGTTAGGCAATGATTGCGGACCCTGGACATCTGTCAGCAACTGTCTGGGAATATTTTCATTAAAGTTAAGCATCTTTCAGAGAAAGATGCAATATGTTAATAATAAAATGGTGTCACCTCCTGAAATGCTTAGCTTTGGAGATGTGGGAAAGCTGTACCTGATGGCAATGTTTTATTTTTAATCAGATGTTTAAAATGTTACACTCAAGGGAAAGCTTCTGAAAAGACTTAAGGCCATGAGCAGCCCCATTACTTACATGCTTCAGCCTCTGCGGAATTAGGCCCCAATTTTGCAGCCAAGATGAAACATCGTATTTTCTGTTAATGGAGTATGCCAAAGCTAGTAGATCAATAGTAAATAGAACTTGCTTTTAAACGTAAAATTACAGTCATCTGCGGAGTGCTTCCAGCTGGTCTGTTAAAGAAAATGACTGACATAGATTTAAAAATGAAAGGAGACCAGGGATGGGGCATAGTGGTAGAAGGCTAGTTGACAGGCTAGGATAGCTAGAGAAAAGTAGCTCATGGCAACTTTGTTGTTGTTCAAGTCGGTGGAAGACTGAGGGAGTTTTTCACTTCTAGATCATTTGGTTCTATCCCAGGTGAATAGTGTCAGAAAACAGTTCTTGTCCTGAAGTCCGCATGAAATTAGTAGGTGCTCTCAGATCAGTTTGTAGGGGGCTGGTGTTCATGTCACCCTTGACACTTAAGGCTTTGTCTGTACTTTGTCACTGTAACGTTTCACAGCACTAACCTTTTAACCCCTTGGTCCTCTAGATCTGCTTTGAGCTGGGTTAGGCAACAAGATGGTCCAAATGCCAGAGGCTGGTCAATGCTATGGAAGGCGAAGAGCTATTTAAGTTAAAGGACAATGTTGGCAAAAGAACAAATAGGTCTAAACTGGCCATGAGTAAACTTAGGCTGGAAATTAGAAGAAGGTTTCCAGTCATCAGAGGAAGGAGGTTCTGGAATGTTCTTCCACTAGGAGTAATGGGAACCACCAGCCTAAGTGGCCTTAAAATGGAGCTTGACAACTTTGTAGGTCGGATTATACGACGGTTGCCTGTGATAGCCGGAGACTGGACTTGATTACTTAGAAGGTCCTTTCCAATCCTAAGTTTCTATGATACTAAGGAAACAGGATCCTTAGCAGTACCTTAGATAGTCCAGCTCCAAATGGACACTTAGTGCCAGAGCCAAAGGTCATCGATGTCTCTCTGTTGGTTTAGTGGCTTTTGGATGAAGCCCTTGTGCCCTCAGCGTTTGGAAAAAGAGCAGCAGTGCATTTGACAGAGAAGCCAAGGAGACTCCTCTACCTTCCCTGAATCCTACCCGTGGTTCCTTTATATGGGCGTGGCATGGGACAGAATCTTGTGCGGTCCGTGTGGCCCAGGCAGTGTGGATGCATAGCAGAATCGGTGCCCAGCTTGCAGTCTCCATGTAAAGAGTGAGTCTATTTCAGAGGATTTTCAGTGAGCAAGCAGCTAATGTTTTACAGAAGGGTCTGTCACTTATTCCCGCTAATCGCTGTGACAGTCTTAAACAAGAGAACAAATTATAGCCTTTTTCCCCCCTAGGAAATATGTACATTAAAAAAAGTTCACCCTGTGTTAACTATTCAGTTGAAAGCTATCTAAATTCGAGAAGAGAACAATTGATCTTTTTTTGGATTGAGAGGTAGGATTAAATAGAATAGGTCTAAGGAGGAAAATGAGGCTTTAAATGATCTAAGGATAGGAAAAAATAATGGCAGTGGAAACAGATTCCTAGACCCACATAAAGAAAAGGAGTACTTGTGGCACCTTAGAGACTAACCAATTTATTTGAGCATGAGCTTTCGTGAGCTACAGCTCACTTCATCAGATGTTTACCGTGGAAACTGCAGCAGACTTTATATACACACAGAGAATATGAAACAATACCTCCTCCCACCCCACTGTCCTGCTGGTAATAGCTTATCTAAAATGATCAACAGGTGGGCCATTTCCAGCACAAATCCAGGTTTTCTCACCCTCCACCCCCCCACACAAATTCACTCTCCTGCTGGTGCTAGCCCATCCAAAGTGACAACTCTTTACATAATCAAGTCGGGCTATTTCCTGCATAGATCCAGGTTTTCTCACATCCCCCCAACCCCCATACACACACAAACTCACTCTCCTGCTGGTAATAGCTCATCTAAACTGACCACTCTCCAAGTTTAAATCCAAGTTAAACCAGAACATCTGGGGGGGGGGGTAGGAAAAAACAAGAGGAAACAGGCTACCTTGCATAATGACTTAGCCACTCCCAGTCTCTATTTAAGCCTAAATTAATAGTATCCAATTTGCAAATGAATTCCAATTCAGCAGTTTCTCGCTGGAGTCTGGATTTGAAGTTTTTTTGTTTTAAGATAGCGACCTTCATGTCTGTGATTGCGTGACCAGAGAGATTGAAGTGTTCTCCGACTGGTTTATGAATGTTATAATTCTTGACATCTGATTTGTGTCCATTTATTCTTTTACATAGAGACTGTCCAGTTTGACCAATGTACATGGCAGAGGGGCATTGCTGGCACATGATGGCATATATCACATTGGTGGATGTGCAGGTGAACGAGCCTCTGATAGTGTGGCTGATGTTATTAGGCCCTGTGATGGTGTCCCCTGAATAGATATGTGGGCACAATTGGCAACGGGCTTTGTTGCAAGGATAAGTTCCTGGGTTAGTGGTTCTGTTGTGTGGTATGTGGTTGTTGGTGAGTATTTGCTTCAGGTTGCGGGGCTGTCTGTAGGCAAGGACTGGCCTGTCTCCCAAGACTTGTGAGAGTGTTGGGTCATCCTTTAAGATAGGTTGTAGATCCTTAATAATGCGTTGGAGGGGTTTTAGTTGGGGGCTGAAGGTGACCGCTAGTGGCGTTCTGTTATTTTCTTTGTTAGGCCTGTCCTGTAGTAGGTAACTTCTGGGAACTCTTCTGGCTCTATCAATCTGTTTCTTTACTTCTGCAGGTGGGTATTGTAGTTGTAAGAAAGCTTGACAGAGATCTTGTAGGTGTTTGTCTCTGTCTGAGGGGTTGGAGCAAATGCGGTTGTATCGCAGAGCTTGGCTGTAGACGATGGATCGTGTGGTGTGGTCAGGGTGAAAGCTGGAGGCATGCAGGTAGGAATAGTGGTCAGTAGGTTTCCGGTATAGGGTGGTGTTTATGTGGCCATTGTTTATTAGCACTGTAGTGTCCAGGAAGTGGATCTCTTGTGTGGACTGGACCAGGCTGAGGTTGGTGGTGGGATGGAAATTGTTGAAATCATGGTGGAATTCCTCAAGGGCTTCTTTTCCATGGGTCCAGATGATGAAATGTCATCAATATAGCGCAAGTAGAGTAGGGGCTTTAGGGGACGAGAGCTGAGGAAGCGTTGTTCTAAATCAGCCATAAAAATGTTGGCATACTGTGGGGCCATGCGGGTACCCATAGCAGTGCCGCTGATCTGAAGGTATACATTGTCCCCAAATGTGAAATAGTTATGGGTAAGGACAAAGTCACAAAGTTCAGCCACCAGGTTAGCCGTGACATTATCGGGGATAGTGTTCTTGACGGCTTGTAGTCCATCTTTGTGTGGAATGTTGGTGTAGAGGGCTTCTACATCCATAGTAGCCAGGATGGTGTTATCAGGAAGATCACCGATGGATTGAAGTTTCCTCAGGAAGTCAGTGGTGTCTCGAAGGTAGCTGGGAGTGCTGGTAGCGTAGGGCCTGAGGAGGGAGTCTCCATAGCCAGACAATCCTGCTGTCAGGGTGCCAATGCCTGAGATGATGGGGCGCCCAGGATTTCCAGGTTTATGGATCTTGGGTAGTAGATAGAATATCCCAGGTCGGGGTTCCAGGGGTGTGTCTGTGCGGATTTGATCTTGTGCTTTTTCAGGAAGTTTCTTGAGCAAATGCTGTAGTTGCTTTTGGTAACTCTCAGTGGGATCATAGGGTAATGGCTTGTAGAAACTCGTGTTGGAGAGCTGCCGAGCAGCCTCTTGTTCATATTCCGACCTATTCATGATGACAACAGCACCTCCTTTGTCAGCCTTTTTGATTATGATGTCAGAGTGGTTTCTGAGGCTGTGGATGGCATTGCGTTCCGCATGGCTGAGGTTATGGGGCAAGTGATGCTGCTTTTCCACAATTTCAGCCCGTGCACGTCGGCGGAAGCACTCTATGTAGAAGTCCAGTCTGCTGTTTCGACCTTCAGGAGGAGTCCATCTAGAATCCCTCTTTCTGTAGTGTTGGCAGGGAGACCTCTGTGGATTAGTATGTTGTTCAGAGGTATTTTGGAAATATTCCTTGAGACGGAGACGTCGAAAATAGGATTCTAGGTCACCACAGAACTGTATCATGTTCATGGGGGTGGAGGGGCAGAAGGAGAGGCCCCGAGATAGAACAGCTGCTTCTGCTGGGCTGAGAGTATAGTTGGATAGGTTAACAATATTGCTAGGTGGGGTGAGGGAACCATTGCTGTGGCCCCTTGTAGCATGTAGTAGTTTAGAAAGTTTAGTGTCTTTTTTCTTTTGTAGAGAAGCAAAGTGTGCGTTGTAAATGGCTTGTCTAGTTTTAGTAAAATCCAGCCACGAGGAAGTTTATGTGGAAGGTTGGTTCTTTATGAGAGTATCCATTTTTGAGAGCTCATTCTTAATCTTTCCCTGTTTGCTGTAGAGGATCTTGATCAGGTGATTCCGCAGTTTCTTTGAGAGCGTGAGGCACAAGCTGTCAGCATAGTCTGTGTGGTATGTATGTAACATTCATAAACCAGTCGGAGAACACTTCAATCTCTCTGGTCACGCAATCACAGACATGAAGGTCGCTATCTTAAAACAAAAAAACTTCAAATCCAGACTCCAGCGAGAAACTGCTGAATTGGAATTCATTTGCAAATTGGATACTATTAATTTAGGCTTAAATAGAGACTGGGAGTGGCTAAGTCATTATGCAAGGTAGCCTGTTTCCTCTTGTTTTTTCCTACCCCCCCCCCCAGATGTTCTGGTTTAACTTGGATTTAAACTTGGAGAGTGGTCAGTTTAGATGAGCTATTACCAGCAGGAGAGTGAGTTTGTGTGTGTATGGGGGTGGGGGGGATGTGAGAAAGCCTGGATCTATGCAGGAAATAGCCCGACTTGATTATGTAAAGAGTTGTCACTTTGGATGGGCTAGCACCAGCAGGAGAGTGAATTTGTGTGGGGGGTGGAGGGTGAGAAAACCTGGATTTGTGCTGGAAATGGCCCACCTGTTGATCATTTTAGATAAGCTATTACCAGCAGGACAGTGGGGTGGGAGGAGGTATTGTTTCATATTCTCTGTGTGTATATAAAGTCTGCTGCAGTTTCCACGGTAAACATCTGATGAAGTGAGCTGTAGCTCACGAAAGCTCATGCTCAAATAAATTGGTTAGTCTCTAAGGTGCCACAAGTACTCCTTTTCTTTTTGCGAATACAGACTAACACGGCTGTTCCTCTGAAACTAGACCCACATGAAAGCCATAAACCAGCAAGCATGACGCATGCACTTACAGCTCACACGTGTGAGTAGTTCATTGAAGTCGGTGGGAATACTTGTGCATAAACGGCAAGATGAGCACCAAAAGCGAGAATTTTCTTTAAAAGGATCTGCTGACTCCTATGTGTTAAAAAGAAGTCAAATTTAAGTGCCACGGTCAGTTAAGAGGAAAGAATTTGAACAGAGGGGCACTTAAAGTTGAGAGCAGAGCTAATAGTTTGCAATGAAAATTCAAATTTTACTTTGTGTGAATCATCCATGAAGAGACTGGGAATATCCACAATCATTTCAAACATTCAATTAAATAACTTTTTTATTCTGCCATCAGTTCTTAGCTTGTTCACAAAAAGTTTGTTGCAGATACTCTCGGTTTGAAATTTTGAACTGTGCTGTTTGGCCACACAAGTCCTGTGCTCTTGTTTCTGTTGCCAGATTGGACAGAGTGAGTTGTGAATTTTGCAATTTAGTATACAATTTGAGATTCACTTTCAGTGACTATTAGATGTGGATGTTTCCTATTTGCTAGTAAAGTTCCAGTGCTGGAATATTCTCAGAAAACAAACACAGAAGTGTCCTGAATAGAATTAAGACAAAATTTGATTAATATCTCAAATATTTGCAGGCAATATTTTCTACTGTTTGCATGTCTCTCTGTAATTTAGATGACTTTGTATTGTAATAATTAGCATTTGTGTACCTATGGTAGTGCCTTTTGGTGGAAGATCTCAAAGCACTTTGTCATAAATATAAAGGGAAGGGTAAACCCCTTTAAAATCCCTCCTGGCCAGAGAAGAAAATCCTCTCACCTGTAAAGGGTTAAGAAGCTAAAGGTAACCTCACTGGCACCTGACCGAAATGACCAATGAGGAGACAAGATACTTTCAAAAGCTGGGAGGAGGGAGAGTTACAAAGGGTCTGGTCTGGCTGTCTATATGCTGCTTTGCCGGGGATAGACCAGGAATGGAGTCTTAGAACTTTTAGTAAGTAATCTAGCTAGGTACGTGTTAGATTATGATTTCTTTAAATGGCTGAGAAAAGAATTGTGCTGAATAGAATAACTATTTCTGTCTGTGTATCTTTTTATAATTTAAGGTTTTGCCTAGAGGGGTTCTCTATGTTTTGAATCTAATTACCGTGTAAGGTATCTACCATCCTGATGTTACAGGGGGGATTTCTTTACTTCTATTTACTTCTATCTCTATTAAAAGTCTTCTTGTAAGGAAACTGAATGCTTTTTCATTGTTCTTAGATCCAAGGGTTTGGGTCTGTGGTCACCTATGCAAACTGGTGAGGCTTTTTATCCAACATTCCCCAGGAAAGGGGGGGTGCAAGTGTTGGGAGGATTGTTCATTGTTCTTAAGATCCAAGGGTCTGGGTCTGTAGTCACCTAGGCAAATTGGTGAGGCTTTTTACCAAACCTTGTCCAGGAAGTGGGGTGCAAGGTTTTGGGAAGTATTTTGGGGGAAAAGACGTTTCCAAACAGCTCTTCCCCAGTAACCAGTATTTGTTTGGTGGTGGTAGCGGCCAATCCAAGGACAAAGGGTGGAATATTTTGTACCTTGGGGAAGTTTTGACCTAAGCTGGTAAAGATAAGCTTAGGAGGTTTTTCATGCAGGTCCCCACATCTGTACCCTAGCGTTCAGAGTGGGGAAGGAACCTTGACACACTTCATAAATGTCCTTTGTGCTTTTGTATAGATGAGAAAATAAGAAAATTGCAGCAACGAATAACTGAGTGCTTTTTAAGAGGATGGTGTTTGAGCTTGCAAAGGACAATAATTTTGTACATCGAGAAACTGGGCACTAATCACTGGCAAAAGTAGTCCAGTAGGCAGGGCGCTAGCCTAGAACTGTGTAGGAGAGCTGGGTTCAAGTTCCTGATCTGCCACAGACTTCCTGTGTGACCTTGGGCAAGTCACTTACTCTCTCTGTGCCTCCATCTCCCATCAGTAAAATGGGGATAACAGCACTGCCTTGCCTCACAGGGGAGTTGTGAGGATAAATAACTGAAGATTGTGTGATGCTCGGATGCTACAGTAATGGTCTGTAAACATGTCTAAGACCGAAACTGGACATGCAAGACTTTTGCTTTGGAAATGGTAAATCCTGCATAGATATGGAAACAATCAGATTGCTACACTGATGTTTAGGGACATCTACCAGCAATTGAGACTTGAATCAGAACAATGGCTGCAACCTCACCTGAGGTCAGGTCAGACACATTTCTAAATAAGAATGTATTCCCAAGATGATGATCTCCCTGTACGCAGTTCCCCATCTGTAAAATTGAGATGATAGCACTTTCCTGCCTCACCGAGGATAAAACATTTTTGAGACTTTCAAGCATCAAAGTGATGGAGTCTGTTGCAGCTCTGCCACTGGCCTGCTGGATGACTTTGGGCAAGTCACTTCACTGCTCTGTGACTCAATGTCCCCATCAATAAAATGGGGATAGTGATGCTGAACTCCTTTGTAAAGTGCTTTGAGAACTGCTGATGAAAAGAGTGACATAATTTTATTAATTTATTAATATGGATGCTATATACATAGCAAGTTAGATGGTAGGTGGAACTAGGTCAGATATCTTCTCTTATGGGGAGCGCCATTCCCACTGACCTTAAGAGTTCATTGACCTTTGTAGGTGGATACTTTGCTTCATAGTTAATAGAGATGAATGAAATCACAGCTAGCTTTAGATCGGTCCCGCCCAGAGTGACGTTTTTTTTGGTTGAAAATAAGAGTACAAAAACTAAGCAAGAATGAGAATCTAACAGGAAGGAATCTGTAAATTAGCCTTTTTCTTTGATTTGTGAGATGGTTCAAAATTAAATCCTGTTTTTTCCCCCCTTTCTATTTTTCTTTTCAGAGAAATGGACCCCCCACCACCTGAGCTGAAAGCGACTTTATATGTTTGAGTACGGTGTGTAAGCCATTTAAATGCAAATATCCTTCTGCCACAAAATAATTGAAACCCAAATAGGAAAAACTTGTTTTGGGGATAATAATTAGTGCCTTTATAAATGAGGCTGCATAAAATCTCAGTTTGCGGGAGTTTGTACAAACCTTTTCATTTTAATTTTTATGGTGCTCAGCTCTGAGTTTTGCTTTCCCTCTCCGATTGAAATGAATCACACAATTCAAAGCAAACCACGTTTGAAATTGGATTGTACTATTTTTATTAAAATGTTTGTATTACAGCAGGGCTTGGAAGCCCCCACCTAGGTCAGGACCCCAGCATGCTTGTTGCTGCAGACACATGAGACAGTTCCTGCCCCAAAGAATTTAAATCTAAATAGACAAAGCATAGTATCATTGTCTCCATTTTACTGATGGAAGAGAGGTGACATTTTTCAAAAGCTCCTAAGTCTACCAGTGAGACTGAGCCTTGTAGGTGCCAGATTGACAAGGGTATTTCGATGCCTAAAGATGCCAAGTGGGAAATACAATACCACCTAAACAGGGTAGATGCCAAACTCAGGCAATTCTGCAAATCCTACTAGATACCTGCCTGCATCTTCTGGTTCTTAAGTGCCTTTGTAAATTTGCCCCAAGTGCCAAAATAACTTTCAAAAATGGACTTAGGATTCTAATTCACTTAGGCACTTTTGAAAATTACCCTAAAGGACTCGCCCAAGGTCTTACAGGGAGTGTATAGAGAGGCAGGAGTTGAACCCAAATCTCCTAAGTCCCAGCCTGGTGCCTTAACTGCAAGTTTGTCCTTCCTCTTGTGGGCCAGCTTCTGGTTTTGCATCAAAAACATTTGAACCTATGAGTTTGGATTCAAAGCCATCATGCTATCACGAGGCGGAATGTAGGAACTTTCTGCCGGCTCTGGCCCAGTTCTAAATGTAAGACATGGAAGAAACGCCAAATGAAGCTGCTGACTATTGCATTCCCTTAGAGGATAACCAGGGACATTTGAAAAACCGTGACAGGAAATCACTGAGAAAACCTAATGAGAATTTGAGGAACACTGGAGACAGCATGGGAAGAATGTGCATTAATTGGTTAATGCTTGTAAAGTGTTTTGAAGATGAAAATGGCTATATAAGTACTTGATATTATCACTATTATGCTGACAAAGGCTATGTAGAAAGGAGTCGTGGAGCTAAGGGAGCAGTCGGAATTGATTAAGAGACAATTCTGAAAGAGTTTTTGAAGGGAGAAAATTGCGTCTCTTGAGAAAAGGCCATTTGGGCAGAATATTGGGATAACAGGCTTACTTGTCAGTAGTTAAGCAAATAACTTGTAGTGAGTGACTTTTGTTCCTCCTCTGTGTGAGTTGTCCATGCAAAGTTCCCAATTTCATCAAAATTATTTCTTCAGATCATTACGGGACTGTTGGCAGTTTTCAAACTGTTGGTTGAGTGTTTGATTTGTTGCTTAAAATTTGCTGTCCATGGGTATTCCTGCAAGATGAATATTTTAGTAAATGAGTTTATGGAAAGCAAACTCAGGAGGCACAAACAGGCAAACTATATTTTATTTGTTGAAAGCTTTTTGGAGTCTTCACCCAGCTGTCACTGTCCATGGTGAACCTCAGAAGGCTTAAAGGTTGGGCACAGATGAGCATTCTTGTGTTCAGATGCTTTTCTGCACATTATCCAAGCTCTCTGAACTGGTTGCATTTGCAGCCTCATGAGTGCCTCCTAGTGGGCCAGAAACCGTGAGAACATCCTTTTTCATGGAGTTTTTAGCACCTGCACGTTATGTTCCGTAGTTAGGTCAGAACATCACCACCATGCTAGCTTGCTTCTGCCGTATTCTAGGAAGTTCTATCAAACATTAAGGATTTTAATGCCAAATAGTCTCATCAGTGGCATTTTTTAAACATTCCTTAAACTTCCAACAGAGGATATCGCAATGCTTGAGAAACATTAATTAATCCACGCAATCGCCCTATGAGTTAGGAAAGTTGAGTATGAGCTCTTTAGCAGTGGGGAATCTGAGGCATGTAGAGAGGAAAATGACCTGCCTAAGGTCATTCAGAAACTCTGTGGAAGAGCCAATTGCTGATGAGCCAGTGTCCTGGCTTCTGCTTCAAGTACCAGACCATACTTCCTCCATTTGTAACCTTAGCATAGTGCCTTAGTATTCTCCTCTGCCTTTCCATCAGAGAATGCTTACACAGGTATTAACACCAGAAAGGAACATCAGAAGGTCAGACTAGATGCCCTTAAGTAAATCATGCCATGGAGATTCACCCACTGATTCCTGCATTTAGCCCAACAACTTGTGGTCAAACAAGAGCATGAGTTCTCATCCTTGGTTGTTGACCCATTGGGGGCTTTAGGGGGTTGCAACCACTCTCCTTTTGTTTATAGCTAGATGATGCCCACCCTCCACTTCCTTGAAACGTATGCCAGGAGGATACTGTAACTTGTGGTCAGGGTGTGGACGAGGTAAAGAACCACTAAATTAGACCATATTTCTTGGAAAAGCACCCTAGAATGATTTAGGCTTCAAGTGTTGGAGAATTCATTACCTCCCTGGATGAGTTATCCCATGGGTTATTTGCCTTCCTGAAGCAACTTGAATCAGCATGCCATTCCCATCTTGGACCTGGAAGCAAAAATGAAAAATTATGATTGGTAGAAAGGATGGGGATCTTAGGTCAGTGTGACCCAGGAACCTTTTGATGCCAATTGGCAGAGGGCACAGGAGGTGCATAGAGTTGCATAGGGATCCCCTGGGTCAGATGCATGCATTATAATTCACTAAAGGATGGCACGTGCCAGTAGCCCACTGGTCATTGTAATCACTGTGAAATGTGTGTATGGCTCATATTTAAGGAGTTCTGTGTCTGTAATGAAAATTATGCTCATGGGGCAGGTAACCAGGAGGTGACACGTCTCGGACAGGTTCCTTTCAAGCAAGAGGTAACAGTTGCTTATCTCTGTCTGGTCATGTGGGTTGGGCATTGTCTACCTCACAATGAATGCCTGTTTGTATACTGAGCCAAATGCTAATCAAGACATTGTGAAATCTTCAAGAGAGGAAATTTTACAAGAAGAAACAAATGGCAGGAGATGTTCCTGTTTAGGGGTAAAGGCAATGGATTGGTGGTGTACATCGGGGGTTCTTCACTAAGGTACACCCTGAGCTCTTCATTAAGGAGGCAAGTGAATTGCGGGTTTGCCTTATGAAAGGAGGGGCACAGCCAAGCCTAGCTGTAAAAAGCTGGAAGGACTTTTGGGTGAGCATTGCGCTATATGAAATAAAACTATCTAGTTAAGTAAGTCTAGGATCTAGAACATATGTTAGTTGTATTTTAAATGTAATCATTTGTGTCTAACACTTGCTATCACTTGACCCTATGGACTTCATTAAATAAACGTATACTTGTTTTCACTTACTCATATCTAAGTGCTAAGTGTTAAGCAAAGTGGTGGTATGAGATGAAACTGGCAAGCTGGGGTGCACTGCACCTTTTGGAAGCAGTGAATCTGTGAACACTGCAAGTGTCCACACCGAGGGCACATGGCAGCAAGGGAGCTCACAGCCCTGGGAACCCCGGGAAGAGTCAAGTGTTCAGTTGGGCTTACGTTCATTCTTATTTTATCTGGCTGGTGGTTGGAGGTTAGGCTAAAGGAGAGAACGTTTTAAAAATTTGTCAGAACTCTTTTAAGAGTGGAGAATTCTCAGTGGCTGGAGAAGGTTGGATGGAGGAGAAGAGGTGGTGGTGGTGGTGGTTGTTTTTGTGGTTTGGTTTAATTCATCCATATTGAAATATTCCCTGTGTAAGGCTGGCCTGCATCAGTGCCCTGCATGCCTTGTCTGCCACAGAAGATTAGCTCTGGGGGAGCATATTCACTTTGTGACAGGTTTCAGAGGAACAGCCGTGTTAGTCTGTATTCGCAAAAAGAAAAGGAGTACTTGTGGCACCTTAGAGACTAACCAATTTATTTGAGCATGAGCTTTCGTGAGCTGTAGCTCACGAAAGCTCATGCTCAAATAAATTGGTTAGTCTCTAAGGTGCCACAAGTACTCCTTTTCTATTCACTTTGTGTGTTCAACTCTTCCAAAGAAGTTGTTTAACTTATTGGGCCTAATTCTTCATCGCTTTGCCCCCTGTGCAGTCATTCACACCCGTGCATACACTTCCACACCAGAAGGTTAGTGTTTGACTCTCATTTGCCCTCCTATAAGTCATGCATGGGAATGATGTGAAGCTCTCACTTGGTGCTGATGTAAATGACTGCACAAGATATGCAGGGCAATGGAGAATCAGGTCCACTGCGGTGCTATCTCCTCGCTGCCCTGTGGTGGATGAAATGAGAAGTGCTCAGCCATGTGGCTTAGGCTTCACACTTCTCAGAGCTGAATATAACCCTCCCTTTTAGTTCATGTGGAAATGGCTCATGCTTCTGGAACAGGAAGATCTAGTTAAGGAGCTTTAATGTTTTACCTGTCCTGCAGGAGGCTTCCTGCCATGTAGGGTGAGTGTCACTGAGTTTAAATAGAGAGTGTGTGTGTGTGTGTGAGAAAACCCAGAACCCTGCTTGCTTGCAACAGGACAGGTGGGAGTTTGAGGACTGTAAGTTCTATCCCTGTTGCTGCAGTCAAGTGGGAAAACTTACACAACCACTAGATTTGTTATAATATTCCAGATGTGCCCAAACCAAAGCCCTGGAGCAGGGTACCCCAAACTCAAAATCTAGGTCCCATTTCTGTGGCTCAGGCCCACTGCTGGAAAAGTCATGCCTGCTTCGGGCAGGTGCTGTCTCTTTTCTTCCTTGCCATGCTCTCCTTGGCTTCCTGCAATGGCCGAGTGCCCTGCGGTGCAGCGGAAAGCAATCTGTGTTGCTGAATGCTGATGGCATGACTGCTGCAAAAGAAGAGGGGGAACAGCGTTATCTGTGAACCTCGGGAACCCTGTGACGCGGAAGGTCATTTTCAGACAAAGTAGGTTCCGAACTGGTGGCTAGTTGTTTGGTTTTAAAATATTTTTTTTTTTTCAAATGTGTAGCCTTAATATTTTTTTGTTAAATTGCCAGCCCTGTGATGGAACTGCAGTTAAGCAACTGCATGTGTGCCTTTGCCTAGCAACCATGCCTAGCAACGTCGCAGCATCTCAGAGAACCCAACGTTAGGGACTGAGCTGCTGGCTGTCAAGGAGCTGGTTAGAATGGTAATTTGTGATGAAAGATACTAGGGCCTCTCTTTATGAAGCACGCAAAGCCTTGTTTCTAGTTTCTTGACCTTCAGGCTTCCTTGAATGCCTGCACACAGCTTTTAGACACTGTCCCTTGGCAGATGAGACAGGATGAGAACAGCCTTGGGGTTAGGCCTTCATGAAACGTTCCTTGGTGCTTTTTTAAAACAGGACCAAAATTTAGCAGGAGGGCTGCGTGCAAACCCTGAGGGTTGGTCACCTCGTCATTTTCTTCTGGTAGATTCCACAGAGTTTCTTCTCAGGCTTTAAAAACCCCTTGCCTCTGGATGAAAGTGCTTGTCTGTCTATTTAGATCTCTTTTGTTATCGGCTACCAAAAGACCTTTTATAAAGAGCATAGCGTGCCCTCATGTTCAGAGAACTTTTTGCAGCCTGATATGATTGTTCTGAAGAGAGAGAAATGTTAACGTTTTGGAATGCTGGACATCAGCCAGAGTGTCTCAGGCTGTGGCAAAAAGAAAAGGAGGACTTGTGGCACCTTAGAGACTAACAAATTTATTTGAGCATAAGCTTTCAAGAGCGACAGCTCACTTCATCGGATGGCGACACTCAAAAGTTGTACCACTATAACAGTATACAGTACAACCCCTGGTGCAGATGCGATTATACCAATATAAAATTGCGTATACCAGCATATCTTATTCCCATATGGGATGAGGAATAAATGATACCAGAATAGGATACTATTATTGGTATATCTGCACCCAAGCTAGGGGTTGTACCTGTATAACTATATCGGTAAAAAAATCACACCCCTAACCATTGTATTTATGCTGGCATAAAACTAAGATGTGGGCCAGGCTATAGCCGGAAAGGGAGAGAGCTTGATTCTGCCCTGCCTCGCATCTTGTGTTGTCATTTAAACAGTGCAAAGTGGATGTAAAATGCTACCAGATCATAGAATCATAGGACTAGAAGGGACCTCGAGAGGTCATCAAGGCAGGACTAAGTATTTTCTAGACCATCCCTGGCAGGTGTTTGTCCAACCTGCTCTTAAAAAATCCCCAGTGATGGAGATTCCACAACCTCCCTAGGCAGTTTATTCCGTGTGTGTGTGTGTCTGTGTCTGTGTATTGCACGACCATTTGTACCAGTGCCAAGTGAGGGTACACTATGTGTAAAATGCTGCCAAAGGAGAAAGGGAGCATACAAAACTTGCTTCCAGGGGTGTAAATGGCTGCACAGGGTGCAGGGCAATGGAAAATTGGGCCCAGAGGTGCATCTGCATAAGTTAACAGGCCCGGTCTACACTACAGACTTCTGCCAACATAGCTGTGTCAGTCTGGGGTGTAAAGAGATGGGATCCTCGACTGGCATAGCTATGCTGGCAGAAGTCCCTCATGCCGATGCATCTGTGCTGGCGAAGCTGTAGTGTTACTGGGATAGCTTATTTCAGTTGCGAAGGGTGTTTTCACTGTCCTGGTACAAAGCACAGCTTAGCCGGTATAGCTGCGTTCACAGTGGGAGTGCTTTGCCGGCATAGTAGACCGGTATTTCTATCCTAGTAAAGCACGGCTGGTGTGCACATAGTCATGGTCTCATCATTGCAGGCCTAATGCAATGGCAATGTGCATTCTGAACTGCAGCTGCAGGTCCCTAGGGGATTGGAGCCAGTGTCTTAACTCTTGGACCCTACCTACGCTAGGAAAATAGGTGTATTTCAACACCTGCTAAGATCCTAGTTTAGACAATGCAATTTGGAATTCTCACACATCAGCTGATCAGAGTAAGCTCTTGGGTGGGAGCTCCAGGTTTACCTCAACCAGCTAACATGCTAAAACCACGCCTCCTCCACCCCCTTTAGTGGAGACAAGGCCTTGGATGCTTGTCCACAGGGATTTGAAGGTGTGAAACCTTTCACACTTCCCAGGGAACAACTTGGATTCTGTACCAGTGGAGCTGATGGAACCTACAGCTCTGCAAATGCCACTTCTGTCTGTACTAGGTGTTGAGTGGTATTTTAAAGCATGTTCGCTAATGTGCTAACATACTTTTACCACTCAGTGCTCAGGGTAGACGGGGTTTGACACCTTTAAAAATGTGTTCACTGGCTTTGGTCTACTCGATAGGGGAAGCCTAAGGATGCAGTCAGAGTGTGGAGAATCTACTCTAGGGCTAACATTTAAACCCTGTCTACACGAGTTGCTCTGTGGTGTTTAAAAATACTCTAATCAACACATTTTAGCTAAACACATTTTAAAGGACCACTTGTATTCCCAGCTGAGACAAGCCCGTAGTGACTTGTGAAGACCAGTGTAAGAACAGACGATGCCCTGTTAGTGCAGATACAGTTTGTACCAGACAGAGGTACTGAGTCTTTGGTATTGCAGTAGCAGGAGATGTAACCTGAACACTTGAGCAGGATGGGTGTGGCAGGCAGGAAGGAGACTGAGCAAACTAACCTCGCTGGCTTGGCCTGTATAATGAAAGCCCTTTGCTGGCACAGAGCCCTGGGTGGTGGGTTATGCAGCAGATATGTGGATCTTAAAATGGGCGTGGCTCCTGGACAGATGAAAGCTCGTCTCTCTTGCAGACTGTGACTACATCGTTAGCATAAGGCTCCCGCCTATCACATCTCCCTCTCTTGTCACCTATAGGGCAAGTGGTCTAGCGGGTTCAGTAGAGGAGGTCTAGTCTAGGTCTCCTGTGGTCTAGTCCTGTTTCTGCCCTGGACTTTGTAAAGCAGCCTAGGGCCACTCCTATAACCTCTGTTCCCTGTCTATAAATTGGGGATAACACTTATCCTCCTCCCAGGTTGGTGTTGGCGTTTATGCACTTATGGCTGTATAACACTGTGAAAATGTAAAGTGCTAGAGAAGTTCTGAGTCTGATTAACCCTTTGGAAGTGGCAGAAAATTGCATCCATCCTCGTAGGCAATCATTTGAGTGGAAGTTTGAAAAATGTTCAAAGTACGAATGCATTTCAAACTCCTTCTCAGAGGCAGCAGCTGACTTTGATTGTTCTCTGGTTTTGAACTCCGTGATGTTTCAGCTAATAGTTTATCATGAATCTTGGGACGGCTTCTGCCTTACGGTCCACACATGCACACGGTCCCTTTGCTGCTCCCACTGAATGCACTACCAAGGTGGAATTGAACTCAATATGATTTTCAAGAGAGAACCCCAACCCTGTTTTTGTTTTTGTCCCTGCGATTCTCACCAAGGTTTGTGAGAGGTGTTTGGGTGTCACATTGACTGGTTGTCCATCATCCCAGCAGTGCAAATGATCTTGCGATGCAAGCACAGGTTTGGGGTATGTCTGCACCATGGTAGTGGGGGTGGGGTTCCCCTGATTACACCCACTGGTGTTCAGGGGCCAGTGTAAACGCCTAGCATAGGCACAGCTCTGCCTTTGGATGTGTGGTGAAATTGTTGCATTCAGTGGGAGGAGCCACAAACCTGTGATTCGTATTAATGCAGCTTACTGTGCTTTCAGGCTGGTGCAGTGGTGCAAAGCAGTGGATGTTAGTGGCTTGCTTTGCTCACGCTAGGGTCTCGCTCTGGTACACCTCTGCTCTGTTTGAAGCTGGGGTGAGCTGTGGTACATATGGCCTTGCTGACAGTTGCCAAGTATTCATAAACTCTGAGTCTTTGTTCCCTTGTGAAAAGATTCAGGGTGCTTTTTTTCTTCCTGCTGCATGCAGCATCACTGGTATGAAGCGTGGTGATGTTGGAGGTGGTAATGTTTCGTTCCTGTCAGAGGAAGTTCTTCTTACAGTACCACACAGAGCTTGCGTAGTGTGTTGCCTACCTGGCCGATATATACTCGTTGCCTGTGCCCTAGGGCTAGGGCCTTTTTGTGGGGACCTTGCTGGCTAGCAGATATGAGAGCATAAATGTTCAGGAGGTCATGTATGTGCAGCCGAGCATGGTTGCTGAGGAGCAAGGTTCCTAGGGGAGGAAGATGTATCTGGTGCTCCTCATTGGCCTAGCTTTCAGGAGATGTAAGCCAGGCTTGTCACACGCAGCGATGCTGCAGACCAGGTAAGAAAAAGGATAGAGCAGAGAAGAATGCAAATGAGAGTGGGTTTCGGGAGATGGAGAGACATTGTTACAATCAAGTCCGCACTCACTTCTGGCTCTTCCGTTAGGCTCCCACCAAGCAAACTTTTCTTGTCTGGCCAAGTTCAGTCTGTGCAGACTAGTAGAACAGAGAGACAATCTCTCCTTCTGCAGAATGGGCAGAGCCCATTTCTTTACCTTATGGTGCGGTTTTGCACATGTGTGTGCTAGGAGCCTCCCCAAATGACATGATCAATACGGCCTCTGTCATCTTCCACTGTGTTTTCAGGTGAAATGTAGAACTGAGTTCTGGTAAACATCCCAGGGTATCTTTGTAACCGAGGGTGGAAAAAGGTAACCCTGGTGCCCTAGGGTACGTCTCACTCTGCAATACAATACCTATGGCTGGCCCAGGTCTGCTAACTCAGGCTCACAGGGCTTGGGCTGCGGAGCTATAAAATTGAGGTAGAGATGTTTGGGCTCTGGCTGGAGTCCAGGCTCTAGGACCCTTCCCCATCATGGGGTCCCAGAGCCTGGGCCCCAGCTTGAACCCAAACGTCTACACTGCAGTTTTATAGCCCCGGGAGCCTGAGTCAGCTCACATAGGCTAGCCACAGGTGTTGTATTGCAGTGTAGACATACCACTAGTGTCCAGGCCTAATTCCTGTGGTGGTGATTTTAGGCTGCCTCCTTAAAGCCACCCTGCCACATCAACTAAATAAAGTCGTCTTCATTTCATGCCCTAAACTGTTTTCTAGGCTAGTTTAAGGGATATCGCATCCTGCGCCAATGGTGAATTGAATGGAGTGAGTGTGTATGTGTGCGCGTGCATATAAATTTGAGATAGCAAAGCCAGAGTGCAATATTCTTTGAGCTGGAGTTGCACTGTATAAATATACAGGGAAATAGGTATTTTTTTATACCTCAATAAACAAGGATTTCCTAGTATTTTCTTTCTTTCTACTTACATTACCGAGCTTGCATAAGCAAAAATATTCTTTTGATGTGTCTTAGAAGTCAAACGCACTCCTGGTGTATTCATCAAAATATTTTTATAATCAATAAACTTCTGCAGAGGTCTCTCCTCCCAATAAGAGAGACTCATGGATAGTTGGTTATTAGGGACCCCTATGATGATTCAGGCCTGGCCTACACTTCACAGTTAGGGTGACCTAAGGCAGCTTACGTTGACCTAATTATGTCAGTGTACATACTACAGCCTTGCTTCTACCGATGTAAGTGCCCTAGTACACCGACATAATAACACCACCTCCATGAGAGGGGTAGGGCTTATGTCAGTGTGTAGACAATGTGTTACTTACAAGAGCCGTGAAATTGACAAGAAAGCTGGGGAGCTAGAGCCCAGCTGCTCCCTGCTGCTCTGTAGAGCTGGGTGGCTGGATCCCACTCCCAGCAGGGAGCTGGCGTGAGAAGCCCTGGTCGACTTACCCTCTGCGCCCAGCGAGGAAAGGGAGGTGAGAGGCCCTGGGAAGCCCTCCTGGAGCCAGTGGGACAGCCAGGCTCCCAGCAGGGAGCTGCTAGCAGAGAAGAGAGACCAGGCTCTCGGCTCCCCACGCTGCCCCTCTTAGGTCGGTGGAAGGCCTCCTGGTGAAGGCTGTGTACCGTCAATCCAAGGAAGGTAGTGTGGACATGTCCTACCGCAGTAATTACTACGGTGGCTGTAAGTCAACCTGTATGAGGTTGACTTAAGTTTCTAGTGTAGACATACCCCTAGTTTCACCACCTGCATAGCAGAGGGCATAGAATTTCCCCCAGTTATTCTTAATCCTAATAGAGTTAATGAATATACTGCACATATACCCTGTCTGTATAGTCCTCATTAGAACAGCAGTGAAATCCTTGATAAACGATCTACCAGATGCAGTTGTGATCTTAAGCCCTGGAAGCAAAGCTCAGCTGTTTCCTTCACACTCTGTTTATACTTTGCAAACACTCACGTACATATGGGCAGAAACTAACCTCATTTTGATGTCTGTCCCCCGGAACCTGAGCAAGTCCTCTGTGGGCTGATAGGCTGTAGCACTGAATAACCCATGTGTAACACTTATCCCTGTTCGAAGAAAGTTGGGCACAAGAACAGGTGCAAGGGTGTTGTGCATTGTCATAGCAACAGTCGCTGAGGTTCTCTTATTTTGCATTGTGTGTCCTCTTGCAAAGGCTGTTCTGTCTGCTGTAATCAGCACAAAATCTTTTTATTTGGATGATTTTTGTTATGTGTTGGATGGAGGTTCCCCCCCCACGCCACCCAATATCGTCTCATCAGTATGCAGAGGTGAACATTTAGGCCTGTTTGTGTGTGTCTTGTGCTCTTTATACACACACACACACACACACACACACACACACACACACGTACAGACGGTGGAGGGAAGGTTGTGGAATTGTTGTATTCTGAAAGTGGAATTGTAGGTTTTTCCCCTGTAAGGGCCCAGTCCTGCAGGGTGCCAGCTGCCTCTGCTCTGCAATGGGTGGGAGACCAGAGCACTCAGTGCCTCACAGGATTTGCCCTTGGTTCTGCACACATGCAACATTGCTCACTCTTAAAGTTCACATTCTGTTACTGAGATGCTCTTCTCTCCCTCTCATGATGTGTCTTATGGCTGTGCCTAGACTGAGGCAGCAGCTCAGATCAGTGCCCCGTTGTGCAAGGTGCAGTACAAACGTGGTGAGACAGCCCTGGTCCTAAAGAGCCTAGAGTTTATAGACAAGACAGACAGATGGGGAGCTGAGGTATAGAGAGGTTAAGTGGCTCACCCAAGGTGTCACAGATGTAGCAGAGCTGGGAATAGAAACTAGGTTTCTATAGTGCCATTCATATTTCCTAACCACAAGGCCATCCATCCCTGCTCTCCTTGCTTATGATATTAATTAGCTTTGTACTTTCCATGTAGTGTATGTTCGCTTAGTTTTTGAATTATTTTTCTTCCCCTAGATTTTGTATTCGCAGGACAAACTCTCATCTTTTCTAGATATGTTCTGTTTAATTTTCTTCTTGGATCCATCGATGCCACAAGCCTTTGCTTCAGCAGCATTAATGCAGGTAGAATCACTCTTGCCTTTGAAACCCTCTGATAACAGAGCTTCTTCCGATGGGAATCTGTCTAGTCTTTCCAGAGTAGCTTGAGGCTTCTTTGAAGTCAAGCAGTGACTTGGGTGGGGGGAGTGTTTTTTTGTCAAGATTCTAAGTGTCAAAGTATTTATCTGCTGGGCTTTGGGAGTTACAATATGTTAGAGAAATGTTGTTCTTATTTGATGTGATTTAGTTTTTGTTCCGTAATGTCTCGATTTCTTCAGTTCATGGGTGCCTACAAGCACCTTCCCCCTTGAGCTCAGGTCTCCCTTGCATCTAATTCCACCCTGGCATTAGAGCAGCTGTGGGGCTGCACTGATTTACATCAGTGAAAAATCAGCATAACAGAACTCCCAGTCCTCTCCAAAGAAGGCAGCAAATTCCAAGGTCTTGGACCCCCACCTAGCCTGCTGCCAGCTTTCTCCTGTGGGTCTCAGGAGGGGACTGAAGACGATTCTGCTATTTCTAATGTGGCAGTATTAGTGATGGGTCCCTGGATTTGCTCTGACAATCCAGAACTGACCTGTCCTAGTCCCTCTTCCTCAAGCCTGTCTGAGTGCGGTGACGATGCAGTAAAAAGATCTGCCTGTTTGCTGCAGCTAATCTGCACCAGGACAGAGAACACTAAATCCCCAGCAAGGAAGAACGTTTGCAGAGGCCTGGTGAGCCACTACCGTGAGGGGTCCGAAGTTTATCGGGCACTATGCATGGGGACATAATGCTTACAAGGCAAAAGGGTGTCTGCAGTGTCCAGAGTTGAGGTATGGAGCTGGTTGTTACGTATGTGCTGGTTCCATTAGTGCTGTCTTTCTTCCATCTGTGAGAGTTGGGAAGAAGTGGGCTTGTCGCTTTTTCCAGCCTGCGGGGCACGTTATCTTCCTTTCATAGGAAACACCATCACCTCTCTGTGCCTAAGAAATATGGTAGTTTGTGTAACTTATAAGTACCTGCCATACCCTATTACGTTTCAGTGACTCCATGCATCGGGGCACATGACCAGTGTGGATAGTTACAGCTTTAGGACCAAATTCTTGCTTACCCTTGACTGCAGTGGAGTTACTCTGGATTTATACCAGTTTGTCCGGGAACAACATTTGGCTTTTGGCCTGCTAATGATCCATCAGTTTAACATCTTAGTTGCTCACTGAAATATTTTGCCTCCATCCAGTAAACTAAGAGGAGCTTTCTTCTTTAATTGCTTGCAATTTCTGTTCACGTCTCATTGAACCAATGGACTGATCTTACTATGGTTATAACATTTTAGGTTTGACTCACGTTCCAGCTGTGCAAGATTTTTTTGGTTATTGTTTTAAGAGAAGCTTTTACAAATATGTTCAGCTTTGCATGCAGTGGAATAGCCCAAAGCTTTGCCTTATTTGTAGTTTAAACGGAGGAGCCATTTTAGCATAGAAGATGGATGAAAGCCATTTTTCCTGTGCTTCACTACAGATCTCTCTTTACTTAGAAATAGGTCTAATTTTGCTTATTTTGTGCTTGGCAAAAGTATGCATGTTAGCAAAATTACCCCCCCCCCCAAAAAAAAGGGTCTGTTGTAGAGATTGTGATGAAACGTGAAATCCCGAGTAGTTTTGCATTTCATTAGCAATATTTCAAACTCTGGTAGGGTACAGATACGGTGAGGGCTTCCCACTGCAGGTGTCTTCAGTGAGTACTTAGTGCGTGCAACACCTGAAAGATTTGTGATGTTAGGCCCTGATCCTGTAACGAGCATACCCCTGTGCGTGCATGGATTTCCACCACAGTCACTGAAGCTCTGCATCTGCCCATGTTGGGCACTTAGGACTTAGTCCAAAGCCTGATGGGAGTCTTTCTGTTGGCTTAATTGGGCTTTGGATCAGGCCCATAGCTGGGATAAGCATCCAAAAATCCAGAGGGCAGATCATCAAGTGGTGTAAATTGTCTTAGCACCTTTGAAACTAAGGACGGTTTATGCCAGTTGAGGACCTGCCTCTGTATCTAAACTAACTGAGCCTAGAGCCTGAAAAATCAAAATAGAGACCTGTCGACAGGCTTTCTTTTGAGACTTCCCGTGCTTTTTTGCTTCCTTTCATTTCTGGGGAACAAACATCCAGAGCAAGCTTTTTTCTTGGTGTACCTTCTGGGGCTTCAGCTCCAAGGCAGAATGAAGACATGTAGAAAGACTGAAGGAGAAAAACAGATTAATCAAACTTTTGTGGAACTCACAAAGTTCAGTTCAAGTTTTTGAGTAATGATTGGGGGAGTCATCTTTTAACCCACTTGCGTTTGCCCCATTCCAGTGATTAACCTCTGAGACAAGTGGGTTTCCAGTGGAAATACAAAGCTGGGCCAAATTTAGATCCAGCTTTGAACTGCTGCAGAGTTTTGACTATTGGCTTTGGGGATGGGTGATTTTTGCAACAGGCACAGAAAATACAGTGAAGGCTCATCTGAATGAGAAACAGTAAATAGTACATCTGTGGGCCTATCGAGAAAGTATTTCTTTTCCCTTTGCACCTGCTGCATGGTTGTCTGTGGGGGACAAGGGGAGAGCTCTGTCCTCAGGAGAGCTGCCAGTTATTCCTTCCATTTAATTTTTTTGGCAGATACAAAATTAGCCATGTATTTGACTATTAGACCATCGCTCTTCTATATATGATATAGCCTTTTCCACTAGTCACTAGGTAAGGTCTATATATAACCGTATGTGTCTTGGATTAGGTGATGGAAGGGATCTGCTGTAATACTGAGAGAGACTCTCCCCTCTACTCTAATTACATCATGCATTCATTGAACACAAAATCATGGATTTGAAGTAAATGTGCTGTCCTCAAAGGTGTCAGGATGGCAGCCCTGGAGAGTGAAGTCTTCTGCCACTTGACAGCTTGGGTAGCAAGAGTGAAAGCTAACTCCCCTTCCTCCAGCCCTGGCTGCTACTAGCATGCCTCAATCCTTGTCCAGCTAGCTGCATTCATGGCATGGAAGAGTTCATTCAGCCTCCGGTTGCCTGTTGAATCCTTGGCTCTTCTGTACTGTGACTGTCAGGAAGGGAGACCAGTTAATACCAACTGTGGGGGGATTTTTTTATTTATTTATGTATGTTTGCGAAGCTGATATGTAAGGAATTTGTTGGAGACCCTCCATCCCTAAACTCACTTTGTAGAGATCACCAATACAGCCTTCTGGGACGATGATTTTCAGCCCATCCTCTGCAATGAATTCCACATGGGCTTCTCACAGGCAGTCTCCTTTGCCTGAAATGGGGCTCGGCTGGGCGCCTTGTTGCAGGATTTGGTCCTGCAAATCTGCAGATATCCACAGACCAAGTCTGGGGATCGCAGATTGGATGTGGATAGACATTTTGCGGGTCTCTCCCTATTGGATTGGAACTTATAGCTATCGCTACTCTATTATTATTATTATTTATTTATTTATTATTTTATTTTATTTTATTTTTTATTTTAAATTCACTCTTTTTTCCTTGTGGGGAAGGCTCTAAATTTCCAAGTATTTTTGATTGAAAACAAAACTCTTCTCTCATTTAATTTCTTTCCCCTCCCCTTTTCCATCCCCTGTCCCAGTGGGAAAAAGAAAGGACGGAGGAAGGGAGAAGTCTGTGGAAGAATTAAGAAGGAAGCCATGGGTTTTTTCATTTCATTCCAAATATTTTCCAGAAAATATAACGTTTTTTCAACCAGTTATACTGACAACCATCAAACTGAGCGCAGCAATTTAGAGGCTTCACCTCATATTGCGATACTTCTCGCCTTTGTGTTTTCTGTCGATGGCCAAACCTTTTTCAGAATTGCTTTTCTAGGGCAAGAAAATGCCTCCATAACGTAGGCAGAGTTCTGCTCTTGAAACTGGTGTTCATTTAAGCCACTCTGAAGCCTTTCTCTTGGTCTGCAGATGGGTCAATTTTATTTGCTTGTTTGTGTGCCTGAGAAGAGACCAGCTTAATGCAAGGAACTCGATAGAATAATGAAATTACTGATGAATAGCTTGCTCTGGCAGTTACTTTCATAGCAGGTAGCGCTGCACGGAATTAGTACTCTGGCAGAGAAATGCTGTCCCTACCCATTGGAGTGATGAAAAGATGAGCACCTGAACTCTTCACAGAATAACTGACCGTGAAACATTACAAACCTCGTCAATTATTTGTTGTAAAATGGGGCTTACGTGCTCAAGCGTTCTGATTGGCTAATTGCGGGCTGTGCAGCTATGGGGCAGCAGTCGCAGCGGGTGACACCATCAAACCAAACAGACTTCTCTCGAGGCAGGGCTTTTGGAGTGACCTTTATTTAAAATAAACAAATAAATAAATAAAGTGGCTTAAATAAGAATCTTGGTTGTTTTAGTATATCCGCAGTCAGGGACACACTTGAGTGTGCAGAGTTAACCCACAGCCGCATTGTGTTGGCTTGGGGGATTGAGAATGAGCAAAGGAGCCATTCGCTTCTTGGTCACTAGAGTAGATATGGTCTGGATGAGTAGAGATGGAACATTCAAGTTCCTCCTCCTTGTGTACAAGGCCTTGCATAATCTCAGCCCTGCCTACATCTCTGCTCCCCCCTGCTCTAACTTGTTATGTTTTCCCCATTGGTTATTATGATTTGTATTGCGGTAGCACCCAGGAGCCCCAGTCATGGGCCCGACCACATTGTGCTAGGTGCTGTACAAATTCAGTACAGAAAGATAGTTTGTGCACCAGAGAGCTTACAATCTGAGTAGTTGCATCTCTCTCTCTCTCCCTTTCCAACTCTTGACGTGATACCTTCTATCCGGCCGACTCCATGTGTTCCATATCTGGATCATTCTCGTTGGCCAACCTCTACATCCCCTCCCCCACCATCTCTGCAGGCTCCCTCCCTTGAACCTGTGTCGTGTCTTGTGTTTGTCTTATTTAAGCAAGTTCCAATGGCTAGGCTAATTTAGACTGAAAACAAAGGTGCAGTTTTTTAACAGTGTGGGTAATTAATCATTGGAACAATTTACCAAGGATTGTGGGGGACTATCCATCATTGGTAATTTTTAAATCAAGTTTTGACGATGTTCTAAAAGTTCTGTTGTAGTCAAACAGGAATTAATTCAGGGAAGCTCTCTGGTCCATGTCATAGAGGATGTCAGACAGATGAAATCTAAAATCTATCCATAGATTATCAGGCCAGAAGGGACTTAAAGACTCCATCTGATGGAGGATCCCCTTCATTCATGTGTAAACTGTTCTAATGGTTGTGATCAGGTGTTCTGGCATGTGTATCTCTTGATTCGCAACAATCAGAGGCACTTACGGAGGAAGAAAAATCCAAACTCTTATCAACCTCAGTGAAATAATTTGGTTTCAGCTGAGGCTGAAGATGTGGTACATAAGAACAGAAGAGGGTCCATACTGCGTCAGACCAAAGGTCCATCTAGCCCAGTATTCTGTCTTCCGACAGTGGCCAATGTCGGTGCCCCAGAAGGAATCACGGGTAATCACCAAGTGATCCATCCCCTGTCACCCATTCCCAGCTTCTGGTGCAAGGGAGAGATCTTATTTTGCATAAACCCCTCATTCATCCATCTTTATCAACCAATGGCAAATTATTGCCCCTTTATCTTTTCATCTCCTGTGCCCTGCATTTCTACTTGGGAAGTCCTCAGAACTGAATGCTTCATCTGACTATTGCATCAGTGTCCATATGGGACAGGTCTCCCAGATAGTAGCCAGTCTCTAAGAACATGGGTTCCATTCTCAAGGTCCAGGCAGCACTACATGAGACAGTGTGCAATGATGCTGAATGTGAGTGAAAGATGGACGGGGTGGATGGGAAGTAATGCCTGTCTCCAGAGTTCCCCCCGAGAGCTCAGTTAACATCTGGGAGAGCCGGTTCGATTTACAATAGTGCTGCATCATGGTGCTAGTCTGAAAACCCTCACTGCCACGGGTGCTACGTTCTCAGTTCCATTGGGGCAGGCACTGGAGTGCCTCCTCCAGGATGCAGGCAAAGCCGTGTGCTTCCTGTGCTTGCAGTCTTCTCCCGACGCAGAGACGGGCAGGCGCTGAGCATCGGAGATGGCAGTCTGCCCTTTAGTACATGTTCTCCTCAGTGCTGCTGGACTTTAACAGTTCTATTGTAAATGGAATCTCTCTGCATTATTTATTACCAGGCTTTGCTTTTGAGGCTGTAAGCTAAGTTAAGGGCTACAGCAAGCTGAAAGCTTACTGAAAAGAGACTTAAATGTGTATATTTGCTCTGTGTGTGAATACATGTTGGCAAAAGTCATAGACACAACAGTAAGCTAGCTTTCTATTTAGGTATATGTATATATTGATTCCAGTGTGTTATATATAAGAAGAATTAATTACTGATTAACTGTTCAAAGCAAGAATCTGTGAAAAAAGCCAGCTTGGGAAAATTTTACCTCCTTTTAGTATTTACTTGTTTTACAAGAGTTTTGAGTTACTTTAGAAGACTCTGATCCTTCAAAACCTGCATGTGAGTGACTGTGAGTAGTAACATGAGGCGATCTAGTAAGTAAAGTTATTGTTTCAGTGCTGGCAGAATCTTTCCGTTCTTTGTGTGTCTGAGTGGAACATATATGTGTGAAAGTAAAGTGTGCAGAGTAGTGGCTTTAGTTTTACTCTAGTGTCTTGTTTGAAGCTCACACATTTTATTGACTAGTAAAGAACAATACCAGAGAAAAACATACGAGTGTAAATAACAATAGCTAAGGAAAATCAAAACATTAAACGTCTACTGCAATAAGGAGAAAAGATGGCTATGTATCCTCCCTAGATTATATTGCTGAGAGGCAATGCATATGATTTGATTTTTGTCCTTTTTAAAATTGTGCTGTTGCCATATTTCAGTGTTGCTAAATTAGTTTTTGTTTCTGCTGAGACATTAAGTGCCTCAGCTTGTGTTATGAGAAACTGCAGAAATAAATTTTGCTTTCCCCCTTCTGCCATATAGTGGGCCAGATCCTTGGCTAATCTAAATCAGCATAGTTAATAGTTACGTTGATTCACACTGGCTGAGGATCTAGCCCAGTAAATTTAAGCCCTAAGAAGAGGCCAGAAGACAATAAAATGTTGGAAATTGCATTTTGTACTTCATGAACTGGCAATGTCAGGTGTCGGCTGTGTCTGTGATTTTAGTTTGATCTGACAGCTAGGAGAACATTTGTAATGACCGTGTTGGGACATGTAGGTTGTCTGACTCTGCTATGCTGCCTAAACGCTAAGATGGGATGGAGGGGAAACCATATGCTGAAGAGTCAAGTTTACTGAAAAGGGGTTTCCAGCTGGGTTTGCTCCTCAGTGTTTGTTTAAAAAAATTAAAGTCAATTAAAAATCTTAACTTCTCTCTGGCTCTTTTCATTTTTAAATGTGATTAAATGATTTGTTCATTTGTTTTCAGTTGAAACCTTCTGCAATGACGATAATTCTGCAACCCTTAGTTTGAGTGTTGTTAACACGGTTCAGAGCATGGGAACCTAATGTGTCAGACCTGCCGTCCATCTAGTCCAGAATACTGTCTCCAACAGCAGTTGGTACCAGATACTTCAGAGGAAGATGCAGTTATGGAATCATTTGCTTATGGGGAGTTACCTCCTAAATCCTGTTAGAGTTTGGTTTATGCTGTGAAGCTTGGGTCTTATCATTTAAAAAAAAAATCTGTCTAATGTAACTCTGGCTGTTCTCTGTCCATTTAAATGGCCAGTCATATTTTGAAATCTGCTAAGCTCTTTGGCTCCAGTGTTAATTTGTGGAGTCAGTTCCATAGACGGAGTGGGTGTGTGTGTGTATGTGTGAGTGATTTTTATGTAGTATTTCTTTTTATTGACTTAAAACATGCTGCTTTTTCAGCCATGTTGGAGTCAAGGGAGCCGCTCCCTTATGATGAGACATCACAGAATCAGGCCCATGTTTGTTTGTAACCCAGTTGTGGCATCATTTTGCAGGTGCACAAGAGCCAGACCATGAAACTGACTGCTCTGTTTATGTTGTTCAAGCACAGTGTAGTGGATAAAATAGGCAAGAAGTAAATGGTGATGAGTAAAGGAGACTTTTCAGAGTCTTTCAGTTTCAGCTGTGGGTACTAATACTGATTGAGGTTTCCCTGCACAGGTATGAATCCTGCCAACTACACTTAATTTTTTACTTAGTTCTTGCCCCAAAGAGATTAGAATCTATCTTTTCATTATATAGAGCCTAGCACAATGTGGTCCTGCTCCTTGTCCATTGGTGCTACCACAATAAGATTAAATACATTCCGTTAATAGGATGCATGTTTTAAAGCTGTCATTATCCTTCTAATAGAACACTTCCCAGAATTCCAGTGCCAGCTGCCATTGTCAAGAACATGAGTGGAAGCGGCTCTTTTCTTGTTTACCTCCATCACAAAACTGGTCATGTCCATCCAAACGTGTGTATGCTGATGTGATTCCTGCAGCTGCAGTGCTATCATGAAGCTCTAGTCCATGAGCTATAGTATTAGAAATTGGAAATGAATATTTACACTGCCATAAATATTTACTCTGCTGCCACATAGGGCTGGCTGGCAGATGACATCCAATCTGTTAGCTTTATCTATTTACCCTTTTTCATTCACTGTTGTGGCTCTTGAATTAGGAGTGACAACATGTAAGAGGAAGTGCTTTAAAAATACTACCCTCCTCGCCCCAAAATACAACCATTTTGGAAAAGTTTTAATCCTTCCTGTTTCAGAGCTTAAACCAACCTCTGACTAATGGGGGTCAGGAGGAAATTTCCTGGTACAGGCTGCTCAATATCTGCAGGGTTTCTTGCATCTTTCTCTGAATCGTCTGACACTGACCACTGTCAGAAGCAGGGTATAGGCCTGGATGGGCCACTGGTCTGATCCACTCTGGCACTTCCTACGTTCCCATGTGTATTGTGGGGAGAGGAGTGAAGTCTCATTTAGAACCTCTGGGCTGGGGAAAGCAAGTCAGAACCGTCACTGAAATATTGCTCTCCATTCAGAGCTCCTTTCATGTTGCATGGGACTCTCCCTAGCAAAGGCTGCAGCGATGTTTGCTACATTAAGGAAAATGTAAGCAACCGGGTTAACCGGTGACCGTTGTGTTTTACGTGGCTGTGCGCAGGGTTAGGGAATGGGTCTGATGAAATAGCGGCTCGGGCCATAGTGTATTTTGCAAGCAGAGTCCGGATGTTACAGAACCTGGACAGCGTAGATCTAGCCCGGATTCAGGACGCTGCAGTTGCTAAGGGCTGGTCCCGTATGCAGAGTACAATGAATTCAGTTACTGTGCACGCTACAGTATTGTTATAAAACGTGGCTTTTGCCCAAGTCTTCATGGTTATCACTGTGCTGCACTTCCTAGTGAGAGAGGGGACAGACCTCAGACCCTCTTTCTCCAAAAGCACAGACTTGATCTGGGTTTAGCTACTGGCAGATCTGTTAAGTGTAGGGTACCTGTGTCACAAGAGTTAAGTGATTGCAATGCCATCCAGTAGGGGGCACTGGGGAGCCCACACATGCCATCAAGTTCATCCTGGTAGCTGGCACATTGTAGAAGAGCCGTCATGGTTAAGCCTACTTCAACGTATGATCACCTGATTTCAAGGATTTGTAACCTGAAAAATGGAGGGGGGGAGCCTCTAATGTCTTATTTTTTATCATTTTTAATTGTGGTAGTGGGGGGTGGGGGGTTGGCTAGATTGTGTCATGTAGACAGTGCCCTGAGAAGGGGTGGGTGCACCCCCCATCTCAAGCCTTCCCAGTGCATAGTGGGACTATGCAGACCAGCGGGAGCCTGTTGACTTGCACCATCCTTTCTCATGCTCCCCATGTCATGCCTTGCCAGCTCTGCACTGTTTTTGGCGTGATGTGCACCAGCACCCCGGGGAGCACTAGGCGGGAGAAGCCCCTGACTTTCCCTGAGTTCAGGGACTTTCCTTTGCCCTTGCATGGGACATGTGCTCCTGTTTCCCCCGAGGGCTCAAGTTTGCATGAGAAAGTATGGATTTCTTCTTGAGCACAGCACTGGCAGGCACACTCAAGAAGGCCTGTTGACAACACAGCCCTGAGGGCTCTCAAAGTATTAGTGTGGGTTTCACTCAAACATGCGTTCCTCTGTATTTATTGATGCCCGGGGGCCAAAGGGATAAAGAGAATTGTAACCATAAGTCTTCAAAGGAGAAATGCAACATTTGATAGTCTTGTAACATAGACTTTAGATCAAGTCTTGGTGATCAAACCCAAAATGAACTAACTCAGACTTAAAACAGATTATTGGGTATGAGCAAAACCTCTTGTGGTTCCTTGATCTATTCCCATGTCTGCCAGCTATTCTCATCTGTTTCCAACCTAAACAAAGTTCCTGGTTATTTCTGATGAAGGTGTATTGCCTTGTAGATCGTCAGCTCTTGAGAAATTAATTTTTGCGTCCAATAAGCAATTTTCTGTTAGCTGTGTCCATAAGAAGCAGAAGCTCATCTTGGGTCGGAATCATGAATGTGGAATTGTTTCAGTAGATTAGTTTGTTATAGAACCGTATCAGCTTTTTCTGTTGTCGTTTATTGTGTTTCTTCAGCTACTATAAGTTTGGGAGGATGTAGATTTTTGAAGCCATTGTTGGTTGTTCATGGTATTGATCTCTGAGCTAGGGCCACACTGGCATAACCAGATTGATTAAATCTTGTTTGTCCTCCAATGACCTTTTGTAGTGTTTGGAACACAGAATCTCTGACCTTGAATATGCTTCGTTAACATGATAGCTCGTAGCATCAACAGGTTTTATACCTGTAACAATTACATTGCTACAGCCTTTTTAATTGACCAATTTTCCCAAATCGTTCAGATGGCATTTACTCATGATTAAAATTAAAAGTGTTCTGTAGAGAAAATTATGTACCCACACTTCGCCTGCTGAATAACCGCCTCTGTGAAGGAAAGGGAATATGATCTAGTGGCCAGGCAGGGGAATTGAGAGTCAGGGCAGCTTATGGATCTCCCACTGTGGACTTGTACTCAGTTTGCAATTTGTAAAATGGATTAATGTCGCCTGCTTTTCCAAGGATCACAGGTATTCGCCCCTGCCCAGAATACCAGCACCAGGTTTATGCATCACATAAGCCAAGTCCACAAACAAGTGCAATTTAACAGTGCATGGGGATGAATTTTGCTCACAGGGGTTGCACATGTGCTCTGTGATTGGTATTTGCAAAGCAAACCTAGCCACAAATGCTAGGTGCTGTAGAAATGCAAAGTTCTGTTATTTATCTTTGTTAACAAGTTTTTTATGAAAGGGTCAGATTTACTCCACCGCTCTGGATTATAGGGCTATCCTCACTCTTATTCGTAAGATAGGCCATGTACAAAAATATTCCCCTTCGGGTAAATCTGATTGACTGCTGCAGTTCCATAAAGATACAAACTCTATCTTGCAGGGACAGAACAGGTTCTACTAAGCGTTTGGGTTCCAAGGCTAGGCCAATTGAATTGTAACTGGCTTTAATGAATGCTACTGTCATTCTTTACCTGTGGCTGGTCGGCACTCAGAAGTGCTAATAACTTTACTGATTTGGAAAAGAGCAAGGAGAAATCAAAGCCATGATTTCCAGTTTGAAATCCTCAGTAACCAGCATAAATAAGGGCAAACAAACCAGCATCAATGGAAGAAGCCAGACTTGTTTTGTAGAGCTCAGGAATCTCAACAGTGATCAGTCAAACTCAGCTTGATCATAGGATAACAAGGTAGCACAGTTTTTGTTTTGCACTGCATTTCCCTGCAAACAGTAGGGCTGCCAACTGCCTCATCGCACAAACCCAAACTCCCTTGCCCAGCCCCCGCGCACTCCATCCTCCCTCCCTCCATCGTTTGCTTTCCCCCACCCTAGCTCACTTTCACCAGGCTGGGGCAGGAGGTTGGGGTGCAGGAGAAGGTGTAGGGTGTTGGCTCTGGGAGGGCAGGAGGTGAGGGGTATGACATGGGGTGGGGGGTGCTTACCTCAGGTGTCTCCGGAAAGCGACCGGCGCATCCCTCTGGCAGCGGCTCATAGGCGGGGAGGTCAGGGGGTCTCCGTGTGCTGGCCCCAGGCACCGCCCCCGCTGCTCCCATTGGCCGCAGTTCCAATGGGAGCTGCGGAGTCAGTACTCGGGGCGGGGCAGTGTGCAGAGACCCCCTACCCCCACCCCCGAGAGCCAAAGGGACGTGCTGGCAGCTTCCGGGAGCAGCTTGGAGCCAAGGCAGGTATCTGCTCTGCCAGACTTTTAGCGCTCACAATCTCCCGGTTTGACCGCATTATCTCCAGGAGATAGAGCGTGATTCTGGGAGACTCCCGGCGAAACCAGGAGGGTTGGCAGCCCCAGCAAATGGTGAGGCTGGAATTCAGCTCTGATGTAAACAGGAGCAATTCCACTAACGCCAGCAGGAGTTGTACCCCTTCATAGCAAGGGGTGAATTTGCCTCCCCAGGCTTGTCTTCACTGCAGCGGTTCGCTTTAGTGAGGCTGGCCGCACTACGAAGTAGTGCCAGGGCTACGCAGAATGATCGGACGAGCAGCTGATGAGTTGCAAATCAAGCTGCTGCATCCCACTGCATTGCTAGCTGGAGCATCAGCCTGTGCCACGGATGGGCCAGCTAGCTTCAGTTCAAAGTGTTGGAGACTTGTGTGTGTGTGTGTGTGTGTGTGTGTGGACAGGAGCAGGGGCCAACCTCGAGTTCTACCTCAAACTAGCATTACAGTGATTACAAGTCCCGTGTTTCACAAAGCTTGAGTGTTCGGTAATAGAGTCTGCAAGGTTTAAAATAACACCAAAGGGAAAGTGAAGTAGACTAAGGAGAATTTCCATGTCTCTCAACCTTTGTTTCCTCCTACATTGGTCGAGGCTTCTAGGCATTAATGTAATGATACTAATAATCAAATAGCCTGCTTTGCCAATCACCTGTATACCTGGCCTACTCTAAGGGCATGTCTACACTACAGTCACTGCAGCTGTGCCACTGAAGTACTGTCGTGTAGACGCTTCAGACGTCAACTGAAGGATTTTTTCCATTGATCTAGGTAATCACCCCCACCCCTCCACCCACTCACACCCTGCAGTGCTGCAGTCATAGTAGCTAGGTCGATAGAAACATTCTTCTGTTGAGCTACCCCCCGTCTCTCCGGAGAGGTTACGCTGACTTAACTATGGCACTCAAGAATGTGAATTTTTCTCCCCCTGAATGATGTAGCTAGCGCGAGCTAAATGTAAGTGTCGCCCAGGCCTCAATGAGTGCAAAGCTAGTCTGCCTCGTGATGACTCAGGCTTGTTTTATGGTCTGTATGTGATGAGTGCAGCTCTAATGGTGCAAGTGTATTTCCAACCTGAACAAAAATCATTCTCCAGCAAGTGTTTGAAAATGAACAACCTCCATGTTGGCTCTGCTCGGAGGAGATCCATATCAGCGGTGATGTTGGTGTAGAATTATAAAGTCTGCTACAATAACCTGTTTGTCTTCTCTCTCGCCAGCCCAGAACTGCAGCTACGTCTTTCAAGGCCCAAACGGGACGATACAAAGTCCAGGATTTCCGTACGGATATCCAAATTATGCAAACTGTACGTGGACCATCACGGCTGAGGAGCAGAACAGAATACAGCTTGTGTTCCAGTCCTTTGCCTTAGAGGAAGATTTTGATGTATTATCAGTCTATGACGGACTGCCTCAGCCGGGGAATCTGAGAACAAGGTAAAGTGTGTGCTATAACAATTGATGGCCTTTATAAGCATGTTCAAGATTTCTGCCACTGGGATTAAAATACTTAGGTTGGAGGCTCGCACTGAATTAGGAGCTTATTTGTGAGAGAGATTCTCTTAACTGTTTTGATTTCTTACGTTTGATAAGATCCTAAATACTGCTGAGAGTGCCTGACAAACATGGCTTATCAATATATCCTAGACATCTGGAGAATTTAATTTAGAAAATGGAGCTAGAAGAGAGGAGGTCTGACATGAGGAAGATTTTCCCTTAAACCCAAAGCTTTACTATCTTAGAGAGACACAGGGTGGCCTTGTGGTTAAGGCATTGGACCAGGACGCAGGAGAGCTGGGGTTAATTCCTGGCTGTGCCACAGATTCTGTGTGTGACTTTGGGTAAATCACTTAAGCTCTCTGCATCAGTTTCCCCCTTCTGTACACTGGGGATAATAGTCCATTGATTCTGTAATGTCTGTTTAAATTGTAAATATTTTGGGGCTGAGAACTGTCACAGATAATGTGTTTGTACGATGCCTAGTGCAATGGCGCTTTTGTCTCAATTGAGACCGCGACGTGCTGTCCTAATATTATGAATAATAAGTTAAACAGAGATGCTGATAATTAAAAATGGGTGTGCGAGAGAGAGAGAGAGAGAGAGAGAGAGACAGATATGTCGACTGGATCTTATGATTCAGAGACAAGACCCTAGATTTATTCCTAGGTTGTTGATTATGATGATAGGTTCAAAGGCTTCTTATTTCAGGTTTTAACCAATAAAACTGAATTTTGGTGTTGGCATTGCACAGTGAATTCAGTGACATGAAGTGGCTGCTTTGTGAGGAACTTGGACTAAAGGCTGTGATCTTGGGCGGGGAGAGTGCTCAAAGATTTTGTTTTATTTCATTTTAAGCCACTTGTTCACTGTGTGACTTAGGACAAGTTCTCTTGATGTCTCAGTTAACCCATCTGGAAAATCTGGGTTAGAGAAACAGAAACATTAAAGAAAACACTCTGTTGTATACAGTGGAGTTCAGGTGGGTGGATAAATTATGTCTTCACCTTGCAGCTATGCTAGAGAATTGTCTTGATTATGGGATTTCATCATTTCATCAGTGTTGATAAATGCAAAGTAATGCACATTGGAAGACATAATCCCAACTATACATATAAAATGATGGAGTCTAAATTAGCTGATACCATGCAAGAAAGAGATCTTGGAGTCATTGTGGATAGTTTTCTGAAAACATCCACTCAATGTGCAGCGGAAGTCAAAAAAGGAAACAGAATGTGGGGAATCCTTAAGAAAGGGATAGATAAGAAGACAGAAAATATCATGTTGCCTCTATATAAATCCATGGTATGCCCACATCTTGAATATTGCATGCAGATGTGGTCGCCCCATCTCAAAAAGATATATTAGACTTGGAAAAGGTTCAGAAAAGGGCAACAAAAATGATTAGGGATATCAAGTGGCTGCCATATGAGGAGAGATTGATAAGATTGGGACTTTTCAGCTTGGAAAAGAGACGACTAAGAGGGGATATGATAGAGGTCTATAAAATCATTACTGGTGAGAAAGTAAATAAGGAAGTGTTATTTACTCCTTCTCATAACACAAAAACTAGGGGCCAACCAAATGAAATGAAAAGGCAGCCGGTTTAAAACAAACAAAAGGAAGTATTTTTTCACACAACACGCAGTCAGCCTGCGGAACTCTCTGTGAGAGGATGTTGTGAAGGCCAAGACGATAACAGTTCAAAAAAGAACTAGGTAAGTTCATAGAGGATAGGTCCATCAATGGCTATTAGCCAGGATGGGGAGGGATGGTGTCCCTAGCCTCTGTTTGCCAGAAGCTGGAAATGGGTGACAGGGGATGGATCACTTGATGATTGCCTGTTCTGTTAATTTCCTCTGAAGCACCTGGCATTGGCCACTGTCAGAAGAGAGGATGCTGGGCTAGATGGACCTTTGGTCTGGCCCAGTATGGCTGTTTTCTTGCTCTTATTTAATCAAGAGGCAGAACATTACTTTGTTCTTGGTAATGTATAAAGGAGACCCACGTATGATCAGTTGAGGCTCAACTTCTTGTGAGGCAAGCTTTGCAGTGGTGGAGAGTCAATGCTGTGATTTGCCTCATCCCAAGTGGCCCCTGGGCAAATTACTGCATTCACCAGCATTGGCATAAACTACCTTTGCTCTCTGGAAGTCAGTGGGAGGTTCTGCTGAGGATGCAGAATCCATTAATGAGCTTAGATTGAAGGAAGGAGTCATGGTGGAGTGAATCAGTAAGGTTACTGTAGATAGATCACAACCAGGTATTCCTGTTCACTGCTAATTACTGCCAAGCACAATGGCGAGGAAATCTGAGTGTAAGCCATCAGTGCTAACAAACCTCTGGGATTCACAGTGCTTGGATGCTATGGTGGTTAGAGTTGTAAAGGGTACCTGGACTGATGGATATCATTAGAGGGTGAACAAATTCCCTAGTAAAAACATTTTAAGTTTTTTTGAACTGTAGTTTGAATTTACATAAACCTTTTTTTTTAAATGAGCAGACTTTCTGTGGTTTTGCTGAGTGTTAGGAATATTTTGAGTGACTGGCACATTTTTACTTGATAGTCCTGTTTTTGAGTGAAAAATCTCTTTATTGTAAAAAAAAATCACTGTTTAATTCAAAGGGTGAAAAAATAATTTTCTTATTAGGGAAACTAGTGAATAATCCGACTTTCCTGTGCTTCATTGTGAACTGATTACTTCATGAGAAGCAAAATATCCGGCTTTGAAATGGCCTGGAGGGCAGTTGTGTGTTTAAACGAACAAAAAAGTTGTATGGCAAATCAGCAAATTTTGCATCAAAAATACAAATGGGGGAGATTTTCAATGGCAAAAAGCACAGCGAGGTTCCCAGCTCCCAGTGGCTTTCAATGGCAGTTGGTTGCCTTTGGAAATCTGGGTATTACAAATGTTAGAGCACTCACATAAAAGCATGTTTGCATTCTTTCTTACACTGTAAATTCGTTGAGACAGGGAGAGTCTCTTTTTGTTCTGTGTTTTGTACAGCACCTGGCACAATGAGGTGCTGGTCCACGATGGACTCTTCTAGGTATTACCACAGTTCAAATCATCATCATCATCATTCTGAAATGTGACTGCAAAAATAGCTTAGCAGAGGGTTCTACGTAGATTGTCTCCGTGACCCCAGATTAAATTTGCTCAGTTGATAAATTTCTAGTTTACCAGCCCTGCAAGCTCATTCTGGGATCTGAGAAATTGATGGGCTCTTCCCTCCTTATGCCTCATCAGTCGCCAACTGTGTCGCAGTATAGCTAGGGTTTATTGCCACCTGCAAAATAAAAAGTGAGTGTGAATTTCACCCTCTAATTTTTAGCTGTCATTTGTTTCCATGTCTACAATTGTGGAGCCACCCATAATAAAACTTCTGAAGCCAGCATGATGGGCATTTAGTGTGAGATTTTCAAAAGCATCAAAAGGGTTTAGGAGCTCAAGTCCCGCTGAAAGTCCTAAATGACTTTGGTGTTTCTCAGATTGCCCCATAGTTACAGAATGGCTCTTGAAATCAGAATTTGCTGTTTCTTGGCTGTTCAACATCTGTCTTTGTTCAGCTAATATTTTGTGCATCAATCTTTCCTTATTAAACTTTGCAGCTGTTGCCAGCGCTCAGTTTTCTTCTTTTTCTAGGATATCAATTTTATGTTTTTCCTCGGTCTGCTTTCCAAATGTACTCCATTCATCATCTAAGTGCTACGCTAGGAGATGGATGAACTGTACTTCATTTATCAAAGTTCATCAGTAAGCTGGCCAAAATAAGTGATAGGCAAGTGCAACGGGAGGGAAAAAACCTGCCTCTGTGAAGAGAATGTAGCTGTTCCATTCGCCATAATGGTGGCCATCAGTAAAATAGTTAACAGATGGACAATAATCTTCTCTTTTGGCCCTCCGGGTGTCCATTTGATTTTCACCTTAATAAACAAGAATCCCTTTTAAATGGAAGGAATTATAGTCTTCCTCTCAGTAGGCCAAATTCTGCGCTTGGTTGGCTGTGCATTGATTCTTTCAAATTCAACACAAATCAGATACGTGAGAATAGTGGTTCAAAGGGGGGGATTGGATGAATATTTGTATTGTAGCCATGTAGGGACACTGGCTTGTTTAGTGTGTCATTCTTCGCTCAACTTCTTGGTGCGGAAGAATGAGCTTGGTGGAAATTAATGTATTCCCTATTGGTGAAATTCACTGTTGTGCAGGAGGAACTTTACAAGGCCCTAATATTGCATTTAATCTCTGTATTACTGAGAATTTCCCCTGCTCTTTCTGCTGTGGGGCTTTGTGCGTCACGTCTAAGTGAATTTCTGAGAGGGAGTTAGTAATTCTATTCTTTGTGTTAGCAAACACCCTATTGTGTTGCGGTTTAATGTGGTATGAAAGTTCCCTAATACAATAAGAGTAAACTTAATTCAATGAGACACTTGCTAATAAACTGCTTTACTGTATGTTGGGAAATTTGCATCATGTGTTTGTGATGAGAACATGAGTATAAATGCATCTCCGTGTCTTCTTAATTTAGACCATCTAGAGCGGCTGTTGTCCTTATATAGCAATCAAGGAAGAATTGTGATATCAGCAGAGATGACTCTTGGGGAGGGGTTGAGTCCTTATTTACTCCTGTAACATCTCATGAATGTGACCTTCTCAGATTCCTTCCTCTCCCAACACCTTACATATCTCCAGGGCTCATCTTCAGAGGGAATGTGGCAATAGAATCTCCTTCTTCTTTGGGTCTAGGCAATGCTGATAGCAAGAGATCACTTTCTTCCCTGACCAGAGTGAGAGGGTAGCATGTTTTCAATAATTCAGATTAAACGCTCCAGATCTTCTCTCGGATGTATGTGGGTAGCTCCCACTGGCTTCAGTGAGACTTGTCTGTGCATCATCAGGCCAGACAAAACTCTCCTCCATTCTCCAAGAGCCAAATGTGTTATGCTGGTCTTCTTAGGTCCCAGTCCTACGGGGCACTAAGTGCTCTAACTCCCTCTGAAATCGTCGGGATGGGTAAGAGGAATACATTTGGGGTTTTCTAATTTAAAGCTGCTCTTGTCCCAGTTCCCCAGTCATGCTTTGGTGAATGTATCCTTGTTAAAGGGATGCTCCCGTCATCTTAGTTTGCAACGATTCATTTCTCACAGCTCTGTTCTGTGGGGCTATGCAGGAATGCAACTGAATCTGAGTAATAACTTGGAGCTATTTACGGGGCTGAAGTAATCAAGGGGAGTTGAGGGAACTTAGCACTTTCTAGGAACTGGCTGTCTGCACATGGAATCCCTAGGCTGAAGCTTCCTCTTTTGCCGCAGTGTTTTCTGGTGCATCCATCCGTGTAACGTTTTCTAAAGAATTTTCACTGGTGCTAATAATTTCCAATGACTTTCCAAATTTAAGAGTCCAAAATTGGGCAGCAGAATTCCTTATTTTAAGTCTCAGGTGGCACTTTGCTACCTAGGGCATGTATTTGCACATGTAAGTGTCTCATTAGATGGCCATTTTACAAACTACACTTGAAAGCTGAGCCAATAGGGAACAATGTGCAGGTGTAAGAAGATTTGGCAAGCTGGTTTGATGACAGCCAAAAATTCTAAAATATACCAGTAAGAATGCTTGTTGTATTAATTTAGATGGACTATATGGGCTAAAGGTGTTAGCATAACTCAGTCATTAAAGGAGGTTTGGGGTTTAATATCTAGAGACTTTAGCTTGTTTAATCTTATGGTGAACATACTATTAAAATTATTTTAACCTTTCATTAAAGATAAAGAAGAGAAGGAAAAACAGTAAAAATATTAAGGGAGGCTTTTATTTTAACAGTTTTTTAGAGAGTTTTTAGAAAGAAAAATTCCCTTGTTTGACCATTTTTTGGAGTGTTAAAGATGGTAATAATTGTTTTTTTGGGGGGGAAGAGAAGTTACCTGAGAGAGGCCAGAGTTGCTGTTTGGTTTGGTTCTTTTTAGATGGTGTCTGGGATTTAGCAGGAGCCAATCAAGGGGCTGTGTCTGTTGGGTTCCCCCCCCCCCTTTTTTTTTTGCCTGGGATGGTTAGGACACCTTTTAGGATTAGACAAAGAAGGGCCAGTGTTTAGGAGATTGTGCATAGCAGTTGTGATGGCGAAACTTGCTTTAGGAATTGAGGGTTAGTAAAAAAATTTTTAAGGAATTTAAACAGGGAGTGATGAGTGGAATAGCTTATTTGTATTATTTTGTGTACTAATTAGGCTTACCTTTTGCTATATTTATTTTGATTTTATATTTTCTTAATCATGATTTTTAGATAGTTTTTGAGCTCCATTAGGTTTTTTTGTTTGGAAAAATTTAGTTTGTGATTTTGTATTTTTATTGTAGGCTATTGTGATATTTTATTAATTTAAATTCATTATTTATAATTAGGATACATTTGTAGGCTTAATTATTATAATACATTTTAATGGACAAATTACACCTAGGGTTGGATATTGGTTCATAAAATTACAAAAAACCCTCACCTTTATTTTAGTTTTAAGCATTTAGAGGAAAGGAGGAAAAATATTTGGTTATATGAAGACTTATGCATTTTTTATTTTAAAGTTGGAATTTATAAATTTCATTTGACTAGACGTTATAAAATACTTAACTTTATTAAGATCTAAAGAGGTAAGAACTTGCAACTTATTTGTTGCTAAAAAAATTTAAAACTGCTTTAGTTACATGTTTTGTAAAATGTTGAAGAACAAATTGGCATTTATTACTCTTGGTTGTATTCTTAGGATGGATTTTTTTTTTTCTGCTTACACAGGTAAAGCCATATTTCTACATCAACTATGAAAATTTGCTGCAACAGTGGTTAAGATTACTTACTTGGAGGAAAAAAAACTAGTTTTGATAGCATTTTACCTAAATGTGTTGCTTCCTTGAAAAAGAAGCAACAAAATTACGTCTTTTTGAAATTACTCTTGCATTGATGAGCGATTTGCAACACTCAAAGTGGTAAAAATGCAAAGGCATTTTTAGTCTGTCAGACCTTGCCCACCTGTTTTACCACTAACACTTGTTAGGGCAATGTGGCTGTTTTGGCCACTTAGCCCAATTGCTTGTCTGCCAATGTGCTACCTTTTGACTATGTATTTAACCTGTTAGGCCCCATGATGGGATGCTGAAATGTTGTATTAATTTAGATAGACTATATGAGCCAAAGGTGTTAGTATAATCCAATTACTATCTAATATTGAACAATGCTAACCAGGGTCAGGGGTTTGGCGTACAGAGACTTTAGCCTGCTTAGTCTCATGGCAAAATACTATTAATTTTTTTTAACTTTTTGTTCAAGATAAAGAAAAGAAAGAACAACAGTTAAAGCATTTGAAAAGTAAAATATTAAGCGAGGCTTTTATTTTACCAACGTCCCTTGTCCCTTTCCCTTTATTTGGAGAGAGATTTTAGAACTAAAAAGCTCGTGTCTGACAGTCTCTTAGATCGTATCAAAGATGGCGATAACTGTCCTTTTTGGCAAAAGAGAAGAAGTTAGTTGAGATGGGCTGGAAGTGCTAGGGTTGTTAACATCTGGCCCCATTTTATTCCAGATGGTATTTGGAAATGAGATGGAGGTGGTAGAGGTGGCGATGTTACCTGGCTCTTTCTCTTTGTTGCTGGGCAGTCATGATGGTGAAGCTCATTCCAGTAGCTAGTTTTTCTTCCAAAGTCTCTTTCTTTAAGGACCTCAAAAGGGAAAGATGGGCAGAATAGTTCATGCCCTTATTATTTTGTCCAGGGCCTAGTTTTCGACACACCAATTTTGGTTTACTGATGTTTTGGTTGTACACTTGTCTTGTTTACCAAGCGTGATTTTAATATGAGATATATCAGGAGGTCATTTTGTTTGGACTAATTCAGTTTGTCTCCCTTTTATACCTTTTCCCATTAACATTTGTTGTTCTAGGTTATTGCCACATTTTATGAACTTACTGCCTACAGTTAAATATACAATCAGTATATATTTGTTGGCCCGATTATTACAACATGTCCTGATGTAGATGCCATTCTTTCAGTTTTTAGAAATTCATTTAATTGTGTTTCACATTTTCCTGAGTTAAAATAAGTCATTAAGTAACTTGTTTTTTGTAATTAGGCATAAGTAATCTATCTAAGGCTAAGCCTACTACCATAAAATCTTACTCTTTTTTTTGTTACTGCTTTTACTGTTCTGATAAACTAATGTTTTAAAATATTTGACCATTTTTTACATTATTTGACAATATTTGGCTGGTCAACTGACCAAGTAGATTTGGACCAGTGAAATGCCCAATGCCCTTCGAGAGAGAATTGTGTAGCAGATAATATAACTTGTACTAAGCTACAATTAAGAGTTTATGGGCCAGATCCTCTGCTGGTATGAATTAGCATAACTTAGTTGACTGACTTCAGTGGAAATACGATGATTTATACTAGCTGCAGATCTGGTGCTATGGGTGTAGCATTATCAGAAATGGGTTCTAATTGTACAGTTCATACCACACATGATGTCTGAACTTCCAAAGTCTAGGGGTGCTTGATTCTTGGGTTTATTTCAGGTCCTTCTTTTCAGTGTTCCAGGTTCTAGGACCTTACTATTAGATGGATCAGAAGGCTCTTCGGTTGGATGTTACCGTGATAAATTTTGCTTGGTTCGTTAGTTGTAAGACTTGCCAGTAAAATATAAGCTGATCCCATTTTCCTCAGGACTGGAGAACGAAGGTTCCCACTTGGTCATACTGAGAACTGCTTCTTAAGAGGACAGTTTTTAATTAAAAGTTGCCACGTTATTTGTCCTATAGTAGCGTCTAGGTGGCACGTCTTAGATCCAGGTCCCTTTGTGCAGCTTAGATCCATCTTAGTCCAGCTTTGTCCAGCTTAGATCCAGGTCCCTTTGTGCAGTGCCCGGCACAAACACATAGTGAGGAAAATGGGAAACTGGCACGGAGAAGAGAAGGGACTTGCCCAAGGTCACATGGTAGTAACCCAGTGACAGAGCTGGGAATAAATGCCAGCCTTCAGAATAAGGAGGACTGGAGTAGAATAGATCCCATGTCTCCTAGCTCCCATTCTTGTGACCTATGTACTGGCCATCTTGATGTTGGCGAAGTGGCATCGTATAACTCTGGAGTGAGGAATGTGGTGCCTTAAGTGTTTGGAAAGAGCTCAGCGTAATATGGGTGCAACTGGAACCTAGACAATGATGATGACAGTAAGTGAAAATCCTGTCGTTCGAGAACACGGACTGTTTAATATCAGTTCAAGCAATCAAGAAAACATTGTTTCTGTTTAAACATTAAACATTTTCTTTAAATATTTAAACAGAAACATTTTCTTCTGATTGTTCAGCCAGTAAAAGTAACTTGCCAAGAGGTCTTTTAAGGCAAGCTGCAGTGCTCATGTTAGTGTACTTTATTTTTAATAGGCTGTTGTGATAAGTGCCCGTTGGATAAATTTATGCATATTCAAGGGTTTAAACCATATGTTGCTGTTGTCTTTTATCTAGATTACAGTAGTGCATGGAGGCTGCAGTTTAGATCAGGGCCTCATAGCACTAGGTGTTATATTAATTCTTTGTAAGACACAATCTCATTATTTTAAATAGTACAAGATTTTACACTCTAGATAGATGAGAGACAAAGAGCATAAGGGGAAAGACCAGCACAGAGAAGGGAGAATTCTTCTGCCAGATTTTCATGGTTCTGTGTCCGGAGTTCCCAAGATAGAGAGCCCATTGTGCTAGGTGCTGTATAAATACATAGTATGAAACAGTGCTTGGCTTGAATAATTTACAGTCTAGATCAAGGATGAGAGGGGAAACTGAGTTACGGAGAAGGGAAGTGACATGCCTAAGATCGCACTGGTCAGTGACTGATCCAGGAATAGAACCCATGTCGCTGGACTCCCAGTCCAGCAACCTATCTGCTAAATTGTGCTTCCTCTTAGAGCAAGTTAGCTGTACTGAGCAGAGTTCCAAGGCACAATACCATGGGGCTATATCCTTATGTGGTAAAAGTGAAGGGTACTCTGTGCCCTTATAGTACCTTCCCAGAAGATCATTAAGGGCTATGTAGATATTAATGATTTGAGACTCTGATATCTGACGTGAATATTGTGTTAAATTTAGAACCCACTGAGTCTTCGCTGCATGGTTATTTTGAGTTTAACTCCTCGCAAGTTAACTTAGCTCAGAGAGAGTGTTCACACTGCAAAACCCAGGAGCAGCACGGAATTCTTGCATTAGCAGCCGAGAGTACTTGAGTCCCCACTGCATTATCAGCTGTACTCGGGCGTCAGTCCACGCCCCTGAAGAAGTAGCTAGCTTGAGTTTAAACCACCACTTATCTCAAGCTAGAGATTTTTGAGTACGGACAGGAGCCTGGTTAAGGGCAGCACTCACGTTACCTGAAGCTAACTCTGTGTAAAGGTTTCAGAGTAGTAGCCGTGTTAGTCTGTATCCGCAAAAAGAAAAGGAGTACTTATGGCACCAAGGATAAGTCCTGAGAGTGCCTTACCCACCAGATCACCTTGTTCCTCTCATGCATAGTAATGGTATTTAGTTCACTGGTGGGCCAGATTTCCAAAGGGACTCAGCATGAGAGTTGTATGGAGGATGGAAATCTTGTTTCGTGAAGGATTTCAAGTTTTCCAAACATTGGGAAATTCTCAGAGGAAGAATATTTTGAAAAAACAATGAAGTTTTGGATTGATTGAAAAGTTGTTTTGACACAATCAAAATGTTTTGTTTCGCTTTTCAGTTTTCTGTTTTTATAGCATAATCCAAAATAAAACAAAAAACTAAATAAAAGATCATTTCACAATGAAAAGTCGTAATGTTTTGTTCTGACAATGCTGAAATGGGAGGTTGGAATGTTTTCTTCCCGTTTTTCTCCTAAATGACGTTTTGACAATATTGATGTGATTTCACAGAGTGTTTCAATTTTGACCATGGAAAATGGCTCCATCAAAGTTTTTCTCACCAGCTTTACTTAGTACACAGCACTTCCACTGTTCTTGATGTGGGGGGAATTTTCCATTGTCCTCAATGGTGAATCCCTTTGAAAATGACACTCCATGCTATTTCCGTCATCTTTCCTTATTTTCTTTTTAGCCATTTTAAATATTGTTGTCATAAAAAGGGGGAACAAATGTATAACTTCAGTACAAATAGAAAGCCTGATATTTTCTCTCACCAGTACACTGAATAAATGGATAAAGTAGCACATATGTGGAGAGGAGTCATTTAAGGATAAATATTTAAATAATTCCATATATAAATGAATGGCAAACACCCTTTCCCTTTTATCTCTTGCCTTTTTGATCACTTAACGGCTTCTCTTAGGTCAATGAATACTTTGCAGTGGATCCATTATGCAGCAGTTTTTAAAAGGTTTGTTCGAATACCATCTCATTCTTGTGTGCTTTTTGAGATATCTTTCCACCTTGCCTGGTCAAGATTTACTGTCCCATATACTGTCCGCAAAGAATGTTGATGATTCTCTCTCCCCCTTTCCCCCCTGCCCCACCCCAATAACTGGCAGTGCAGCTGGAGCTATTTGACATTTTATCTGATCATGGAAATCTGGCCTGCAGTTCAGTATTTAGATGCTTGGCAAAGGGTGAGGACTGATCATAGAATCATAGAAATGTAGAATTCAAAAGGACCTAGATAGTCATTATAGTTGTTACCAGGTAAGTTCTGTCTTTAATGGCATAATTTTAACTCTGGATTTCTCGTGTCTTGCTCATGCATCCAAGGGCTGGTATACGTACAGTTTTCATACTGCTGTAACTATATTGGATTAGGAACTGAAATAGTTAAAATGGTAATCCCCCCCCATGGATGCAGTTAAACTGGTATAAAGGTGCTTTATATTTCCTCGCAAATGAAGTCTGACCCCGTACCCATTGAAGCCTATGACAAACTCCCATTGCTTTCAATGAAGAAAGATCAGGACCATGGAGAGTTCAACTCCCAGTGACTATAACCCTTACCTGGGTTCTCCAACCAGTTCCATTTCTAAAGCTTATGCTCTAATAAATTTGTTAATCTCTAAGGTACCACAAGTACTCCTGTTCTTATTTCTAATTCTAACTCTGGGCCATCAGTGGCTCAAACCCTAACCTTATTCTGAAGCAACAAAGTAACCCTAACTCTAGACAGTTTCCAAGCATCAGTATCAGATGAAGAACCCAATTTTAAAATATAAATTGCCTTAATATGCTGTACAGTTGGGCCTTTAAATCAGCACAAATGCTTACTAAGTGCTGATGAGAGCCTTCAGATATAGTGTTTGCACATCATGTTAAGATGCCCATATTTGATAATCACAGCTGTGTCCTCTGTTAAAAAGTATCTATAAAATTGTAACTCTCCCAGAGACTCTGTCACCATTCATGGTCACAGAGATTTTGGATGCATTACAATTACTGTTGGGAAAGATCTATTCTATACTCATATAATTAGATATGTCTGTCTTGTTCTAACTAATTGGTTCTCTGAACTTTTCTCAGCCTTCTCCCAGTATAGGTAGGTCTTCAGATGGTACTGAATTCAGTTGTTTGAAAAAATGTTTGGGTGGATGTTTCAAGAAAAGTGAGCGAATCCAGATTATGGGGCTGATTGAAACTGCTATAAATGGGTGTCGATCCATGGAATTCAATGAGATATGTGAACTTACTCAACCTTGAGAAACTGATCTGATATTTTCACAATATTTTACTGTTTCTAATTTAGCTCATGAATCTGTACTGTTAGAGACAATTGCTAAGAGTTACCACCGTGGCCTCCTACTCAAGGTACAGAGGCAATCTGTAGAATCTCAGATACAGTGTCACTGAGTAACTGTCTGGCACTAGATTCCATTTTAATGGCAACCACTGTATATAATGCAAAATATTGACCAGGATTATTGTAGGGAGACACCTGTTTTTTTTCCCCTGAAGAACTGTCAAGGAGGATTGAGGGGAATGATTGGTGTCAATGTACTGTGCATATATAGTTGCAAAATGCCCAGTCTCTTTGGCCATATTTAATTGACTGAAAGACTTAACAAAATACTGTATCTTAAGCTTGCAGGGCACTGCTTAAGGGAGGTGAGTTACCTATTGGGGTGACCCATTTACAGATGATTCAAAAATATCTATTTTGTGCTGATAATCTAATTACCCTTCTGAAAAATTGGATTGGGCAATCTGTACTTGAGAGCCAGTGAGGAAAGCAAAACTTTCAAGCCTGTAAGTAAGGGGAAAATAAGACACTCTCTTTCCTCCTCGCCCTTCCACCCAAAATAGCTCCTTGCTTAAAATAACTTGCTGTCAAATTAATTCAGGCTTCTTGCATGAAAAATCCACCCATGACAAATTCACTTCCAAAGTGTTGGCAAAAATTGGTCTTTTCTCATAGGTGAGGTTATCATCCTTTGTCAGCATCTAGTACTTTACATGTAGAATACATATGATCCCCGTTTTACAGATGAGAAAGTGAGGTACAGGGAGATTACATGGATCACTGAAGGCTTTGCCACAAATCAGTGGCTGTGCCTGGGGATAGAATCCAAGTTTTCTAACTCCTCATCCTTTCACCCAGACCACGCTCTCCCTGTATAAGCACTGCAGAACTAAGTGTGTCTTTTCCTGAAGCTGCTCAGATCCCACGTTGCTGAGAACTGCATAAATGCCTGGATGGATAGCATTTGTCATTGACCATTGGCAGACAGGAAACAGGACCCTTTGTCTATCCTGGTTCTCTGTGGGATCACTCTTGGTCCCATGAGACAGCCCTCTGCCATCACCTCGGCTCTTCAAGGTGACGGTAGTTCATTCTGTTAAAATAGGGAAAATATCAGTGTCAACTAAATTCTTCTGTCAATCCTGGGGAACTTTTACTTCAGAATTTTACCACTTTTTCCCCTCCAGTGCAGTTTGTCATGTTGTGTTAACCCTGCAGGAATAAAAAGCACTTCAATCCATGCCCTCTAAATGGAATAAAATAAAATAAACAGTTGTATTTCTCTGAGATGATATTCACCCGAGCTGCTCCAGCGATGAGAAGATTGTTAGAGACTCTGTCCTATCACTCTGAGGAAATGCTGAGTATACAAGCCTCCTCTCTACCACAAGGCAGGTGCCAAATGTGAAGGTCAAGGTTGCCCCAGAGAAATTAATCAGGAACTAAAAAAAAAATGACCCTCTGAAGAAATTCTGTCTTGGGCAAAATGTCCTTAAAGTTTGAGAGACTTTCAGTGCTGCTGTTCTGTGTTGGGCTCACATTTAGCAGATACAAAGATCTGAGGAAGGGGCATGAGCTAACAGCAGATTCTCACGTTGATGTAACATTGACTTCTGTAGGCTCTGAATGAGTCTCTAGGTAAGGCTTATCTTGGGTGTTTCTCTGACCTTCCGCACTTTAGATGTTGACACGCGTGGGAAAACTGAGAGGTAGTGTAATCCAGAGGACTGAGTGTCAGGAGGAGCTGGATTCTCTTCCTGGCTCTCCCACTTACCTGCTTTGTGACATTACTTGTATTGTAAGCTCTTTGGAGCAGGGAGCTGTTTGTACAGCACCTAGCACAAAGGGGTCGTAGTCCTTAGGCTTTGTCACAGCCCTAATAATAATAACAGGGAAAGTCGCTTCCCCTCTGTCTCCTGCCTTTTGCCTATTTAGATTGTAATCTCTTTCAGACAGGGACTGTCTCTTGCATTGTGTCTAGCACAATGGGGCATTGATCTCTGTTGGAGCCTGAAGGTGCTACCATAATAACAACAGTAAGGCTCTTGCCTGGAATTGGTTTCTTGTTCATCCTTTCCCTCCACACTGTGAGTAACTGTTAACAAGCATGGGGTGGCGGGGGGAAGACTCCAAGAAAAATCCTGGCAATGGTGCTTGTCCAGTATTAAGGTGTGCTGAATAAGGAAAGATTTTCTTTAATTAGATAGTACCTGAAATATTTAGTTAAGGCTATAAGATGGAATTTTCTTTGATTGGTCTCTCGGCTCTGGATGCCATTAGTAATTGAGGAGGTAGATTTTAGAGGTGTGTGGAAATTGTGTGTGTTTTGATTTCCTGTGTTCAAGTTATTGATGTGAGGTGAGAGAGACTGATCACCTGGATGCTTAGCAACAGCTCAAAGTGGGGGTTGTGGGGGATGCCCATAAATTGTATTTGCATCGTTATTCCTTGTGCAGTAGGACATCTTTTCAGTTTCACATTTCCAACTAAGATGATGTGAGGTTGCTCTGTTTAAGGAGGTGATGAGATCTAGTGGCAGTCAGAAGACCCCCAGTACTATTGCTGACCTGGCTGGGCAAGTCACTCCATATTTCTGGGCCTCCCTTTTCACACCCCACAGTTTCTCCCTCTTGTCTATTTGGGTAGCAAGCTCTTTGGTGCAGGGACTGCCTCTTACGATGTGTATGTACAGCACTGCACACAGTGGGACCCTGATCTCATGTTGAGATAATAATAATTTAGAGTCACTAGACCATGTTCATCCCTACAGATGGTAAAAGTGGTGGCTCATTTGAGTGTCAAGTTAATTTTTTTAATATAGTAATTACTAGCTTTTAAAAAAGATTCTAGATCCTAATGAAGTTCCAATTATCATTATCTGCTTTAGCACTTCCTGTAGTGCCCAACACCACTGTATCAAAGCCTTTTGGATGTGGTGAGGTCACGAGCAGCCTCATGAGACCTGTGCTTTGCTCATTTTCCAGATTAGAAAATGTTACGGTGTTGGGGTTGCTAACTGCTACATTATGAGACGTGTTCTCCCGAGATGGACATTATCCCCTTTTTTTATTTTTTTTTTATTTTAAAAATGTTTCTTTAAAAAAGCAGCCACACATTTGTAACGGTTGAGTCGCAAGTTTCTTTTATCGGAAATGGCAATGTACAAAAGCCGGTTGGTGAGTGTTTGGGGTCATAGCAAGTGAGATTAAATTTCCAACACTAGAGGGAGAGAGGTGGTACTAATAATACTTAGCACTTACATGGTGCTTTTCATCAGGAGGATTTGGAAGGCTTTATGCAAGAGCTGAAGTATAGACTACAGTGGAATCTCAGTGTTACGAACTGACCAGTCAACCACACACCTCATTTGGAACCGGAAATTCACAATCAGGCAGCAGCGGAGGTGACCAAAAAAAGAAGCAAATACAGTAGAGTACTGTGTTAAATGTAAACTACAAAAAAATAAAGGGGGAGTTTTAAATAAAGATTTGACAAGATCAGGAAACTGTTTCTGTGCTTGTTTCATTTAAATTAAGATGGTTAAATGCAGCATTTTTCTTCTGCATAGTGAAGTTTCAAAGTTGTATTAAGTCAATGTTCAGCTGTAAACTTTTGAAAGAACCACCATAATGTTTTGTTGAGAGTTATAAACAACCTCCATTCCCGAGGTGTTCATAACTCTGAGGTTCTACTTTACTACATTGCCTCTGTTTACCGATGGGGAAATGCAGCGCAGAGAGGCTGACTTGCCAAAGGTGGCACAGTGAGTCATTGGCAGCTGAGAATAGAACCCAAGTCTTCCGATTCCCACCCTTGCATTCTGGCTGCCAGATAAAGAGGAGGTGGTTAAGAGTTTGATCCTGGACCTATTGGAGTCCATAGCAGAAGTCCCTTTGACTGTGCGGGATCTGACCATAAAGGAAAACCCTTAAATTCTTCTGCCCAGTAGTTTGTGGGTATTGGCCACAGTCTCCACCAATATTGACACTTTTCTCACCAAAAATTAGTGGCTATTCTCCGCAAAGAATAAATTCTGAGCAGTGCAACAAGCCATGGAAAATGTATGTCCCATAATGGAAGTATAGGCAGAATGTGTAGGTGAGACAGCACTGCCTAGTAAGAATTAGAGCCTCAGACAGGAGTCCTGAGTTCTGTTCCTAGCTCCGGAACAGATTTGCTCTCTGAGCTTGGGCAAGTCACTTAATCTCAATTTTCCGATCTGTAAAACGTCTCTGGTAATACTTAGAGGTTTGGCGGGACTTAACTGTGGTTTGCAAAGTGCTTGAAGAGAAGGTATAAAGGAGGATTATTTGCTGGGGTGTGAAAATATGTAACAGAGGTGCACGATAGAATTTGCAAAGAGGAGTCTTAATTGCTTTTCCAGAAGGCAGGAAAAGTGGGAGGGGGAGGGGCAGGGGAGGGAGTGTGTGTGGGCCAGGGGAGGGAACCTTCTGAACTCAGTTAATCTTTAGGACAGTGCAGCTTTTGTATCTGATTCTAAGGGATGACCTTCAAAGTTTCTGAAGCCGGGCACCTCTTCAGTCGGTGTATTTCCCTTTTATCAGAATTAATGACTGTCTGCAAGAAGCGATACAATCTCAGTAGATCAGGGGAGATACAATGACATTGTGGAGTGCTATTACTAGAGATATCAAATAGAAAATTGACAACTCTTCTGTGCCCATTGACTTTAATTCATTACTTCTGCTGCGTTGCAGAGGGTGGTGAGTCTTCTCAATTGAATACTCAGAATTGGTATTCGTCATGTGGGGAGAGCAACTGCAAACATTTGATCCTTTTAGTAGGTAAAGAATGCCATTGTCTGGTTTCAGTTTTATAAGTATTTGGAAAACAAAAAAAAGTTCTGCTCGCTAAAAGGAGAGCCGGGGGGGGGGCGGGGAGTTTCACTTAAATCCTCACCCCTTTGGTTGGCTAGTTCTCTGCTATGCCTGCGTGTCATTAACGTAACATAGTCCTATCCCTTGACTTCAATCTATCACATTGCATATGGCTGATCTGATTTTTTCCCCCCTCTTCATTTAGCACCTTGTTGTAGTCATTTGTTCCTGTGCAATGGTAAGTGTAAAATACTGCCATTCCATTTATTAGTGATGTTTGTTGGTGTTATTATACCAGTCCTTAGAGGCTCTAACTTAGATCAGGGCTCCATTGGGCTTGGCAGCGTACAAGACGCTCCTGTCCCCAAAAGCCCGTATTCTGCACAGACCAGGCAAATAAAGGGTGAAAGAAGAAAGAGAGGAAATGATTTGCCCAAGATCCAACTGCAGGCCAGTGGCAGAACCTGAATAAAACCTAGTGCTCTCCACTTGGACTAGGGCCTGTCTAATGGACCACATCATCGCAGGTCTGATTTGATAGCATTTTCCATCCACTGTGCACAGGTGTAAATGGCTGCACTGTGTGAAGGGCAATGGAGAATCAGGTCTGAAACATTTAGCAATGCAGAATTCCTGGATGTACCTGCATTGGCAGGGACAAGATGGATTTTCGATTATCCAGATCTTTTCAATCTCTGATTTCTCAATCTAATTTCTCTGGCTCAAGTTTGGAAAAAAAAAAAAAAAGACAGCAGCTTCCAGCTCACCATATTTGCTGTCTGTGGCTGTGAAGAGTCATAGTTGAGTTTAAAGATAAAAAAAATTGTTTTATTTTATTAACTGCGTGGGGACCTAGGCAAGAAGCTTTGGAGCAGTGAAAGGCTAACCAAGGGGAAAGGTTGCTGATGCCAGATTCCTGAGCGCAGACATAGAGTGTTATGAGTTGCTTTTGCTCATTTCAGATCCTTCTGTGGTAATAAAGCTGGTCTTGAGAAAAAGGCCTTGAGATGAACTGTAGCTCAGAACATAAGAATTGCTGGGCTGACTCAGGGTTCAGTCTAGCCCAGTGTCCTGTCATCCACAGGTTTTATAAGCATACTCTCCACTCCATTATCTAAGGCACTAATTAACATGTTGAATAGAACCAGACCTAGGACAGACACCTGCGGGACCTCACTCCTTCTTTCTCTCCCACCCCCCTGCAGTTTGAATGTGAACCATTAAAAACTACTTTTGAGTATAGTCTTTCAACCAGTTTTGCACCCATTTTATAGTCATTTAATCTAGACCACATTTCTCTAGTTTACTTATGAGAACAACATGTGGGAACTGTGTCAAAAACCTCACTAAAATCAAGATATATCATGTCTGCAGCTTCCCCTCTTCCATTAGACCAGTAACCCTGTCAAAGAAGGAAATTAGATTTGTTTGATTTGATTTGTTCTTGATAAATTCATTCTGGCTAGTACTTATAACCCTATTATCCTCTAGGTGCTTACAAATTGTTTGGGGCTTTTTTTCATTATTTTGTTCCAATATCTTTCCAGGTATCTCAGAGATTGAATGTCACCAGAATAGCCTTTGGATTTAAGATCCAGGAAGCAAGCAGGTTCGAATCCCACTTGTGGCAGCTTTTCTTTTTCAAGAGCAAGTTTTTGGGCACATTACTGTTCACTTATAGAGCAGGGAAGAATAATTTCTTCCACTGCAGGAATTCTGGAGTGAAACTCTAGGGTCTCTGTTATGTGGAATTCAGATTAGATTATTGCAGTGGTCCCGTCTGGTTTAAAATCTAGGGGTGAAATCCTGACCTCACTGAAGTCAGTGGGAGGAATCTCGGGAGCCGATTTATCCCTAGAGCATCAGACAAAGAGATGCCTCTTTATCAAGCAGACACAACCACCTCATTTTGCTCGTATCTTTTTCTTGCGCACAAACACATTTACTGTGGCCGACACATCAGAAAAGGGGAATTGTTTGAAAATGGAGATACTCCCACGCCAGTCAAATATTTATGGAGCAAGCCTGTAATCGCAGGCGAAATCCTCATTTGTTGTGCAGATTTGTACTGTCTATACATATTTATATCGGTTATCAGCCACTGTTTATCGCTGCTAGATAGCATTCTTTTGTCTTAATCCCACTTCTGCAGTTAATGGCCTGTGTGTTCACTTTCTATCAAGCTCAGATACAGAGTAAACACATATTTTTCAGTTTTGTTTCTAATCGCCCAAATGCCTGTATATCATGGAAACTTGCCATGTACATGAGGAACGGAATGATATTTTGAAATAAAACCTGTCCTGTTGAGGCATCGTCTTCTGGCTGCTGATTACAATTGCCTGAGTGGGTCTCATTTCTCTTCTCCCACCTTCCATAACACATTTGTGGCACACTGACGAAGGGGTAAATTTTGCCGGCTGCACACCGCTGAGACACAAATGGAGGTAATAAAAGAGATTAGCCTTGACCATCTGCATCTCTGGTTAGCTTTGCTCTGTCTGCAAGGATCTTTTTCTCTAAGCATCTCCTTGCCTGTCAATGGGTCAAATTGCCCATCAAAATTCATCTACCCCACCACCTTATTTTGTATTAAATCCCTCTTTAAAACTTCCTTCTTCTGCGATGGCTGCAGATCATTCCCATCTGACGTTGGCTAGGCTGGCAATCTCCTGTGACCTTTGAGTCTGCTGATTTATATAAACACACCATCTTGACTGTCACTTGTCTCTCCCAGCGTAACCCCATTTCTCTGCTTATCCACCTATTGTGTCTCAGCACAATCCTAGACCGGGGAGCTGTCCGTGGCAAGGGCTGGCTTGGTTTTACATGTTTGTACAATGGTCATCGTGGAAAAATGTCTGTGCAGATGGCAAGCCACCACTGAGGCACTTTGTGCAAGGGAATCCTGTTTTACTGTTACCTTGTCATCTACTTCCTTTTTCCTTGTCCCCATGTTTGCTTAGTCTGCCTGTTGTATCTGAGACTGTAAAGTCCTTGCGCCAGGGACTGTCTTTTTAATAAGCGCATGGGAGCGCCTTGAGTCTCACTGGAGTTTTTTGGGGTTACCGTAATACTAATTGAGTGTCTCTTGGGAGAAGATGGTAGCTTGGTGAGTCATGATTGGGATAGCTTTCAGCGCAAAGGTGGCAGCATGGAGAAACACATGGAGGCAGCTGTGGGAGAAGGAAGTAGACAGAAGCATCACGCCTGGCTTCCCTGGTTGAGCAGAGGAGGTCTGGGGGAGGAGGTGTTGTGGGCATGATCCTGACAGAGGTGGAGTTGATTGCTAAGCTGCCCACTGGCTTCATTGGTGCAGGATCAAACCTTGTGAGCCAAGGTCCAAGGCACGGTTGTTTCTCATTGATGACATTGAGCTGTCAATTAAAAAAACACTTGGGTCCTGCCCTGATTCTGCCAATGGAATGCCTGCTTGCAGGATGCAGTAAAATGTCCCTTCCCAGGTGTCTCCCAAGGAAGGCCTTCCCGTGCGCTCTCAGCTGTGCTTTTGTCAGAAGAGGTGTGGGGATGTGGCTGGCATGTGCTCCCCCGGCTTTGCTTCTGCTTCATCCCTGAGGGGAAAAATAATCTTATATCTATTCAGAGCTTTGACTTTGGGCTCCACATGGTTTCTCCCCATTCTGTTCCTGAGATACATCGGGATCCTTGGGGCGTGGGGAGGGGGGGAAGGTATTTGAACATCTTTTCTTAATTGTCCTTTGCCTGCTCTTATAGCGCTGTCCGCTCTGCGGTTTAAATCACTCAGCATGCCCTTTGGGCTTCCTTCCAGATACTGGTTCACCCAGAAAGCTGTCTCCCTCCCTCCACCGCCAATCCAGCAAATTGCTTGAGCACATGCCGAACTTTAAACACACAGGCAGTCCGATTGACTTTGACCAATTAAGAACGATTTCAGAGGAGCTACCCGTGTGGTTGAAGTGAGGTGTGTGGGTAAGAGTGTGGCTGATCCTGATCGGGGGCCTGATTCTCTTGTTTTCACTGTCATTTTCATTCCTTCTCCCAGGCTACCTGCTGTACCTGGAACTGCCCACCCTCTGTACAATTCACTTGTTCTGTGTGGGGCAAAAAAGCCAGTAAAAATGCTGCTTCCCAACCTGTTCTGTGCTGGTGGGATTTTTTTGGGGGGCGGGGGTGTATGTGTGTGAGGATTTAAGCTAGAACCTGCATCTAGGCCTCCAGTGTTAGGTGTTGGTGAAAGGACCTTATCTCCATAGGATACCAACTCCGGTGTGCTTGTCTTCTCTCCAGTCTGCTCCCTTTGCACTGCTGGGAAGTTAGCAGTGACTTGATTATCTGTCATGACACACAGGTCAGCTATGAGCTCCTGCCTCAGTGGGGGACAGGTGTGGCAAATAATTCATGCTGCTTTGGCAAATATCCAGTCCCTGGCCGTTTTGATGTTGGCGTTGGCTTATGGGCAAGAGTCATGCTCTTAACAGTCTGTATTGTCCTGCTGTTTTCAGAAGTGGACCGAACACTATGGCTATAAGTTAAATCCAAATGCAGTAGTGGGCTCTGATTCCTAAGCCAAAGATGTAAATGCACCATCAGCAGAAAAGATATTAGGCACCAGAATTAGGGGCATAAGGAGTAGGAAATTATTAGTAAAAAACTGTATGATGAGTAGCTGGAGTGACTTTTTGCATGGAAACAGAACCAGGGTCCCTGAAATGCCCCGAGAACAGATTTTCACATTGTTTGTACAGTATAATAACTATTCGTTTGTATGTACACCACTGCCTCTACTGGATGGAATCAGAGCTGTGTACCTGTGTGTGTGTCATAGACTCCTTATGGCTGATGAAGATTCTCCTTTAGCTCTGGTGGCAGAGGCTGAGATTTTGGAGCAGGAGCATGCCATCACTGTGAATTTACAAGCAGCCCCCACTGTGACAGCCATGATGTTCTAGGCCCCCACCCTCCTTTCTGCATGCTGTTTTTTTAACCAAATAACCATCTTCTAATGCTAGTTGTGGATGATTGGTGTAGGAGGGGTGATATGGGCATGCTGGAATGCCCGCAGCCTAGGAGAGCACAATTTATGCCATGGCCTGTGTGTGGTGTAAGATGGTGGTAGCTGGACGACCGAAGGGTATGTATTGCTAGGTACCAGGCTTACCTTGCTTGTGTTGTGTTTGTGTGCGTGGCAAATACATCTGTTTTACAACAAAGGTCTTTGTTGGTTAAGTGTCACTTATTCTATTTGGGCAGCCGAGCAGCCCATCTTTATTAAACAGGCAACTTCCATTTCAGTGAGATGCCAGGTGTCACAGAGGGGAAATGCATGGTAATTTGGGCAAATCAAAAGTAAAGATGCTTTTAGGACAGAAAATGGTTCTAAATGACTGCATTATAAAACCATTAAGTAGAAATGGAAAGGGGGGAAAAAAGGCCGTCACAAAGAAGAATGTTAAATTGACACTTACCCCAAACGACTTTAAATTGTTGATCAGAATGATTTAAAAATATATATATTGGATGTAACTGAACCAGTGTTTAAAAAAAGAGAGAAAGAAAAGAAGGGAAAAAAATACCACCCCCAACATTTGCAGCAATTCCTGGAAGGGCATAATATTCTCTTTTGACATTATTGATTGCACAGTGCATATTCTCCTGGCAAGAAACATAATTAACCATTCTGTCATGCCTGCTAGATGGAACAGGCTGTCAGAATCTTTTCAAACTGACATTTTGTTGCTGCAGAAAAGAAAATAGCCCCACACAGAATAAAAAAGACCTTTTGCTTTGCACACGATATACATTTAATTGAATACATGCTAGTTATGACATGGAGTTGCCTGGTTCTTCTGATTAGTGTGTACAGTTATTGCAGCGTGACCCCAGATCTCCTCACTCAATCTTCCACCTCAGACCACTTAACCTTTCCTGACAGATGAAGGCTCAGAAATCCCTCAGCGCTCTCTCCTCTCTGGATACTGCATTGTGGAAAGGCACCTGTTTGACTTATGCTGCCTTTGCATCACTGGGCCTTTTCCTTGATTTAGTATCCCTGGGAATAGCTTTGTGTTTCTAGTAATGCCTCTTAATTCACTATTCTTTTCATAAGTGCCTAGCTATTGAAGGCGGAGTCGTGTAGCTTGTTGGGTACGCACCCACCCTGCAGCATATAGAACTGATGGTGGCTCAAAGGAGCCCTCTCTACAGTTCACATGGTGGTCATAAAGATCATGCTTCCATCTAGGGGTTTCAGAGTGCTTCTCAAACATTAATTAAGCCTCCTCAAAGCCCTGGGAGATAGTGGGGTTAGTCTTGCTATCCCCATTTTACAGACAGAGGAAACTCAGGTACAGATAGGTTGAGTGGTGTGTGCCTAAAGTCACTTAGCAAATCTGGGAATGTAACTATGGATTCCTGACTGTCAAGCCTGTGCGTTAAGCCAAACCCATGTGACCTCCCAGATGGGCAATCTTAAATAGGGTCGGGGACGTGAAGTTTCCGTTTGCAAGGTTTTGGGTTTTTGGTTTTCAAATTTTTGTTGTTTTGATGGAAACCCCCAAAATTTCAAAGCACAAAAATTGCCACTGCAAAAATTTCCATTTAATTAAAAAGTAAGTTTTGTCATGGGGGAGAAGGGAAGAATTGATGAAAAGTTTTCAATCAGCTCTCATGATATTGGGCATCTCAACTTTTAGGAGCATAATTTGAGGCAACCTTAGAGACTTGATTTTTAGACGGAGGATGTTTTCTGAAAATCCAAACCCTCTTTAAGGAGTTTCTGGTTGGGCACCCGAATACTCTTAAGCACCTAAAATCACTGGTCACCTTTGAAAATATTGGCCTGCATTACTTACAAGGAATCCATATCAATCCAATCATCCCATAAATCCTCGGTCTCGGCACAATCTCGATTAAATGTTGGATTTTTTTATTTACTCAATTTTTCCTAATATTTTGGTTTGCTCTACCACGAACAACCTAATTTATTTTCATTCCATTTCATTTTGCAGATATTAAGTGACTTGTATAACCAGAAGTAAATTTCTCCCCCACAAACATTGTCAGTTTGTATGTTTCACTGTACATTTTACACAGTTACCTGTGATTTGAAAAAGAACATTCTTCTGTGCTAATTGAGTTCCTCCAATTTCTCTGCTGTTAATCATTCTGATTCATAGCTTTGCTGCTTCTGAGCCAGCAGGTGGCCCGATAACTTATTTTATGGCATTATCATATTTTAGGCAAGCTGGTTAATGCATACAACAGTTAGACAATTTCAGAAAGTGGGGAACTGCGTAGAATTATAAAAATTAAAGATTGGTCAGGGGATAATGTTTTTGATTTTCACTTTCTAAGGTCTTAAGGCTCTGAGTTGAATTCTGTCAAAATGTTGCCATCACTTCCCCCACCCTGTGTCTGTCTTGTCTATTTTGACTATTATGTCTTTGGGCCAGGAACCGTCTACCATTCTGTGTTTGTACCGCACCTAGCACTGTGGAGCCCAGTTCTTGTTAGACTCTTAGGCACTCTCGTGATAAATACGATTAATAAAAGTCAAGGGTGTCAGATAAAATGATTTCTAGTCCGTCTCCTTTTTCTGTGGTTCTGTGATGCTGGATAATAACCCTAGTGATCCTTTGCACTCATACGGTGCCATTTGACAGGAAGGTGGGTTTTGTAGCTAAGGCTCTCTGGATTCAATTCCTGGCTTTCTCAGACTTGATCTGTGAGCCTGGGCAAGTCAGCAGAGAGCATGCCTCCCATGCTAACTCACTAAACATAGCAGCGTGGATGTTGTTGCAGGGCTGGTGACGAAGCCTAGCTGCCCAAGTCCAAGCCTGCCCAACCCCGTGGGTCCAGGTTTGGATGGCGAGCCCAAGCCACCGCCCACGCTGAGCGTCCGCACCGGTAGCGAAGCCAGGGTTTGAGCAGTGATGGAGGCGATGGTTCGTTGGAGATGCCACCTTTCCGTTATACCTATTGGCTTGAAAAGGAGCCACATGTACAGCCAAAGGCTGCTGGCTGGGCGGGGGTTGGATGGAGGGCTGGGAGTTGTCCCCCTCCAGCCATGTTAGCTCCTCCACTGGTCCACACTGCTGTTTTTTAGCATGCTAGCTTAAGCACAGCTAGTGAGCGTCTATCTACCCCAGCCTTCGGTCACACCTGGTACTGCAGCATAATCATATGCCCTTAATTGCTCAGTGCCTCAGTACCCCATTGGTAAAGTGGGAATGATAATACTTTTTCCCGCTCTTTGTGTGGTCTGTTTAAATTGTAGGCTTGCCAGGGGATGTCTCTTCCTATGTGATTGTATAGCATCTAACTTGACCGAGGCCTGATCTCAGACGGAGTCTAGTTTAGGCATGTCGGTAATACTACCGCACATTGCATTTACATATATAGCCATATATAGTCGATGATACTTATTGTTCAAGCCTGCGTGGTTTTGAGTTTGCAGAGTTTTGCGAGAACTTTTTTCTCAGTCACTTGGGCTCGCACCCCTGAATTTCACTTCGAACAGAGCCGGAAAACAGGCAGAAACTACCACGTTTCTGAGCTTTGCTTGATTTCCATCAGATTGGTCGAGATAGGCCCAAAAGTCGGCTCTAGTTCACCAAAACGCTTCTGAAACTGGGTTTCCTTGTTAGGTTTGTAACTAACACACCATGAAACAAAGGACACTGCTGGCAAAATTTGGCGCAGATCTGCTTCCAACGCCGCAAGAAAGTAGAGGCAAAAATGAACGTGGAAGAGAAATGAGATAAAAATCTGAGTCCATGGATTTTGGACTGAGATGGTTACATGGCGTGAAAATCAGATTTATTGAGATTTGACGCTCAGCCTCTGATGTTTATGGATGTGAGAGATGTGAAGGACCAATATATCTGGTGTGGATGTGCAGACCTCATGCCCTATAAATAAGACTTGACTAGCAGGGATTCACCAAAACCCATTTTAAGTGAGCACGGAAATCCATCCACCCTGCAATTTATGATCCCTCTGACTGTCCCTAGAGATTGTGTTAGTTAATGAAGTCTTTTTCAGTGTCAGGTGAGCAAAGAACTCATTTTTGGCTTTATCAGTTATGTTCAGGAAAGAGAAGAGAAGAGAATGCAGGTGATTTCTCTGCCATATCAGCATGGGCTTTGATTGCATATTCCAATTTAGATTGAGCAGTGTTTGCAAAGCCTTAAAATGGTATTTTCTAAAGAGCCCAAGGGACATGTGTTTTAAAGGGTTTTCCTGAATTGAGGCTGTAATAGGTTGTCCCATCTGGTGGAAACCTGATCTAATAAGAGGTTCTCTGCCCTCCCCCCGCCCCAAACCCTTCCTTCACACGATTAGCAAGAATCAGAGCAGTTTCCAGCATTGGGAAGGCTGGATGCTCTTTCTCTGGTGGAGGAGATAATTGGTTGCGGTGCTGCAAATATACTATTGCTTCGTTATGTAACAGCTCAGTGCGGAGCTTGCTGGAGAGAAGTGGCTAGCTTACAAGCCCATCCAGAATATAACAACAAGATCTGAAAGTTGATGTAATTACAACACTCAAAACAGAAACAGTCATAGGCAGGGTACTTCTGATTTTCAAGAGCACTTTAGCCATCACGTTTGAAAATGATGGCCAGGAACTCATTCATTATCATGACCTCCTCTCTGCAACCTCTTGAAATAGGTAAGTATTTAGATCGATTTACAGATAGGCAAACCTCTCTCTGCCTCAGCTTACCTAAGGTCAGTAAGCAACAGAATTGGGAATAGAACCCAGGGTCCATACTAGCCTTTACCCACTAAACAGCACTGGTTTTCTATCTGTTGAATTTACAGTGGATGTTCTGTCATCAAATCCCCTTTCATCTGTTCAAATTGATCAAGTGTTTTTGATGATTCAGTGTATGGACTTTTGTAGACCTAGCAGCTTACTCTTGTATTGCTGTAAAAACAAAGTGGACACATTCTACTGGCAAAGACTGATTATGAACGGAGTGAGTGTAAGGGACAGAGAAAGATGGTGGGTTTCTTAATGCCCATTGCTGTCCTCTTAAGAAAAATATATAATAATGAAATTCAGAGAGAGCAGGGAGTGAATTGATGATTTTATTTAAAAACAACTTAATTATCAACCAGCTAGGCAGACAGAATGATCATAAAGTGTCACAGAATAAAATAGGATCCTTGGCTTTGGTTGGCAGCAGAGGAGACTTGAGTTGTGCTCTGAAGTATGAACTGTGAATGTACAAGGAACTCCTGGGTGGTGCTTGCTTGCAACATGCACATGATTGAAGGTGTTTGCTCAGGAATCTATTTGTAGCTTGACTGGAAAATAAAAGCAGCTTGATTTTGATCATAAATCATTCCAATGAGCCAAGTTAATCAGCATTCATCTCCACCATCCCGGTGATGCATTCTCTTTTGAGCTGAATGTGTGTCTTGTGCACAGAATTAAAAAATAAATAAAACTAGGGACTAAAGGTATGTCTTCACAGCCTGCAGAAGCAAGCCTCCCAGCCTGGGTCAACAGACTGAGGCTTCTTTAGCCCTCTAAAAATAGCTGTGTAGACAGCACTTGGAAGTTGTGGCTCAGGCTGGGGCTCGACCTCTGAAGCCTAAGGAGGGGGGTGCCACAGACTGTCTATCTTCAGGTTTTATCTACTGCCCATCACTGCAGTATCTGAGCACCTTCGATGTCAAATCAATAGCGAACTTCTTAGTGGACCTCATGGACTCCCTGTGTAAACATGTGCCAGTAACTGAATTCCTCTGCATGTCAGTTCCCCACCTATACAATGGGGATATACATTTTTCCTTTTTCTTTGTCTCTTTAGATTATAACTTTTTGGAGACAAGAAACTGTTTCTTAGGATGTGTATTTACAGTGCCCAGCCCAATGGGCCTCTGACCTTGGTTGGAGCCTCAGGTGGTACTCTAGTATAATTAATGGACATGGAAAGTGGGCTGATCTTACGCCTTAAAAGTTGGTCCCTGTGTGCTTGAGGAGCCACACAATGGCTGGGCAGACATGCATGGATTCTGTTAAGGTAGATTTGTGTTGTTTGGATGGAGAACTCCAGTCTTCAGCGATGTTGTTCTGAAGTGCTTGTCAAGAGTATGCTCTGTGTTATGTTTTAGCCCTGTGCCCCACCCTCCAAAAGATACCCCCCCCTCAAACAAAACAGTGTCTTGAAAAGTCTCAGGACTTCATAGAATATCAGGGTCGGAAGGGACCTCAGGAGGTCATCTAGTCCAACCTGCTGCTCAAAGCAGGACCAATCCCCAATTTTTTGCCCCAGATCCCTAAATGGCCACCTCAAGGATTGAACTCACAACCCTGGGTTTAGCAGGCCAATGCTCAAACCACTGAGCTATCCCTCCCCCTCCTCCTTCCACTGAGCTATCCCCAGTGACTTGATCTGTCAAGGTGCTGAGCACTTTGGCCCTGATCCTCCACAGCATGTAAGCACATGAGCAGCCTCACTGAAGTGTCTTGGACTGTTTGTGTGCTTAAAGCAAAGCCTGAGCGTAAGTGCATTGCATGATTCGGGCTCTGCATCTTGCAAGATTGAGCCCTAAAAACACCTTCTCTAGCACTGAGTTCTCCTAAAACCCCACTGAAAACAACGTGCTAGCCGTTTCACTAGTTAAACTTCTGGTTCTTCCCATGGATTTAATTTGTCTTAGCGATAAGGGGGAGGGGGATTTATTTAATCATGAGAACATGGAACAAATGCCATTGCATGAAGACAAATGGCCTCCAAGACTTGAACTGAAACTGTGCCTTTGTATTTCATTACAATATCATTTTAAATTGGTTGAGTTTTCTTGGCCTGGAGCACCATTCCTGCCTTGCAGGGATTCCAAATTAAAGGACAGCCATCTAAGTAAGTGCTGGTGAGTCTTGCCTTACAGTCAGTGCTGGCCTTTAAATGTTCCAAGATACGGCACGCTGCAGCTTGTCCTCAGTTTATACACAGCTCATTTTCTTGGCTGATTAATGAGGGCATTTAAAATATCAATTATGTTTCTACCAATATTAAAAAAAAAGTCAAACATTTCTCATTGTAATTCCTTGTTTTATTAAAAATTAAAGTAACAGGAGGAGGGAAAAAAAATTTGATGGCAGAGCTGCTGAAAACCCCCCTGAAGCCAGAAAGCAGTAGGAGTATGTGCGACATACACGCAGTAGAGCTGCTGGCTCCTTAGATAGGTACCTTCCCTCAACCCCGGCTGAACAGAAGGTAAAGGATCAAGCCATTGGATGGGACCGTTACCTAATTATCATGCAACCTGTCATAAATATAAAGGGAAGGGTAACCACCTTTCTGTCCACAGTGCTATTTAATCCCTCCTGGCCAGAGGCAAAACCCTTTTACCTGTAAAGGGTTAAGAAGCTAAGATAACCTCGCTGGTACCTGACCAAAATGACCAATGAGTAGACAAGATACTTTAAAAGCTGGAGCGGGGGGAGCAAAGGGTCTGTCTGTCTGTGTGATTCTTTTGCCAAGAACAGATCAGGAATGCATCTCAGAACTCCTGTAAAAAGTTAGTAAGTAATCTAGCTAGAAATGCATTAGATTTTCTTTTGTTTAATGGCTGGTAAAAAGCTGTGCTGAATGGAATGTACATTCCTGTTTTTGTGTCTTTTTGTAACTTAAGGTTTTGCTTAGAGGGATTCTCTGTGTTTTGAATCTGATTACCCTGTAATGTATTTACTATCCTGATTTTACAGAGGTGATTCTTTTACCTTTTCTTTAATTAAAATTCTTCTTTTAAGAACCTGATTGTTCTTAAGATCCAAGGGCTTGGGTCTGTGTTCACCTGTACAAATTGGTGAGGATTTTTATCAAGCCTTCCCCAGGAAAGAGGGTGTAGGGCTTGGGGGGATATTTTGAGGGAAGACGTCTCCAAGTGGGCTTTTTCCCTGTTCTTTGTTTAACACGCTTGGTGGCGGCAGCATAGGGTTCAAGGACAAGGCAAAGTTTGTACCTTGAGGAAGTTTTTAACCTAAACTGGTAAGAATAAGCTTAGGGGGACTTTCATGCAGGTCCCCACATCTGTACCCTAGTGTTCAGAGTGGGGAAGGAACCTTGACACAACCAATAGAGGGCTTAATTTCCAAATAGCTAGAAAAGGAAGTTTTATCCAGAGATCAGGGTTGGGACTGTATGTGGGAGAGAATCAAAGCAAGGTTGTCTGGAAGCTGGCTGCAGAAGGAAGGCCAGGAAATTGGGACTGGTAAACAGAGATGCACCCTTTGCTGGCATTAGCTGCTGCGGGAGGATAGAGATCAGGGCCTGCCGGCAGATGGTGATATGGAGAGGAATCCAACGAGACACACTGACCTCTATACCCCTGTAGTGGGCTGCCCTAAGGCACTGGGCTAGGAACTGTTGGCTTGAGCCTTATTGTAACTGTGGGAATCCTTGTGCCTGGGGCATTTGTGCCCTTTGTATGGCCAGCTCTAGTTAAGGACTATTTGAAATGTGGGAATGTCTGTGGGCTTAGAGAGGTACACAAAGCATGCTACTAAACATCTCGAAGGGGGCATCTGTTTCGGAGCATGCTTTGTGTACCTCACAAAGCTCGTCACCACCAGGTGGTAGGTTTGGGTGCCGGGTGTGATGTATGCATTGCTAAAATTCATCTCCCTAAGGCTAACCGATGCCCGCACCTGGAGCTTGCAGGCTCTGTTTTGCTGGAGGTGCCATCTTTCAGGTGTGTGATACCACCCAAGGCCTCTGCCAATTGAGGCCATGACACATTATGTATGCAAGGGTCGGGCCTGTCAGCCTAGCCAAATTCCAGTTCATGGGACTGTGTGCTCCCCGCTTAAATTCACTGTGGAATTTAAGTGGATAGGATAGTCTTCACTTTCTCGTGGCTAGCGCTCAATAAATCTAAATGAACTGCTGTATTTCGTCCAGGAGATGATTGTGTTTGTGGCTTGGTAGAATTCAATTTGTATTTTTTTATATTTTTGACAGATAATAGCAGAGTAGTTGTAAGCTTTTTTTACTTGTATCTATTTAAATTTTCACAGTTGCACAGAATTTATGTGTTTTAAGCATTTCCCCCTCTCCCCAATTTTATTGATTTAAATTTTCATGTGGCAGGAAATTGAGGGAGTCAGACAATTTATTTAATTACAGTATATGTTGAGATTCAAAAAATTAATTTGTGGTTTAATAGTTCTAAAACTATCAGCCTCACATGTTAAAAGATACAAAGTAAATACCCTTAAGCGGATCGCTAATAGGTTCTGAAGTAGAATTTTTCTTTCTTTGCCTATCTGTAAATTTTGATTATTATCAATGGAAATATTTTTGTCAGCTTCTGTGCATGTGGTGAAAATGACGTTTACTGAGAGAAAGCTAATCCTTCCTTCCTTCACTTATAATATAGGGCCAGATCCCAAGAGGATCTGGGATTTGGCCCATAATTTGATAAGAGCATTCAGCTTCTTCAAAATGAAAGGCACCGTGTAAAGATAAGATATTACTTTGAATGCCAAGATGTTATTTCCATAAAGTACTTCACCCTTCAGAATACACCAGTAATTGTGTCCGTAAGGAAAACCAACCCCTAGTTATGAAATCTACTGTGAAATGGATTGACAGATAAATTTCTTCTCTCTGTTGTATCTGCTCCTCCTTTTTCTTCATGGCATACTCTCCGAAGCAGCCTTGAGCATGACATCTGTGAGCAGTCATTGCCTTTCATATCTGGGGCTCGTTCACAGTCTCTTGAGGCTGCTTTTATTTTTCAGACACGCGGTGAGATATGGTTGAAGGTGTCATGTGCACACCAGCCGAAGTCTGAGGATTGCACGTATGTACTGAAAGGAGCATGTGTGGAGGAGGCGAGAGGGTGTCCCTTAGCTAGCCAAGATCCTTGTGTGTTCCTTGGTAATTGGTCTTTGTATTCCCCTCTGCATGATCTTTGCACCAGGGCTGATGTGAAGAGCTGCTGCCCCAGCAGTTTTAGTGAGGAGCTAGGCTTTGATCTAATGACTCCTTTCTCTGCCAGGGCAGTGCAATTTCTCCAAGGGTACTTCAGAAGACACCTTTAGGGTTATCAGCCGTAGTGGAATTGGAGAAGCTCCCTCATGTTTCTTTGTCTGACCTGCCATTTGGTGGCAGCAGTGGATGAATGGGATGATTTAATTGGGGATTGGTCCTGCTTTGAGCAGGGGGTTGGACTAGATGACCTCCTGAGGTCCCTTCCAACCCTGACATTCTATGATTCTATGAATGTGCTGCACCCTTGGGGGAGCCTCTCTTCTAGTTTTTTTTTTTTCTTGCTGTGTCCTGCTGTGGGAAGGATGGGCTTGTGGCTCATAAGAAGTCAGGGGGTTGCTGTCCCATCTCGGCCACAGATTCCCTGTATGATTTTAGGCATATCAGTTTGCCTCTCTGTGTTTCCATTTCCACTTTTGTGAATTGGGGCTACCTGCACTCCCCTACTTCAAAGATGGCTTGTGAGGCTAAATTTGCTAATGATTGCAAAGTAGTTTGATATCCTTGGTTGTAAGGCATTATAGAACTGCAAAGTAGTAAGGAATTCTATACACACTAACCTTTCCCCTGGCTTTTTCCAGTTTGAATCCGTGTTGTCATGTCAGGAGCATTTCATCCCTTCTCTGTATCTTCATCACATTCTGCATGTAACTAAGACACCTTTTATCCCAGCATGTTTGAAAGGGGTTTAACCTATTCCTACGTGCTCACCACACTCTTGTGAAGTAGGTTTTGTCCCGGCTTCACTGATGGGGAAACGGAAACATGTGAAGATTGTGGGTTGCCCCAAGATCACATATTGAGTCAATGACCGAGAACCCAGGAGTCCTGACCCTCAGTCCCTCTGCTCTAAAGGCTGAAAACACGCTGCTGCTGGTGAAGATGAGAAATCTTATGGGCTAAAATGCCTTCTCTTAAGCACCGCACTGAAAGGTAGGTAAGCCCACGTCAAAGTCTAAGTACATGAGTAATCCCAATTGCAGTCAGTGAGACGACTCATGCACTTGAAGTTAAATACCTTGTTAAATCAGGCCTGTAGGACACGCTGACGTCTTTCCACTGATGTCAGTTGGCTCTGGATCAGTTCCATATAAGTTTGATACCTTTTGCTTCAGGTTGACTTATGTTCATATCGGTTGTGAGACTGCCTGGCACCTGAAGAAAGAGTTCAGATATTAATTAGTATTCAGACAGTATTTTACCAAACATTCCAAGCCACCTCTCTTACTTCACGGTGCTGTTTTTAACAGAGCTCCTTCCAACTGGCTTAGCTTGCGTTTTGTCCTGTGTCAGACAGGAAAATCAGTTTGGCCCTCCTGGCACCAATCATATTAATTGTGTATGGTTAAAAGTAAGAGAGTGGTTAATTTGATGAGAAATTCTCTTTAATGGGTGCATTTAAATTGCATGCAGGAAAAAAATCACTGAAGCATGATGTGGTGTAATTTAAAGCTGGGTTAAACGATGCAATCCAATAGGTTTTCATTAGAGGTGTGCAGAGAGGTTCTGAGGCATTTCTCTCGCCTTTGTGCTGTAAAGGGTGTTGGATTGCCAGCTGCAGTAACATTTTTGATTGCAGCCCAAGCTGACGGTGGGCATCTGACCACAAAAAGGAACGTGTGCTGTGTTATTTATGGCACCTGTGTTGCAAAATGGAGCCCATGTTGTGTTACATGACACAGTCAGGTTTGACGCACTGGAATAGCATAACATGCAGAGTGGGGAGACGAACACATTTAAAGGACTGAGATGGTCATCGACAGCTCTGTTCCCCAGGCACAATGGAGCTGACCACTGCAAGGGTAAAACTTGCCTTGCGCAGATGACAGATATCCTTCAGGGGCCCGTGTGAGACTGCAGAATGAACTTGCTCTGCAACTAAGTCCCCCATCTCCTCACTTCCCCAGCATCTCTTTGCTCTCCCAAATGCAATTTTGACTTTGCTGTTGCTAACATGAATACATAGTGCAAGGTAGAGCTTGTCTAAAAGTGTGTCCTAGTGAATGCATCCGATGAAGTGAGCTGTAGCTCACGAAAGCTTATGCTCAAATAAATGTGTTAGTCTCTAAGGTGCCACAAGTACTCCTGTTCTTTTTGCGAATACAGACTAACACGTCTGCAACTCTGAATCCTAGTGGATAGTACACTGGGATTGGACTCCAGAGGTCTGGGTTCTATTCCAAGCTCCTCCACTGGCTAGCTGGGTGACCTTGGGCAAGTCACTTTCCTTCCCCGTGCCTCAGTTTCCCCATTTGTAAAATTGGGATAATGGTGCCACTTTTGTAAATCTCTTTGAGGCTGTGCTGTGTGCAACCTAGATCCTATTATAAACAAAACAAAGAAAGTGGGGATGAAAACTGAGCAAAAGAAAACACTCAGCTGCATGTGCAATTTTGCCCATAGTGAAAGGATGAGAGAAGGAACCACATGTGACAGAAATTAGTCACTTTGCTGAAGTGCCCTACTTGAAGGCTCAGATGCTACAATGATGAGGACATGAGAACTAGCGTAGAATAGACCGTCCTGCATGCCTGTGGCCGTACCACTTCTGGCTGTGTCGTCTTAGCTCTCACAAGCTCTGAGCAGGATTGCCTGGGAAGCACTCCCCCTTGGCTTTATGTATTTCATTTGTTTGCCCGCTGCTCAGCAGATTGGGGCCCCAACCTGGTTGAAGCACTGCGTTGTAAACTTTCAGTAAGGACAGAATGTGTTGGCCCTGCTGAACAGCCATAGGTCAGCATGGAGGTGAATCTGCCCATGCTCTTCTCCTGTGACTGGGGAAGGTGACTTGTCTCTGGCAGGGGAGGACGGGAGCAGGTCCCAGAGGTAGCTGAGGAGTGGGGCGTTGAAAGCAGTTGGCGGAGAGCGTACTAGGACCCACCAGGAGTTAGGACCCCATAGTAACTGAAGGATTTGCGGTGCTTGCTTAGGACTGGCATGCTGCTAGGAATTGGTGTGCGTGGCCCCACAGAGCCCCCATGAAAGGGCAGCGGGTGCAATAATGACTCGTTCATGTCAAAAATTGGTGCTGGGGTAGCTGCGTTTTGGGGCAAATTCTGCCCTTCTGTTGCACAAAGAGCCGTGTGTGCCTGGAACTCTTTGTGCAGCACTGTACTATGTCGCAGAGGAGACATGCACACTATGGTCTATGAGTTGGAGATTTGACGTAGTTTCTTTCCCGGTGTTTGCACTTAATTTTAAAATAGAAGCCATTCAGCTTGAAAGCACATCGCTGCCCCGTGTGTGTGTGTGTGGGGGGGAACCCAACAACAACTGGGCCAAGTCCCTCTTGCTCGTTTTATACTTGGTCCTTATTCAGGCAGAATCCGAGTGGAACCCCTGCACGCTGTGCCTGAATGAAAACCAAAGGAGAACTGCAGTATTTGATCCACAGCGGTTTCAGTGACAGTGAACAGAAGTGGAATGAGAATCCCAAATGGCTTCATTACAGTTGCAGTAATTTTTTCCCCTCCGCTTATACTGAAGCGTTAACCCGGCTCTAGTTGCTCTTCATTCCTGAAAAAGTCCTAGTCTAATAATCCACTCCAAATGCCATGTTTATCACCTCCCAGAGCAAATACCACCTTTGCCTCTGCTCTGGCTAAGCCAAGGAGAGAGAAGTGGCAACTGAAGGAAACTCAGGACTTCTGGGCTGGCCACAGCCGATGCCGGCGTGGGGGTGGGGGCCCTGGAGAAATACCAGTCTGATTTAATCTAGCAATGTACACTGGAGTAATGGCCTAAGGATGTCCTTGCAGCTGTCATTGCAGGTAGTGGGGAGGCTCATGGGGTGAAAAGTGGCAGGATCTCTTACCAGCTGCACCCACTCCTGCTGTACTGACAAGCTGCTGATAGTGGTTAAAAAAAAAAATCTTCCCTCTGAGTGGGTTTTGTTATGTAAGAATGTGTGAATGGGAACATTAATGAGGATGTGTAGGTGTTGAAAAGTATTTCTCTGTAGTGGCTCTTACTGCAGTGTGTTGCAGTTACTAGCAAATGCATTTTATTAGCATAACAGATCTGTGACTGTAGTATCCTTCAAGTGGTGGAATGGATATGTATGTGCGTTGTGCAACAAAGGATGGTGATGGGATGAACTTTTAAGTCACCTGGAAAATATTCTTCCAGACAGAGGAAGGTGCAGGAAGTCGGCATGATGATGCAAAGTGGCAAATGCATGTGCAGACAGGTACACTACTTATGTGCTCAAAGAAATATATTGCAGAAAGCAAACCTGTATCCTCTGGGAGTGGATTAGGTGACCTAATAGCTCCTTCCTCTCTGTCCTTTGGTTCCAGGAATTTTCACACAAATAATGGCATGTTTTTGCAGGGAGGTTCTGTTGTCTACTGGGCAGAGCTAGGGGCTGGAAAGCAGCCCTTGAGCATTTTGTCTCAGCTTTGCCACTCAATTGCCTTGTGAACTTGGGCACGTCACTTCACCGCTTTGTTTTCTCGTTTGTGAAATACAGATACTAGGCAAATATGTGGACACCTAAATAAGTGGCATGATTTGTTTAGTGGTCCTGAGAACCCATAACTCCTAGTGAGGGATTAAGTGATGTGTCCAGGGTCACACACTGAATCTGTAGCAAAGCTGGGACAGACTCCAGGTTCTCCCGAGTCCTACTCCAGTGCCTTATGCACAAATCAATCCTTCCCTTCTAAGGCCCTGCTTCAGGAAAGTACTTAAGCACATGCTTAAGGTCATCCCTATTCAGGATAGCACTTAAATCCCATTGTCTCCTGGCGGACTTAAATGCTTGCTTAAAGAAAAGCATGTTCTGAAGTGCTGCCCTGAAATGGGGCCTAAAGTTGCAAGCTGTGGTTATCTGAGAACGCTCGGATTATGTACATGAGCCCGAGCTCAAGTGTTGTAACAGCCTTTTCTCTTGCCGTCTCCATCCGACAGAAACCACCACCCAAACATCAGTGCCACAATATTCCTGCGTCATGATGCTGTGAAACCAAAAAGGTTCTGTGCCTATAAGAATTCAGAATGCCCCTTCGTGTCATAGCTCCCCTGGATGTGCTATGATTTTCCATCCTTGGCCTTGTGACGTATTGGCCATTCAGTCTCAGGCCAACATTTATGCATCCGCAGTCCAAAAACCCCATTTACTGCAAAACGGGAGCAAAGGGGATTTGGCACTGTCTGGGAGCTGCTGTTACTCTGCACCATCATTATCAGAAGTAATAATAGGAGAAGCTGGTTGGGGCAAGTCCAGTTGTCTTTTGGTATATTTACAGGGGGTGATTGGAGATTTGCAATGCACAGTGGCAGGCTTACCTAATGCCTTTATTTGTATCAGTCAATTTTAGTGCTGAGCAGATGTAAGAACAATTCTGCCTCCGGTGGCATGAGACCCAAAGTCACCCCTGTGTGCCCAGTGGTCTGTGTGAAATGAGCTGGTGGCCGTCGGTCTCTTTCATAATGTCTATATTCCCCTATTCTTCTTTGATCCCAGGATAGTTGCAGTCAGCTGAAGCACTTGTCTGAATGGCTCATTCTACCTGTGTGTAACAGGAAGGGGCTGGGGAGCTGACATACTCAGCAAAGAGTCTTCAGCTCTGCCACCCGGCTTTGATAGTGACCAGAGTTTTTGACCCTCGGGGGACACTGTTGTTCTAAGCTTTCCCTCAGACAGTGGGGCAAATGTTTGTGTGTGGGAAGGGGTGGGGGGGTGTCAGGGAAGAGGGAGTTTGTTGTGGGGCTTTTTGTGGAGACTGTGTAAAATACTCTGCTCGATGGCACCCTCTAGTTGTGGACCCATGGACAAGATAAAAGACTTCCTACTGCAGTGAGGTAAGGGGTGATCTTCTTTAGCTCAGGTGGTACAGATCTGTCTTGGAGATAAGGGTGCAGAGTTTTAGTCCCCACTCCCCAGGTACTATAATATCTATCTGTCTATATAGAGGGGTGGGGAGGAGAGGGGGTTAAGCAACTGTCTGTCATCTGCAACACATGGTTTCATTAAAATTGTTCCACATTTCTGTATGTGCCTCTATTGTAAAAAATAGTGTGGTTTCAATAAGCACTTCTAATTAAATCTAAAAATAGCCACCTCGCTTTTCTACCCATCTATACGTGGTGAAAGGGTACAAACCCTTTAACATAGAACTTGATTTTTTTATTCAGCAGAAATATGGGCTTAAAATACTGCAGACAAAGGATTTTATTCTTCATGTCTGTGCCCTTCAATATTTCCTAGCTTACATTAAGCCTTGACTATCATATTTAGCAACTGTAAGGGTTTTGCCAGTGATAACGGCAGAGTTTCTCTTTAATAAGGGTTTCGGGCAGGGCATGTCCAATTTCATTATTCAGTCAGGGCTCCGTCCTTTTGGCACAATATTTAGACATATTGAAAATGCGGGGGGAGGGAGGGGAGTCTGCATTTGTTTTGTAGACTTGAATTTTCAAAGTCGCCTGGAGGAGTTGGTCACCGAACTCTTATAGATTCCTTTAATAATCCTAGCCCTAATAGTTTACTTCTTGCCCTGAGAGAGGAAAGATGGCAGGGGCTAAGGTGCTAGTCTGGTCCATGGGAAATTGGGGTCATTTACCTGCTCTGCCACAGACTTTCTGTGCAACCTTGGGCAAGTCATTGAATATCTCTGTGCATGAATTCTTCATCTGTAAAATGGAGATAATATCACTGCCCTGCCTAACAGGGTGTTGTGAAGATAAATACACTAAATAGATTGTGACTTGCTTAGCTGCTATGGTGTTGGGGGTCATTTAAATACATTAGATGCTTTTTATGACTCTGCATTGTTAGTGTTATCTTGATGAAAGCTCTTAAAATAGGTATGGTTGTATGTCATGAGCGTGTTTAGGGGGCTGTGGTAGAACACATGACAGAGCTTTTCTGTCTCTAACCTAATGTTGTACAAGGAAGAGGAAATATTCTGAATAAAATTCTCAGTTGTTTTTATAGGACTGTAGGAATTGTCAGACTCAATCAGACCAGGGTGGTCTCTCTGGTCTACGGCCCAGTCTCTGACCGAGGCTATCTTCTTCAAAGAAAGGTGCAAGAAACTCTGAAGTGGGGATTTAAATTGCCCATAAGGGAAAATTCCTTCCTATCCCCGTTAATGAGAGGTTGGCTCATACTCTAAATATCCCTTCAGAGCTTCTTAAAATGCCATCTCTGCTGTAACTGTAGATGTTCTCAAGATCTGAATCAATATTGAATTCTTTTTTGAAACCTGCTCAGCTCTTGACCTTGATATCTTGTGGGAATGAGTTCCATAGGTTAAATTGCTCTTTCTTACATGCTTTTGCAGCAGCCAGATTTTTCTGAGTGTTATCAGACAGAAGAGATTGTATTTGGATTTGTCTTTGGGAACGGCAGGCAAGAATTTAACATGAGTGGTTGAAAAACGTTATTTTTTTCATTCTGTAAATCTATTATGTAATTCGTCTTAGCCAAGTGCAGGGGGATGGATTATAAATCATAAAACTGTAATTGTTTGTCAGAAATGTACATTAGCTATTCTCAGTCTGTGTCAATATAGTATCAGGGAATTAGTGCATGGGATCCTATAATGCCAATTAAAAAATGTTGATGAACAAACTTCTGTATTAAAATTAACAATTACCTTGTAACTCAGAGTCAATCTGTCAAAAAAATCCCAAAGTAATTATGCTGAGGACACGTTGTGGAAGATTGTTCTTGCTTTGTTAATTGTACCCATGTTTTTGACACTGTTGTCACCTCTCTCTTGTGCGGAGTATCAGTCTCATGTCTCTTTCCCACTGGACTGAGGCTCAGGAGACCTGGGCTCTGTCTCCGGGTTTGCTACTGATGATCTGCTGGGTGACCCTGGTCAAGTTACTGCCACGCCATACCTCAGTTTCCCCATATGTAAAATGGGGATAAAGCGCTTTGAGAACTACTGACAAAAAGTGCTGTATGAAAGATAGGTATTATTATTATTTAGAGGGAACACTCTGTCTCACTCCTTTTTTCCCTTGTAATCACAGACTGTAACCTCCTTCCCTTTTCTTCTCTCTGTCCCTCTGTCCCTCCATATATTGCATACGAAAGCTTTGCAAGAAGTCAATCATCTGAAGATCTTGAAAGCTCTGTTTTAAGGCATTTAGGGTGACCCACTGGCTCAGCTGATTGAGCACTGGACTGAAACTCACGAGATCTGGATTCAGTCCCAGTTCTGCTCCGGTACTCTGCATTATTTTGGGCAAGCTGCTTCCCCCTTGTAGAAAATGGGGATAATTACACTGACTCCTTTGTAAAGTACTTTGAGATCTGCTGATGACAAGCAAGAGCTAGTTATGTCTGTATTGGCTTAGTCCAGAGGAGAGTTCCTTTTGGGGTTAGCTGGCAGTTCTGTTGCCTTAAGAACTCTCGGCTCGTAGCAAAAGCCTCGTCTCTGGTAGATATACAGAATAAATAGTCGATGTAAATCCAGCCAGATAATTGGCAATGTTGGTTTTATTGCTTCTCATCCTCTGCTACTTTAGATTGAGAGTCCAACTTAATATTATTCGTATAACACTCTAGGCACTTAGGTAGTGCCTTTACTCCAAGGATCTTAAAGCACTTCATAAATATTAATGAATGAAGCCTTGGGACTTTCAGAAGTTTGAGTATCATTCTCATGTCACAGGTGGTGGGAACAGACCCAAGGAGGCTAAGTGACTTGCCTTAGGTCACAGCGTGCGTCAGAAAAAGAACCAGGAATCAGAATTTGGACTTTGTCCCTTTCTCTGGCGTCTGGACTACACTCTTTGGAGTATGTGGGGGAAAGAATATGTGACCATTACAAATCTAAGCGAGTGTGGTTAGTGCTTAGGTACAGCGGTGCAGGTTGCTTTTGAAAAGCTTCAGGCAGATAAATAGACAATTGTTATGTTCCCTGTACCTTCCAGAAAGTGTGAGGTTTTGGTTTTTTTAAATGTCATGAAGCTGTCCCCAGTGAATGAAATGGTAAATATAAAATCTGACCAGAAGTAGACAGAATGGCTGTCAATGTACATAATGAAGAAATTGGTAACAGCCATTGTAACCCACTGGTAAGTGTGTAAGAGGCCCCACTTGGTGCTCAGTTCACAGAGGCTGTAGGTCTGTTGTAGCCCTAGTTAAATAGACTTGATTCTTGAGCTCAAGCTGTAGATGCTCATGCTTTTAGCTTTGGAAATCCCTGGTTCAGTCCCTGGTATGTTGGCCAAGGTGGTGGCTATCCCTGTGAGTATGAGTCTTTCTAGACTTGCTGGCTTGTCCTGTGTTGCCAGTCTAACCTTTCTCTTGGTGTCTTTCAGGTTAACAGGTTTCCAGCTGCCTGCTCCTATCGTGAGCACTGGAGTTGTGTTATCTTTATGGCTCGTGAGCGACTATGCTGTCAGTGCTCAAGGCTTCCAGGCAAACTATGAAGGTAGGTCCGCCCCATTCCATTTGTCTTACTGCTCCATATGCTGTAGCCGGGACTAAAAACAAGCCCTTGTTGAAAAGTGTGGAAAAAAAGTGTGTGGAAATTTTGGGGGAAAAAAAATTACCAAAGGAAACAAAAATTTCGGTGCAAATTTGATTTTTATCCACCCGCTCTACTCAAAATGTTTTTAAAAGTTACCATGTAAAGGAAGGCAGAGCGCTGCTTTGGGATTGGAAGAGAAAGTAGAACGTTAGCTCCGGGCTCCTCAGCGTCACAGAGAATGCAGCTCTCTTTCCGGCCAACGGGACTGAGGACATGAGCTAATGGGGAATGCATGGCTGCATGGAGAAGGCAGCCCTCCAAAGTTCAGAGCTTTGTTTATGAGTTCCATGTGCATTTTCTTAAAAAACCCCAAAAAATAGGTTTTAAACCTTTTGCCGTACATTCCTTTTAGGTGGGGTAAAATGTTCTGTATTATTCAAAATTGTGGAGGTAGTCTGTCCAGCTACAGAAATGCTTGGATCTCTATAACTATTGTTGGTATGGTAATACTCTTTTTCCATGTTCTCTCTCTGTGTGTGTGTGTGTGTGTGTGTGTGTGTGTGTATATATATCTTCCTACTGTATTTTCCACTGCATGCAACCGATGAAGTGGGTTTTAGCCCACGAAAGCTTATGCCCAAATAAATTTTAGTCTCTAAGGTGCTACAAGTACTCCTCATTCTTTTGTCTCTGCTGAGATTCCCTCAAATCTAGCCCCGTGGGTGCACGTGGGCATTCATGAACTTCAGCTAAACATCGCATGAACCTGTCCCTAGTGCCAAACTTGTAGCAAGACAAGAGAATGAGGTGGGTCACACTTGGTTATGGCTTTTACTGCAAACGTTTGTGCACAGCCCTGTCTCCTGAGTTGCTTGCAGAGTCTTTCAGTGAGAATCAACATGCTGAGAATGTCAGCAGAATGGGGATCACCTTTCTGCCCCCCTTATGTTTGAACGTTACTCGGGATGGAGAGCTAATAATAGGTTTTTATTTTAAGGTTTAGCTGGCCACTTATGTGGGATCAAATTTATATAATTTCCATTTTTATACAGCTATCCCCTCCTTGGCTTTTGTCTTCTGATACCTTTCTTCTTGATCGTTCGTTTTATATTCCTTTGATATAGTAGATACGCGTGTAAAGAAGCTGGATCCAGGATTGATTTGCACCTACATATATTTTAAATTATTTGAGGGATGTTTGACCAGATTCAAGAAGGTTTTATTTTTAGCCAAACTGTTTTTCATAGTCATTGAATTAATCAGAAATATGAAATTTCAGGGGGGTCCAGGGCAGGAGGGACACTGGAGCTAATTGAAAACCCCTCAGAGTTTTTGCCTCTTAAGGCCTGGATTCAGATCTTGGCTCAGGTGGCAAACAAAAATGAGCTGTAGGGTCTCACTCTAAGTCTGTGTTGGTGCACGTTGCAAAACTGCTATGTTGTTTGATGCATCTAGCCATCTCTGCTCGTGGGAGATTGAGGCTTACTGCGTAAGGGGGCTGAGCGGGCTGAGGGACCGTAACTTGGAAGAGTAGGTTGGGGATGAATAAAATCATGAATGATGTGGGGAAAATGAATAAGAAGGTGTTATTTATCCCTTCACACGACACAAGAACCAGGGGTCATCCAATGAAATTAATAGGTAGCAGATTTAAAACAAAAAAAATGAAGTATTTCTTCACATAACACACAGTCAACCCGTGGAACTCGTTGTCAGGGGATGTTTGAAGACCCAAAGTATAACTGGGTTCGAAAAGAATTAGATGAACTAATGGAGGATAGGTTCATCAATGGCTATTTGCCAAGATGGTCAGGGATGCCACCCCATGCTCTGAGTGTTCCTAAGTCTCTGACTGCTGGAAACTGAGGCTGGATGACGGGATGGATCACTGGATAAATTGGCCTGTTCTGTTCATTCCCTCTGAAGCATCTGGCATTGGCTGCTATCGAAAGACAGAATACTGGGCTAGATGGACCAATGGTGACCCCCCTGACGTCCCTTCCAACTCTGATATTCTATGATTCTATGGTCTGACCCAGTATGGTCACTGTTATGATTGAAGGGTATCAGTAGAGGTCTGTGAAGCCCCGGGATAAGAACAGAGTGGGAAAGGGGGTGCGGGTGTAGGTAGGACTGATGTGTATTAGTAGAGCTGTTTGTGAGGAGCCCAGGGCTGGATAATGTCTGGTGCAGCAGATCAAGATTGAGGTGCATTTATATATGGGCAGCACACACGAATGCCTGTCTCTAGATACCATTATCGTCTCACTGCCTTTCAGAACCATAATGTTCCCATTGCACATAAATTGTTTTAATTTTACGTGTGTTTGGGGGGAACCCCACGAATGGATCCACTGCCCTCTTGCTGATCAGTCCAGTGGGACCAGTGTATGATATTCACATTATGCAAGTTTAATTTTAACTTCCGTTTCTAACTAAAATTAGAAACATTTTCCTAATTGGGGTCTTTGTAGTATTGGCAACTGGGAACACAAATCTCCCCTGTCCAGTCTGCACTTTGAATTGCTTAGGGACGCAGTTTTGAAACTTAGGCCCATTAAAATGAATGAGAATTGAGTGTCCAGTTCCCCAGGATGGCTTCGAAAACTGTTTGCCCAAGGTCACAGAGAAGTTCTGAGGCAGAGCTGGGAATTAAACCCACATCTCCTGAGTCCTGGGCAAGTCGCTTAACCACAAGGGCATTCTTTCTTTCAGTGGTTGCACCTCTGTCCCCAAACAAATGTAGGAAAAGCCAAATATCTGTCCTTGGAACTTGCATTTTGCCCTGAACTGCTGGGAACGTCTTCCAGTTGATCTTAAACGTGTTCAGAAATTGCAGCAAGGCTACAATTCATCTGCCTTCAAACTCTTTTAGTGTTGTTGTTTGTTGACTCACCAGGCAATAACATCACCACGCAAGAGCTTTTCTGGGATTGAGCTGTGGGCTTTAGTTTTAAGCAGGTATTTCACTCTGGGCTCAACTCCATATGAAATGCATTGCTCACTCTCGCTGCTGTTTGGCTTCTGCATGAATTCTCCGTTTGCTGCCGTAAGTGACGACTGATTTCATTACATATACCAGGCATGTTGTTTATCCCAATGGTTTCAGGTTTGTAGTCCTCATTCTAGTAGTTATTCTGAATGCTGCATATGAATTGTTTTATCATTAATAATAATAATGGAATTACAAAAAAAAATATGACCAGCATTGTAAAGTAGGGTGTTTCGGCTGCAATGCTTTCATTATCAGAGTGGGCCTGGAGTAATATTTAAATACATTATACAGCCTTCAGTGATACAAAACATATTTTGTATTTGCCACCAGCTGAGAGTATTAGCCCCAGTTGTTTTATGACGACAATGTGCTCTGTAGGTGTATGAAACATTCCCACCCACCACACATACTTTCCTTTAAAAGCTGCGTCATCCATTCCTGAGTCATCCACTCCCAAGGTTTATTTCAGTTATGAGGATGCTTGTTTTGATGTCTGTGTTTCAAGGAGGAAAATGTGAGGAATTCAGCACAAGAAGGTGAAACATACAAGCCAACAGCTTTTTCAATAGCTTTTATTTTTGTGGACTCGTAGAGGGTATGGAAGGAAAATGACAAAGCCCCTATCCGGTCCCATCCAGTACATCTCACTGGAAATAAGAGGTTATTTCCATACCTGGCCAACCCCAAAGCATTGCAGTCCTAGGATTGCTTTTTAGGTTACTGTCTGGCCTGTACTGTACCGACTCCCTGCAATGCAGTTTGGTCTCTTTAATAAACACCCCTCTCCCCCAAGCAAGCCTTTCTGGGACAGGCTTAATGATTTTAGCAGAGACATGCAACTGAAGCCCTAAAGTGGCCATTCTGCAACTGGCAGTTCCTGGCTGCCTGCCTCTCCATTGCAGGTGATAAGTTTTTGGGAGACTATTACATAGCCTCATGTGATTTTTTTTTAATTAATTTTTAAAATCATCATCTCATCAGTGACATACACACAAAAAATACGAGGGAAAAGGACCCTTTGCTCTGTGCTAGGACTTGTGAGGATTACATGGTGTAGTTATCTAGTTAACTGTGCAACAACCCCAAATTTTAAATTCCCCCGCATGTTTTCAGAAATGTTGACGTATTTAAGGGCGTCTATTATTTATATTACAATGTCAGTATTTTCCATATTGAATGGTAGATGGGTGGACTAGATCATCGCCAAAGCATTTTCTGTCCTGCTTTTGATAGAGAGAAGCATGAGGAATTCCAACGTTTTTGGAAAGTTTGGTAAAGATCCTAATCAGCCACTGGAAAAAAAAAAGTTTTGAATATACAGGCATGCACTGTCCCGTTGCATATTTTGAAAGGGAACTAGGGTTACAGCAGAATTTTGCCTTTTCAATAAAACAGCTGAGTCATGCTGGGATTACTGCTACATAATAGGAGTAGGGCAACATTTCTGCTCAGAGACTACTTCAGACTCTAGGGCGATGCCTTCACTGCTGAAAGACACATGTTTTTGCATGGTTATCTATCTCAATGTAAAATACTAGTGAAGAGGGTGGTCTAGTTTTTATCTTTAGGTGGCTAGTTGGAGTAAACGCCAGGTGAGAGGGATAATGTTGACCTTGTCTAGATAGACGAAAGCAAAAGCTGCCTAGGTTTTGTCTCCATTAGGGTTTTACACTGAGATAGTTACTTCCGAGACAAGGATTTTTGTGGGTTTTTTTCAGTGAAGAGAGTGGGTCCAGGGCACGGTGTCACTGGAAAGAAAACAACCCAAGAAACCCTGGGTCAATGAGTGGATATTATTTTGCCTTGTCAAGGTCTTAGTCCATACATGCTCATGCCTCTGTGTGTTTGAGCTGCAGTGTTGACTGCCTGTCCCATCCTGGCTGGGATTAAGGCTACTCACATTTCTGGATTGGAAATTGGAAAGAAGGGCCTGGGGCTTGGAAGCGAGGGAACATGAGGGCTGTGCGGAACGCACCTGGCCACTGGGTGGCAGTGTTCCTTCACAGACCTGCAGGTGAAGCAGAGTAAGAGGGGTGTGTGACAGCTGGCTCTCAGATTCCTGCATTGCTCACAGCTCTTCAGTCCCTCAGGGAAGGGCAATTAAATAGTCTGGACTGGATTCTGGGCTGCTCCTCGAAGGGGCAGCCCAGGAGCAGCTGGTGCAAAGGTGGCTTCATGCCACCTGCACGCCTCTTGGCTTCCGGTGTGCTGCGGGGGCGAATGCAACCCCTGCTGTAAGTTTAGAGCAGTCCTACACTGCTTTCCTTATAGCATCCTTAGCACGGAGCTGCTCTGCAGGTCAGAAGCCCTGTTCTGAGCACGGCTTTGGACTTACCCCCCGTCTGCCTTCTGCTGCCATTGTGCCAAGCATGTCCCCTGTGCTAATGACTATGAGGAGGACCTGGTAGAGCCAATTGCTTTTGCCCTGCTCTGCCCCTGCACAGGGAAAATTCCCCCCCCCACCCCCCCCGATTATAGCCCCACTGTAGGCACTACACAACGTAGGGGGTTTGGCTTGGCAAAATCTCTTGAGCTGGGTTTTTGTTTTGTAATAATTAAACCCCAAGCCAGGGGTGTTCAGGACCCAGGCAGTGTTTTTATCCAGACACCCTAAAGTTCTTGGAGGCTGGGATCAATAGTTTCTGAGTGGTTCTGCCTCCCTACTACCAGCCTGCAGGGCCAGCTCCAGGCCACGGCTATGTAGAGAGAGAAGCGAGTATGAGCCACTAGAAGAGATCACAGTTTGCTTTGTGAGTGAGCTGCAACATAGATTTGCTGTCTGATGCTTTGGCATGGAGCCATAGGTTTCCTGGGTTACTATGAGATCTGACACGGAGCCTAGATCTAAGCTATACTGCTTGAGTGTAGGTATTGCCTGAAGTTTACATAGGTATGTATAGCTTGGCTAAACTGGGGGTGGAAGGGTCAGATTTCCAAGTGCTCAATACCCACATTTGTAGCCAATGTTGAGTCCTGAGCACTTTTGAAAATTCTGGCCTCCGCTGATGTATATTTCAAAGATATAAATACCAAGGTAGGACAGTAGTTTTTTCAGGTTGTGCTGAGTGGGGGAGAATATAATTAGTCAGTGGGTCTACTGAGTTTAGAACATGCTTTGCTGAATCAGGGACTAGATGGGTTAACATTGGTTTTTCCCCCCTCTTCTATAACGTTCTCTAGTTCTGTGTTTCTCTGTGATGCAGAACAATCTGAGATAAAGCTAATGTTAATAGATTTTTTTTAAAAAAGGTTTTCTTTCTCAAAGCAAAACCCGAAGTAATTGATGGTGTTTTTAAAAAATCAAATGCAGAAGCCTCTGAGCAGCTGCTGAGATAGCAAAGATCCAAAATGAGTGACTGAGTTTATCTCCTGAGAGAAGAAAAATAAACCACTCAAAACCCAGCCTGCGCCACCAAACGTGAGGGAGAACTCATGTTTTAATTAAAACTTAATCCTGAGAGGTAAGGGAGGAACACCCACTAACACTTCAGCTATACATCTTTCTCAAAGGCTTAGTTAAGAGTAAAGAAGGAGATAACTATGTTTCTGGTGAAAGGGAATATGTTGTTGCTGCTGTTCTGTTTCAGTCCATTCATAATCTACGACTCACTGAATAGCTTGCGATGCGACAATTTGTGTTTAAAGACAGAAATGAGAGTCCTTGCTGTAAATGACTCTTTTATGATTTGCTGTCAAACCATGTTTGGTATTCTCCCCCTCTTTTTAAACAATCTCTGGGAAATGCAAAAAAACCCAAAACACCCCACCTAAGCAGAATGTTAAAATTGGAACAAAACACTTCTCAGCAATTTTATTATTAAAAGGGGGAAATTAGTTTTTATAGGAAGAGCAAGTGCAAAGATGGATGCGTCAAAAAGGATATAAAAAGTGTACTCTTGTTACTTTAGTCTCTCTTCCGCCTTGTTCCCTGGGAAAATGGGTGAATGAGCTCACTGAATCCAGCTTTTGTTATTATTTAACATTTATATTGTAGTTACACCTAAAGTTCCCCTCAGGTTGGGCCCCATTGTGTTTGGTGCTGTACAAACAATGTTATCTAACGTAAGATATGATTCATTTATCTTGTTACTTTGGTGTTTGTGCTAGAAAACAATAGATATTTCATATTTGTATGTGTAAAATTGTAAAAATAATTTTATTACCCTCTATATCAAAATAATATTTCTATTGGGACTCTTACTAAGTCGTATTTACATTGAGCTCAAGGGCACTATATGTGAGTAAAGATGGCAGAAACTGGCCGATAATGTCTTCTGCTTTAAAAACATAAATTGGGTAGTCTGTACAACAGTCCATTTTAGAAATGATTTAATGCTAGATAGGGAACATGAGTTGCTGAGAGTTTGTCACTTGCTCAAAGCCACAGATGAATTTGGTGTGAGAAGTGGGACTGGAATTCAGGAATACCTGACTTCCATACTGCTAGATCATGGCATGTTTCCCCCCCTCTGCTCATGCTTTTCAATCTTCCTTACTTTCACCTGCCTAATTGCTACATCTCTGTTTTTTCCTCTTTTCTCTCTTCCCATCTTCATCTGTCTTCTTTCCTTTTGCTTTGCTTCTCAGGTCCTTGTCTCACCTATTTTTCATCCACTTCCATTCTTCCCTGCTTCTTTTTGTTTCCTAATCTCTGCCTTTTTTTGTGGTACTTATGTTCTTAATGCTGGACATATTGTTTTAAGCACCGAGAAGTGCAAGGAAAAGCTCTTTTGCGCTGTCTCTGTTTTTTAGCTGTGTGAATATGGAGCTGGTAAAAAGTAGAAACATTGTCCTCCCTGAGACTAAGCCGCCTTTCTGCCACAGCCCAAGTACAGTTTAGGCAGATGCACTGAAAGGTTCCTCATGTGCGTGTGTACATGCGTGTGTGAAATATAAGCTAAATTCCGTTCTGCACACTTTCTGACAAGATTTAGTACTGTGCAGACAGCACCGAGTTCGTTTTGTCTGGCACTGGACAGTACTGACTGCTAATACTTTGGGTCCAAAAGGATTTTCAACATCTGGTTGTGAAGATGAGCTGAACTTGCATTAGCTGTCTGTTGTATGCAGCCCTGTGCACCGAGTTGGGATGTACTCTATGCCAGGGGTAGTCGATTATTTTTTTGTCATGGTCCAAATTTCTTGGTCAATGAATAATCAAGGTCCAGACTCCGGAAAAATAATAATAAAAAAGAATAACAGTAATGAGTAAATTAAAAGATGTCAGGGTCTGTTCAAAAGTGTTTGGTGGTCCGGATTTGGCTATGGTCCACCTATTGACTACTCCTGCTCTGTGCCAAACTCCTTTTGTGTCTCCTGTTAAGACTCCTGTTTTGGAACATTATGCAAACAAATGCACTGAAGCTGGAAGAAAGGAAGTTTTGTTCTGGAATTTAAAACTTTCCAAACACACAGTGGTCAATGCAAGGACAAAATTGACATCTGCTGTAGTTTTGACTTTACCAGTCAATACGTAGAGCAGAATCTCACACATGGTTATTACCAGGCATACTGCTTCTTTTGTCCATTACATTTAATGGGATTACTTATAATAACAATTGCTGTAGGCCTGGTTTTTCAGAGCTGCTGATCACCCATAACTTCCACTGCACACTATTGGCACTATGCAAATAATTGCTACTAAAAATGATGCTAGCAAGGCTGGGTGCTCCTTTGGCTAAGGTGCTAGATTAGGATTGCAGATCTGGCTTCAGTTCCCAGTGCTGACGCAAACATGCTCTGTGATCTTGGGTAAATCATTCAGTGTCTCTGCTCCCAGTTTCCCATCTGTAAAATAGGGCCAGTAATATTTCCCTCCCTTACAGGTGTGCTGTGAAGATAAATTCATTAATGTTTGTGAAGCACTCAGATACTAGGGCAACGTAGGTACAAAGCAGATCAAATAGAATACTTGCTATACTCTAGTTTCGCATGCTCATCACATGATAATAAAAGAATACAAGTAGTAGCAGAAGTAATGCATCTTTACTTCAAGTCTGCAAAAATGTTTAGACACTAAATAAACCTCTGTGTTACCCCCATGACTAGATATTATCCCCTTTTACACTGTGCTTCCTAGCACAGTGTAAATCAATGGCAAATCCATGGAACAGAACCCAGAACTCCTGATTCTTTGTGCTCTTCAATAAGAGGTGTAAGGTGTTAGATACTTAGCCACACACAGCAATGCAACAAGTTAAAATTGGATGTGACAACCACTGCATCTCATTGTACCTGCAGGGGGAATTATGGAGGTGCATTTATAAATAATCCAAGTTAGGATTTGGCCAGGTCATCTTCCTACTCTTGTGAAAAATGCCATGGGATCTTTGAAGACCACAAGTGGTCAGAGCTTCGGTTTGATGTTTCATCTGAAAGAGAGATGCTAAACTAATGTTAGGACATGCTCTTGGGATGGCATGTGCCACTATTATAGGTATCTACAATACGAAATTAATTATAATCAGTGCTACAGCATACCTGATGACTACATAGTAAGGTGTTGTTTAAAATAAATTGGGCGAGTCATTTACAGTAAGTGGAAAATCAGTAGGAATTCCACATCCTATCCTCAATAATATCAACAGTTCATCATGCGTGGAGGGTGTTTTGTTTTTAGTGTATTAATGTGGGTGAAAGATGAAACTGCATTATAATTTATAAACTGCTGCCTCTTGGCTGTGTTGTCATTAGTTTTAAGGGCATGAAGAACAATCAAGGGACTTAACAGAATGCTATGAACGCTCGCTCTTCATCGTACATGAATAAAGACAAAAGCTGTGCTATAAAACACTGAGCTGAGCTGAGCTTAATAAAACTTTTATAGTCCTTCGCAGTTCTGAATAGTGCCTTCTGTCTGAGGGTCTCAAAGTGCTTAGCAAATGCTAACTAAGCTGTCAGGTGCCGGGTATCCTACATAAAACTTGTTTCTATCTAGACATGTGTGTTAGCAATTCTGTAGGAAGGTGAAAATTCTTTGACAGCTAGTAGTGATTGGACAACTTTGTAAAGGGCTCCAATGCTGCAAGGTGCTGAGTGCCCAAAACTGAAATCAATGGGAGTTGAAAGTGCTGAGCAAAAGAGTGGGCTCAAGATTTGAGTTGGGGGTTTTGGCTGAGGTATGTATGTGAAAGTTCAGGTGCTGAACTTGGCACTTACATTTTCCAGCTCCTTTGTTCTGCATGAATGGGCTGGAAATCTCTCACGACTATACGCTTTTTGGAGGCATTGTGGTCAAACAGTTAAATCTCTGGCTCTGCCACAAGCTAGCCCTGTGACCTTGGGCATGTCACTTCACTTCTGCATCCTCCATGCTCATATTTGCACCTCCACTTAGCTAGAATTTACTTCAATTTGCAATGCTTTCCAATGCTCCCACTTTTGAGTAGCATTGTGTTATTATTGCGAGGCTCCGAATGAGATCAGTGCCCCATTGTGCTGTACATGCATATAGTAAGAGACAATATCTTCCCCAAAGAGCTTGCAGTCTAAATAGAGAATGGAAAAATTGTGTATTCCCATTTCATAGGTAGGGAATTGAGGGACACAGACATTAAAAGATACGAGGAGTTTGTGGCAGATTGAGGAATTGAAATTGAGTTTTAAGTGCCGAGCAAATGCCTTAGCTTTCCTCCCTCTGGTGACACATACTTAGAAGATACAGCGCTGTAGTCCTATACATTAGAATTTGTTGAGCACAATTGTTTCCAGACTTGCCCTACTGGGGAAAAAGCAAATACAACTCTTAATAGAAGAAAATGTCTAAATCTTTCTAGGAATATTATATGCTGCTTCATCCATGTTAAGTGAAGGCAAGGTCTTCATGGAAGCAAAGTCTGCTCAGCCACCAAGCCTAGGGCATGTACTATTGCAAACACTGGGGTCTTTGGCTACAGAGGCACTAGTCCCTAATGCAACAGGATTTAACAGTAGGTGAAGATTTCCTTTTCTGAGACATCGTGTTTGATTACAGCTGCGACAAATTTGATAGCTGCAAACGCTAAGTGCCTGATTGAAAAGAAACAATTATGCCTAGAAGATCACTGCTTATTTTAAGAAATTAGAAGTGTTTAAATACAGAGAGAAACAGCCCCAAGTAAATGCTACTGTTTTCCTCCTTAATAAATACCCTCCTCTTTCGCATGTACAAATATCTCTTTCTTCACAGTGCTTGTTTGTAGACCTAGGCATGGATATTTAGATGATAAAATAAAAGGTTCTAGCCTCCTTTCCCCCTGTCTCTCTAACTAAACCTGAACTGGGACTCCTGGGTCCTATTTGCTGCTCTCCAGCTGATGGAGACATCAGCTCTCCTGCTAACATAGCGCTGTGCACATGACCACTTATGCCAGCAAATTTATGTCGCTCAGGGGTGTGTTTTTTCACACCCCCAAGCGACATAAGTGTTGCCGACGCAAGCGGGAGCATAGACCTGGCCTGAGTTACTGCAAGCTACAGGTAAGATCTCATTTTGCTGGTGTGGGGAAGAATAACAATGCAGCTGTCTTGCTCTTCCGTTTTTGGAAGGTTGATGCCATTTCATTTGCCTGATGGTAGAATCCCTTAAAGAAGTACTGGAATCTAGTCAAAACCAAATGACCTGCAATTGGAGGCATAGCTCTTAGTGCTTTCAGTGATTGATTAGGCTCTAAACAGTTTTTTGAGCTACTTAGTATCAGCCTGGGTGTGAAACTTTAAGGAGCTATATGCAATGCCTTTCAGGACTTCTGTGCATTCAGCTCATTCAGGTGACTGTTACTACATTTCATGAGACAACTGGTAGGTGAGACAGTATCTTTTATTGGACCAGCTTCTGTTGTGGATGGGACAAGCTTTTGAGCTTCATAGAGCTCTTCCTCAGGTCTGGAGAAGGTAACAGGAGTGTCCAAGCTAAATACAAGGTAGGACAGATTGTTGAGCATAATGAGGTTCACACATGCTATGGGAGACCTGTTAAAATGAAGTGGACCATGCAATATAGGCTTAGTAGGCTGCAGGTATGTTAAAAATTGTAATGGGCCACGAAACCAGCATCCCTGTTCAGTCTGTTTTTTAGTGTCCAGCTGATCTATGAATTTAACATCTCAGGGTTGTCTTTTGAGGTATTGTTCAGGTTTCCTTGGAGGACAGCGACTGATGAGTGTTGTCCATTGTCTTGGAGACATTTGAGGCAGGCAGCATGGCTGTCATGGCATATGTGTCATGCCCTTTATTCTAGGCGTCGTCATTTCATAGTTATCTGCTGCTGTTAACATGTCTTGGCTTTTGTGCTAAAAATGACAGACTCTTTTATTTGCCTGCCTGCCCTGCTCTTTGGTTTACTATGCTGCATCTGTGTGACCTGGGAGAGCTGCAGCGTTGCCACCTCTAGGCTGTGATCTCTTTGTATCTTTCAAGCTAAGCAGGGTCACGCTGGGCTCGGTGCTTGGAAGGGGGATCTCAGAGGGAAATCCCATGATGTTGATGGAAGTAGTTGTAGTGATTCAGCAGGTAGCACTGTGAGTCAGTATTGAACCGGACATGACTGCCTGTCTTTTCTTTTCTTTTTTTTTCCAAAAGAGGAGACTATGCATACTACTAGCATGAGGAGCATGGTATAACTGCCTAGATTTTGCTGCTGTGAGTACTTTCTTTTGATTGTGGTATGCAGCCGAAGCTTCTGGCTTCCTGTGGTCATTAAAGAGCCCATAATATTTTCATTAGAGTTTTGGGGGTGGTGTGTGCTAATTTGATGATCCTCGTCAACTTCCACATTTGGACAATTCCAATTCCGCTCCTCTAAATTTCTCCAGAGTTTCCAGCGGATCCAGTGTTCTTCCTCCCTCCTGTATTACACTATTAGGGTGCTGTTGATTTGTAACTGTTAAATAATATCCATGTTCCGCTCCATAAATGGCTGCATTCTAGTGGTGGGAGAAGTCATTCCTACATCTGAATGTAGTCCTGGTCCCTGTGTACCACACAGTGCCTCTAAATGTACCTTTCCCCACTCTCCCTCTTTGGTGTGGAATTCTGTTCCAGGATCTAAGTTTTTGTTTCAAAAAAGTTTCTTGCCCTTGTGATCATAGAGAAGAATTTGTAAAGGAAAAGAGCCTGGGAACTGAAACTGTGATGTCTCACAGTGCCGACACCCTGAGATAATCGGTTCAAACGGCCCCTTTTGTCTCAAGGGGGTATTAACCCTGAAGTCTAAAGATGCTAATGGTAAATGTCACATTAAACAAAATGATCAGTGGTGAATTTAAGCACACTCATTCAGCTTGTGTGCTCTTCTCAGCATCCCCGACTGGCGCTCATTCCTCCCTACGTGCCAAAAGACCCAACTGTCTCCCGTACAGCTGCCAAAACCTCCAGCTTCAACCCTCGCCGCTTGTATGGCTGTGAGAAACCTGCTGCCCTGCAGAAAACATGGGGATATCATTAATTACATTTAATGGAATATAGAAATGTTAATGTGGGGGTTGCTGTGCTCCATTGCATTATTTTTTTTCCTGTTTAATTCATTAAAAGCTGTTATTAAATGAATCTGACAAGTTTCCCCATCTGCCACACCAGAGTGCTGCAGAGTGCAGGAGCTTTGCTTAGAATTTAGGTCCAGCTTGCTGAAAATATGTGGAGTCTTCTGTATGTGTAAAAAGGTGAGGGCAGGATGGGCCACAAATCTGGTGGCTCTGTGGCACCTGCCAGCCAACGGTGGCCCATCCTTGGCTAGGACAGCTGCGATTGGTTGATTGTTAATGTTTCTTCCAAGTGCTGGGTTTGGCTAGTGGGCCCAAGGGGAAACTGCACAAGGACACAGCAACAGCATGGGATTAAAGCTGATCAGGAATTTTTCAACAATATATATATATTTTCATTTGGAAAACGCCAATTTGTCAAAACCAAAACGTATTATGGAAGTGCGTTGGTTTCAACAAAACTTTCTCAGGGCCGGGATTAAATTTTTGTGGGGGTTGGGGAGGAGGGAAGAGGGGTAGAGAGAGAGATACCCACCCCAGAGTAGCCAGTTGGTTAGGGCAGCAGTTCCTTAGTCTGCCCGATTTGTAGCAGGTTCTGGAACCTGTCTCCCCCACATCCCAGGCAAGTGACCTAACTCTGAACTTTTGCAGTCTCTTGGTTTGATTCAGATACAGAAAGCAGTGTGTTTCCAAAACTGCGACATGTTTTGCAAAATGGCATTCTTGTTCTTCAACCACTCCTCCATGTGGTAATCAGGCCAGGTTTCTTCCGGCTCTGTATTCTGATCCACTGCCATGTAAAAGCAATAAAGTATTTTGGGATGACAGGTGGAAATCATACATTGGAAAATGAATGCAAGTTATTTCTCTAGCTGCGGCGAAACATACAATACAGGGAACCAGTGCAGACCTCCCTACGGTTCATTTCATCTCCAGCATCTGTGTTATTGTGTGTTGGTGGCAAACTATTTTCTGTTCTTTAGCTTGGTTTCCAACCCATTCATTCGTCCATAACTTTGATGCTAGGCGTCTGGTTCTCAATTGTCCAGAACCTCGTTTTGTTATTGACACCAGTTCAAAGTCAGTGTAAACCCCAGCTATTCTGACGCGGTCATGTTTTATGTTGAAATTATTGCAGAAGGCGCTGGGTGATGCTGCACCAGCCACTTGGATTCTGATATGAAAACGTGCACAGAATGCTTCCGGAGGAACCAGTAGTGATAACATTTGCTCTGTTGATTCTGCCACGGTAACACCCAAATGAGACACAAGCGGCTGTCCTGTCCTAAATGAATTGTCCTGGTGCCTCTTACTTTTTGATAGTCCCTAAGCTCTACTGCATCTCAACCCCTTTCTAATATTGCTACCTTAATGGAGTTGTATGGGTTTGGGCTACATTGGATTGCAGTGGGCCGTGTTCCGGTTTACAAATGGTAACAAGAGAAGTGCCGGATTGAAAACAAAACCAGCTAAAAAAATTCAACAGATGATTATTTGTGAATATCGACGTCCCTGTGCCCAAAAGCTCCTTGGGCACCCTAATGCCCATGGATTGAAAGACTAATTAATCATAATGGGCACCATGCCCAAAATAAAGAGCAGGAGCCAGAAAGCACCATTGTCCCTCCTCACTGGTATTCCTACGCACCAGGAGGCAAAGAACAAGCTACATGGATTGAAAAGGAAACAGAAGAAGCTTGAGAGTTGCCTGAGAGGGTGACAAATGCGTGCTGTACACTGGCAGACAGAGAAGGGACTCTGCAGTGGGCCCTTCCTTTCCCCCACCTTCTGCCCAGGAGTGCTGAAACAATCTGTATAGTGTGGGTGCTGAGAGGCATTGAACCAAACTGTAGATCCTGTAGCTAATAGAATCCACTTCAAGCCCGGCAGTGCGGGAGCAACCCTAGTTCCAGAACCTATACGTATACCATGGTGTCTGAAACAGTTCGGAGTGATTGGGGAGTCTGTTTGCAAGAGGCACAGTAACCATTGGGGTATTGCAGGGCTAATTAGCTAGATGAGCTAATTAGCAGAGCAGTAGGGGGAAAACACTTTCCTTTCTGTCTTCACGTCCTGGCCTTAACACCAACCTCTCATTTTCCTGAGAACTAAAATTTGCTCCAATGATCTAGATTTATTACAGGTATTTTGAACATTCAGGGGATTCTTTTATTTGTAGTTCAGTTGTGGTCTTCCAGGCTTGGTTTTAAGAAATCTGATTTGGTTTATGGCTTTCTATATCCATTGCTGGCAATTTTAAAATCAGGATTGGATGTTTCTTCTAGCAGACCCTGCTGTTAATTCAGGGAAGTCCCATGGCCTGTGTTAAACGGGAGGTCAGACTAGATGATCACAGTGGTCCCTTCTGGCTTTATAATCTATGAATATAGAAGGGACAAAAGTTTTAACTTCAAAATGCTTACGAATTCCCTAGCTGAAGAACGATTTTCATCTCTATCCATGTTGGCGTAGTTTAAATTCACACAATCACCATTCAAGTCCTAGAGGGTTTGCTAATCTGCTTTCCTCTTAATTTTCAGCTCCCAGTCTTTTCCAAGACATTCCTGACCTCATTTACCCCAGTCCTGCTTTTCTATAGACGTATTCAGTGTATTCTGATTATATTTCTTTTGCTAAAATGCAACACATTATTCAAAGAAATTGACTGTTTCTCTTTTGCATATTGGACACACACAACACAGTTTGTGAGTGCATGTATTGTGGACACATCAGTAGCTGTTCCTCACGTATGGGTGCATTGAGATTTGCAGTTATACTGGGAATTTAATTCCTCCTGTTTTGCTTTGAGAATGAATGTGTTCATAACATTTGTTCTTAAGGGAAAGACTGAATTTCCAGGACAAATTACATGAGAACCTGTTGAGTAGCTAGAAGCAGTCAAAAATGACCCCTTTATTACATTTCAGACTCAGTCTCCTATCGTTTCAGTGACTCCCTCTAGCTAACAAATGACTGTGTTCATGAGATCAGAGTACGTGGGGGCTTGACTATAATGAACTCTTTCTTAGACTCATTGCCACTTAATGGGAATGTCCAAAATTATTACATTTGGACCAAATTACTACATTTTGGACAAAAGCGTTTTACGATTCCTTCCTGTTTGGTTCTGTGATTTTTAGGGCTCACCGTATACTTTATGTAGTTCATACACATAATGCTACTGTTGCCATGCAAACCTCGGTAACTATGCCACTGAGGACAATATATTTTAATTTATTTCTTGGTTATAAAGTAACAGTATTTGGGTTACATGAAACAGTATTACACAATAAGCACTATAGCAATGAAATGTCAATAATATTGAGTGACAGGATTGCTTTACACAGTCTATCAGAAAGCGAAGTCATTGTAAAATTAGGTTGAAAACATATCAATGGATAGATTCTGCTGTCAGTTAATTAATTTAAGTGTTGTTTTCTACCTAACCTCTAAAAATGTACTTTGGCAACATGTTTGCATAACATATGGTCTTGGTTTATCTCATCACTGCTTTTGAAATGCATCCAGAATATTATCAGCTGTACAGTTCTTTCCCTTTCTATCATCAGCTGTTTACAAGATGCAACTTTTATGTAATGTTCCGTGCGCATATTGGGAATAACAATGATTCCTCAGTCAGCTGTTCTCTGCACTCACATTCATGTTTGGAAACTTGACAAGAGAAACAGTAACCCATTTGGTTGGTCAAAGTCATTCAGCTGGGCTGTGTATCCCAAATTAGTCTTAGTTCCTGCTAAATCTTGATGTTAAACTCTACCTTTGGCCAAGTGCAGACTGAGCTGTTGGCCAACTCTAGCACTGGAAGGCTAGGAGGACTGTTGTGTATATTGTAGTTGTCAACAGGTACATGAATAGCTGAACAACGTCTGACATATTTGTTGTCAAGTTGAAGATGTAAGAGCTACTGACTCTGATAGCAGGGCTAAATATGGTTCTCTGAGGAGTTCCACAAAAGTGTGTTCCCTGACACAGAGAGAGAAATTTCTCTTGCATTTTCACTTTAGAGAGGGCACTGGTCTTGGGGTAAAATTGTTTTGCTCTGTGTGTGCATGTATGCGTGTGCACGGTTGAACAGCTTCTGCATTTACTATTAAAAAAAACTTTTGATGCTGTAGGTTGTATTCCTTGAAATAGCTAACAGGCAAATGTCAGTTACAAATATATTGGATTCTCAAAACGTGTATTTTCCTGTTTATGATGGGGCAGTCCAGAAAACCGAGTTGGGGACCTGGGTGGAGGGAAACTTCCTGTGACAGAAGACTGCAGGTAATTAAAATAAGTAAAACTTCTTTTTTTTAAAAGGAAGCATGCAGTATCTAAGGTCAATTTGCAAATCTTAGTTTACTATATTTCTTCATTATTGGTGAATTCTCTCATCTCCCCATACACTTGTCTCCTCTGTGAGCAGCACTGAGTGTAAAGGTAGGTATCAAAGGAAGAAAGCAACCCAGTTAGCAGAGGCACATCAGTCACCAGCAGGAAATGAATGACAAATTGGTGAGACAGTGGTGAGTCAGTCATGTCTCTCAGCCCTGGCAAGAAACAGTAAGTGCTCTGGAGTCTGATTCTTGCGTGTAATACCCAATAATTTTGTTGAAGTAAAATCAAACAAATAAGCCAGGCTTTAGCTCCTTGTGCTGTTACGAGCTTGACCATACTTCAAGTAGTTAGGGGTTGGTAAAGCAAAAATATCTGGATGTGGACATTTCAACGCATCAAGGAAATATCTGTAAGTAGCTGCAATGGCTGTGTTTTCCCATATTGGTGTGATGCATGAATAGAGGCACTCAACCTGTTATGAAAATATGCTTTTTTTCCCCTTCTTCTTGCGGATGCGGGCAGCATTCAGGTGCGAGCACCTATGGATGCATAGAACTGAAATTCTCTCTCTTAAGGGATAAGATGCAGTTCTGCTGTAGCTAATGAGAGCTTCTCTTGATAGTTGCAAGGTCAAGTAGCTTACACAGATGGCGCTGACGGTAGCATTGGCTTAACAAACCAGGGAGCTCTGGACCCTGGTGATTTATATAGGCTGGCTCTGAATAAGAGTGTATGCCTTCGAAGTTCCATTTCAAACAATCATCCTGTCAACATTTACATCTCCCATCAGACCTGCGATGGTGAAAGCAGCATGTAGAGTAACAATGCTGGACCTGATCTTCAGCCGGTGTAAATCAGCATAGCTCTGTTCACGTCAGCGGAGCGGAGTTGTTCTACACCAGGTGAGGATGTGGCCTATTATATGTTAGTTCTTGTTGATTTTAGTTATGATACATCCACTATTCCAAGGCATTTGAAGTGCTCACATATTAGGCTGAGTATGACATAAGAATCTATATCGAGGAGCTGGGAACCTTTGCATAAAACCAAGATACAATTCTAAAAATAAATAAATAAAAATCTATGCCTTGTATGCAACTAGCCATCCCTCTGAAGTAGGGCCTGACACAAAGGCTATGGAGTTCCATGACAGTCTTTGAAAAAGCTTTTGGAGCTGACCCATTAAGCCTGTAGGAAAATTAGCTTAAATCCAGGGAGCATTGCACATTTGGGAGGAGGGGCAGGGCATACTGCAGATCTGGGGCTTCAGAGCCAAGCCCACTTGTGGTAACCTTGCAGATAGGACATTTTACACTCTGTGCCCATCAGCTCTTGTAAGCTAAGTAGAGTCAGCTTGGTCTGTATTTGCATGGGAGGCTTCCAAAGAAGACCTCGCTAAAGCAAGTTGGGAGGTTGGTGGGATTAGAAATGGATACAGGTCTAGTTTTGCATCGCGTGGCTTGTCTGTTTGGGCTGTCGTGCAGCTTTACATCACATCACCCTTCCTGGGAAGTTAGTGGTGGTTATCATTGGAATGCTAATACCGTACTGTCAGAGAGCCTGTGTTGTGACAATACGAACAGCCTAGGGGCACCGCTCTGTAAGTGATCTGCTTTGTGATATGAGTGCAGACAAAGTGCAGTTGCTCTGAAAGACTGAAGCCACAAAACAGAGGGATGGAGGCTTTGTGGCGGAGCATAAATTGCTCCACGGTCTTGTTTCTATGGGTTTTACTAGCACCCTTCAGCTGTTACCCAAATGGAGGGTGCGGAATGTTCTCATTCACTGAGTGTAGCAGTACCTGAGCTTGGTGTAACAGAAACCGATAACAAGAGTGGAGTTTTTCCCCATTAGCGTTACAGGTTTCCCCCCATGCAGTCCCAGGCAGACACCATGCTTTCCATTAGGACTCCAGCTTGGAACAACTTCCAGGGGACCCTGGGATGAGGAGCCTCCTTCTTCTTTTCCTAAAGCTCTTCCAAAGATTTTTATTACTTAAATGAGCTCCCAGCAAGTCTGGCTTAATATACTACTAATTGATTTTAAGACTTGAAAGCAGTGTAGCTAATTAGCATGTGCTGACTCAGCTAGAGAAAAGCAGGGTACTGGAGGAAGGTGTCTGAGATAGCTACCTCTGTTAGTTGCAATACGAAATGCTGAGGAGCGAGGACTGGGGGCTATTAAGTGGATCGTACTGGAGTGTGATTTGCATATGCAAATGAAATTAATCTGACTCAGGAGAGCAGGAATAATAATGCCTTGTGACTAGGAAGCAGTATTAAGCATTTGAACAAACAGCAAGTGATGCTTTCTCAGCAGCAATCCATGGATGGTCTGCAGTCCAGAAGGTCACCATGCTGTTCGTCCAGCTGACATGTTCTTGGTCAGCCCCACATAAAAGGTAAATGCTAGCAGGGAGACCAGAAGATGATGTGTGAATTTGCCTAGATTTAACGAACCACCCCTCTAGCTCTATTGATCTTTACATTACAGTAACACCTGGAGACCCCGACTGAAATCAGTGTCCCATGGTGCTAGGGACCTAGTAGGTGCCACAAAGAGCTTGTGGCCTATATAGATAGGCAACTGGATATAATTTTTCCTGTTTTTCATATATGGAGAACTGAGGCACACAGATATTAAGTGTCTTGCCCAAGGTCACACAGGAAATCTGTGGCTGAGCCGGGAATTGAACCTGTGTGTGGAGAGCCCAGGACAGGAATGGTAGAGGTGAACGCAGGTCAGGACTGCAGGGGGATTGGTAGAGCTGTGTGTGGGGAGCCCAGGACAGGAATGGTAGAGGGCAACGCAGGTCAGGACTGCAGGGGGATTGGTAGAGCTGTGTGTGGGGAGCCCAGGACTAACACAGCAGGGGGTGTACGTCAGGGTTGATGTACATTGGAAGAAGTGCATGGAGGCCCATGAGTGGAATAAGAGGTTGATTTTGTACTTGAGCTGTGTTGGTTAGACCTGTGTGCAGAGGGCCATGTTAGCTTTGTGGGGGGTGTTGCAGTTCAGGACCTCGAAGTCTTTACAGAGCTGTCAAAGGAAATCTTGCAAAGGACCTCTGATCTCCATGCCTGTCTCTAGTCAGTGCTTTTAATACCTCGATGATTCTCTCTCTCTCTTTCCCCTTTCTTTTCTTTCAGGTCTACTAGACAGCCGTGCTCTTTTCAAGCAGGGAATCTATTTGCAGAACATGTAGTCGTTAGATGAGTTTGGTTTTTGTTTCAGCGCTCATTTCCATAAAAAGTCAACACTAATGAGCTGCGAGAAAATTGCAGCTTCTCTGCCAAGCCAATTTGATTAAAAGGCCTGTCCGACTCTCATTGCCATTTGATCCTTATTCATGCACAATGCACGCAAACAGATACAACCGCGGTGATTAAAAAAGGAAGGTGAGATACCTATGTTAACATCTCAGATCTTTGAAAAATTCCATGCAGCTGTTACTCTTGTTTTTATTTTAATTTTATTTTTAATCTCCATATGCTGGGTTCCGGGTTTATATCTCATCAGTGGAAGCAGGCAATGAGAATTAGAAACTGCTTTTCAAAGCCTGTGGAATTTCTTTTCATAGTTAGAATTGGCTGATTTTTCTTCTAATTATAGCCAGTGTTGAAAAATTTTAAAAGTCCTCTTATGTCACTTTATCTCTGAAATTGACAGAGGCTGAGAAATAAACAAAGCACATTGTGGCTTATTCCAAAAATATCCCAGAAGATGAAAATTCTTTCCTCCCCTTTATAAAATTAGAGGGTTTAAGGCAGTGCAATGGTAGTGGGGCTGGGGCTTGGGGGAGGGAGGAATGTAGCCCCTTTAAAACAGACAAACCGTTCATAAGACATGATACTTGCTTCCTGATATCTAAATGTATGTCTTCCCCAAGTTCTATAAAACATGGATATTCTGGGTTATAGTCTCCACTGGTGCAAATCAATATAGCTCTGTTGAAGTCATTGGATCTCTGCTGACTTACAACAGTTGAGGATCTGTCCCTCTATTTTTATCCAAGGTGGTGGGACCGGGAGAGGCAGGGAGGCTAGTGCCCTCTCAGTGGAAATATTGTGGGGGTTTCACCCCATATAAATTCTCACACCCCTGGAAGCAGAGGGGTGGAGAGGTGAGAGCAGAACCTAGAGGGGGCTGCAGCTGCCTTCGCAGGGCCCAGTAGCATGCTGGGGAACAGGGAGTGGGACCCGGGGGGCCGGAGTACCTTCCGCACCACCTGGGATCAGGCCAGGAAGCAGGGCCCTTAAGCAGGTAGGAACCCCAGGACCCTGCTTCACAGCCTGGAGCTAAGTCGAAAGCAGACTGCGAAGAGTTACAAAGGGATCTCACAAAAATGGGTGACCGGGCAACAAAATAGCAGATGAAATTCAGTGTTGATAAATGCAAAGTAATGCACATTGGAAAACATAATCCCAACTATACATACAAAATGGGGGTCTACGTTAGCGGTTACCTCTCAAGGCAGGCCTTGGAGTCATTGTGGAGAGTTCTCTGGAAACAGCCACTCGGTATGCAGTGGCAGTCAAAAAAGCTAAGAGAATGTTAGGAACCATTAGGAAAGGGATAGATGATACGACATAAAATATGATAATGCCATAATATAAATCCATGGCACGCCCCCACCATGAATGCTGTGTGCAGTTCTGGTCGTCCCGTCTCAAAAAAAGATATGCTGGAATTGGAAAAGGTACAGAGAAGGGCAACAAAAATGACGAGGGGCCTGGGACAGCTTCTGTTTGAGGAGAGGTTAAAAACCTGGGACTTTTCAGCTTGGAAAAGAGACGACTAAAGTGGGGGATCGGATCGAGGTCTATAAAATCATGGCTGGTGTGGAGAAAGTGACTCAGGAAGTGTTAATTACCCCCATCACATAATTTCATGGGGTGACCCCTGGGTTCTTGGGTTAATAGGAAGCAGGTTTTAAACCAATAAAAGGAAGTACTACTTCCCGCACCGCACGGTCAGCCTGTAGAACTTGTTGCCGGGGATGTTGTGAAGGCCACAAGTATAGCAGGGTTCACAAAAGAATTAGTTAAGTTCATGGAGATATGGCTAATAGTCAAGATGGCAGGGAGGCAACCCCGTGCACTGGGTGTCCTAAACCTCTGACTGCCAGAAGCAGGGAGTGAATGACAGGGGACAGATAACTCGATGACTGCCTCTTCTGTTCATTCCCTCTGGGGCACCTGGCATTGGCCACGGTCGGAAGACAGGATACTGGGATGGATGGACCCTTGGTCTGACCCAGCATGGCCCTTCTTACAGTCTCCCTGCTTCCTCCTCCCACGGTTGAGTTTCTGTACCTCCCCTCACTGCCTCCTACCCCACCTCGCCTCTCCCACTCACAGGGACCTTCAGGCTCCCCATTTTTATCTGTGTATTTATATGCAAATCTATATACAAATCTGTGCATTTATTTCTATTCCAGCACTGTACTATTGAATGAATTTATTATTCTAATCCCTGTGAGGTAGGTCGTTAGTATTATCCCGTTATACAAGTGGGGAAACTGAGCCACAGAGAATTTAAGGATAACATTTTCAGATGTGCCTGAGTAACCTGAAAGCCTAGGTACCATTTTCAAAAGTAAGTTAGGAGCCTCAGTCCTGGTCACACTCATTGAAATTTGGACTATTAAAGCCTGGATCCTCAAAAGTATTTAGGAGCCTAACTCACATTGACTCAGAGAGAGTTAGGGAGCTAAGCACGGGAGCTAAGCACGTTAAGGATCTGGGCCTTGGTGCCTAAGTCCCTGTTGAAAGCAGGTCTTGTACTTCTAAGTCACACAGGTGCTTTTGAAAATGTTACCCTAAAGGACTCACACAGTGAGTCACTGGTAGAGCCAAGGGTAAATCACCCATGTCCTAGTTTGCTGTCTTAACCACTTGACCCGCTTTCCATTCCCCTAAGGAGAGTTTGTTATAAGAATGACCTCTCTTGGGTTTTCCATTTATTACCTTTCCCCAATTTCCTCACTTTTGCTTCCTGGGCTCCCTCCAGTAGTTCACGCTCTGCTTTGAATTCCAAGAGGGCGTTTCGTTTAATTATATTTTAATTGGCTTTGACGATGTCGTACAGCACTCTGTGCACCCCAGCAGGGGAGCAAATTCTCTTTATAACGACGGTGTTTATTATTTAGGTCTTTTGACATGAACAGAGATTTCAATGCGAGCTTGGTCCCAGAACTCCCTGAACAAATTCACCGGTATGGGAAGTGCTCCTTGCTCCACAGGACTCCCAAACACAATTTTAGAGGTTGATTTCTGATAATAAATTTAATCAACTGGCATCTGTGATGGAGAGAAGAACCCTAAGGGTATGTCTACATTGCAGTTAAACACCCATGGCTGGCCCAGGTAAGCTGACTTGGCCTGGAGAGATCCCAGGCTCCACCCTGGGCCCAAATGCCTGCACTGAAATTTTTAGCCCCACAGCTTGAGTCCCATAAGCCCAAACCAGCTCCTTTGGGCCATCTGTGGCTCTTTTACTCCAGTGTAGACATACCCTTAGTGTGAAGATCCTCAGCTGGGTAAATCTGTGTAGCTGTGACTTAAATGGGGATTTACAAACCCTGAGGCTCCGGCCCTGCTAGAGGGAGAATGCTCATAATTTAATTTGCGTTCAGTGTCCCAGCTTTTTAAAAAAAAAAAAATTCTGAAAACAGGCTCCTAAATCCAGATTTGGGCACCTAAGGTGGCCTGCCTCATTTTTCAAAAGTTGCTGAGCTTCTAAAGAATCTCACGGGTTTCAAGGAAGTCACGAGGTGCTCAGAGCTTCTGAAAATTCAGGTACTTATTGGTGTGCCTAAATCTGTATTGAAGAGCCTAACTCTAGGCTGCACCCAGCATCTGTGGTGAGGAGATGATTCTTGAGGGATTATGCATCCAATGCCTGTAATGCAAAGAGGGACAGGTTGGAGCAATGGGCATAATTCTTAAGTGGCCTGCCCTGAAGTCGGGCTTTCATTGCTGACCAAAATAAGTGGGAAGCACCTGCTAGGTTGCAGGGAGGTTGTTCAAATGGCGCCTGAAGCTGTGAGTAATGAAGGGAAGAACTTATCCCATGAAATCCGCTGACCTGAGCTGATTGGATCTAAGCCCCTGTGAGACATGTTGTCTCAATCTGCTCAAATCTGCCTGGCCTGTGGACAGTAATTCTTTTCCCTCTTCTTCACCCTGTGGCATTTCTTTCCTGTTATGAGATTAAAATGTCATCTGTCCAAGTAGAACCTGCTTTATGAAGAAGTAAATAACTACAAAGCAGTTTGCTGAAGCTTGTCTTACAAGCACAAGTCACAGCTCTGTTTTGCTTTATGTGTACGTGTGCTCTAGGGTGACACGCCCTTTGCTTTATTTGCGTTTATGGCGATTACTGGGGTCTTTGAATGAAGGGCAGGGGTAGAAATCCTCCAGTGATTGATTGAGACTCTGCAGAAATGAGAATTTAAGGGCTCAAGGAGACAGAAGTGCTCTGTCATCCCTTAGCAGGCTTCATCCCTGAAGAACACTTCTGCGTAGGAAGGGATGGTCTTGTGTTTGAGGGACTGCAACTCAACCTTAGGAGTTGTATGATCACTTCTCAGCTTAGCCATGCATTTCCTGTGTGACCTTGAGTGAGTCGCTTCCTCCACTCCCCATCTGTAAAATGGGGATAATACTTCCATTCTCCCATCTTTTATCTGTCTTGTCTAACTAGATTGGGACTTCTCTGGGGCAGGGGCTGTCTCTTCTTGTGGGTATTGTCCAATGCCTAGCACCATGGGGCTCTCCTCTCAGCTGAGGTTGGCAGGTGCTACTGGGATAAAAAGAATAAATGCTGTGGTAGCATTGGTAATGTTGTTTACTACGTCTCATCACACAAGAGCCAGGGGTCACCCAATGAAATGAACAGGCAGCAGGTTTAAAACAAACACAAGGAAGTATTTCTTCACACAACGCACAGTCAACCTGTGGAACTCCTTGCCAGAGGATGTTGTGAAGGCCAAGACCATAACAGGTTTAAAAAAGAACTAGGTAAATTCATGGAGGAGAGGTCCATCAATGGCTATTAGCCAGGATGGGCAGGAATGGTGTCCCTAGCCTCTGTTTGATGATTCCCTGTTCTGTTCATTCCTCTGGGGCACCTGACACTGTCCATAGTTGGAAAAGACAGGAGACTGGGCTAGATGGACCTTTGGTCTGACCCAATTTGGCCGTTCTTACATTGGGAAACTTGCCCAGTCACTGCCTGTTTTGTAGATAAATTGAGGGCGTCACTCTCAAAGGCCATCAGTCCAGTACTTTTCAGCCCCTTGCACACTGTAGAGTGTAGGTTCTTAGGGGAGACCATGTGTGCAGTACAGGCTGTTACCGTCAGTCTGGGAGCTAGAGAGACAGAGGAAACCACAGGGTGAGTCTGCGTCCAGCAGCTTCAGTAAAGAATCTCCTTTATATTCATTACAGCTGTGTCCTGGTTGCTCACTACGTCAGAGACGGGCAGAAAGTGACCTTGATGGTTAGTTTGCTGTGTCTGAGATGGGGATGCAGAAGCATCATTGATATTAAGAGCCACGTGGAAACTTCTTCCTCTGTCTCACTGGGACATTCCTTAAAGAGAGAAAAATCACAACAGAAATGCAGTTGAAATCACTGCTGAGGAACAATGGGGAACGGGAATGGAGAAAACTTTCCTTGTCGATAAATTGGTTTTAAAAATGTAATAGATGAAATAAGTGGTGGTGGTTTAAAAAAAATTTTTTTTTAAAAATCTGTTGGTTTTAATGTTTAAAAATTGTTGACCAAAAATGTGGGCTCTTCATTAGGTGCTAAATAGATACCACTGCCCCCCTCTGAGCCATAGAGTTCCCAACAGAGATTGGGCTAAGCAGACTACTGGATACATCGCTTGCAGGGGTGAAAACGTGGTATGCAGTTAATAATGGATAAAGGGATAGTCTTGGCTTAGATTTGGGAAGTCTGGGTTCAGTTCCTGGTCAGCCAGACTTCCTGTCTGACTGTGGTTAAGTCACTTAAAAACAAGGGGTTTAAAAGAATTATGAAAGTTAAGAATTTTAGGCCTCTTTGGAAATCCTAACCTTAATCTCTCTGGGCCCATTGAATCTCTCAAAAGCCATGAATCAGTGGGAATTGTTTCACTTTGGATCAGGAAATGTGACTTAGTTCGCCATCTGCGAAACAGGAATAAAATATACGAAGCTATATTATTAGTAATGGCTGTGAGGTGCTCAGGTCCTGCTTTGGTCAGCAGCCGGTCGATGCCTTGGGATGACGAGTCATGAGGCAATGTCTTTTGGGTGTGCATGGGCGCCCTTGTTTGCTGTCAGAGCCTTGCGAACTGTGCTGAATGGGGAGTACACGCTGAGGCTGAAGGACCCCAGCGGCTGTGCAGCGTTCCCTCGAGTGACCAGATGGAGTGCACACTGGGAACAGAACCCACTCCTCCTGATTCCCAGTCATGCACTTTTCCCACTGGGACGCTCCTCCTTGTAGCCGAAGGGGAAGAGTTGGAAGCTACACTAGAAGATGGTGTGAAAAGGTCAGAGTGTGTATATTAGACTATGCAATTAGTGCATTCTGTATAAAATGTAAATGACAGTGAGACTACTCCTATATATTCAGTATACCTTTCCTTGTAGGTTTTGATCACCTCACGTGGAATGAAACCATCTTAATTTAAATTAAATGACTGTTTAATTAACTTTATCTCCACTTCCAGAAGTGAGTTCCCATGCCGCATGTTCATGTGCGTGTCTCTGATTACTGCGCCTTGATGTTTGATGAAGAGTGATATTTTGATGAAGAACGCAGTATGATTAGGTGTCAGCAATTTAAGATAAAATATCGGGCCAAACTCCCCTTTTTCCACTACCAATGTCTGTTAGTCTATATGATGCCACAGGATTCTTTGCCGCTTTTACAGATCCAGACTAACATGGCTACCCCTCTGATACTCAACTTATTCTTGTAACTATAAAATCAAAGCACATAGAGTCTGTTCCCTGTGACAGCTGTTTGCAGCTGAAAAAGGACATATGCAGTCATCAGTTCCCATGGAGGTGCTGGCTACCTTGCAGTCATGGTGGAGGCCTGAAGCAGATCATCAAAGCGTGTCAAGACTCTGGCCATTCCCCCCTGGCCAAGTGAACACAGGTTAAGGGAAAACGAAGTGACAGCCATGCCCGCAATCCAGGTTAAGGGATCAGAGCTGCACAAAGTCGCTCCAAAGGCTGTGCTGAGTCAGTGGGATTGAATATTGTCAGTGGTCTCTTGCTCACACGTACACCGAATGGGAGCTCATGGCAAGAGGCAGGTCAGGTGTGCTGGGAGCAAGTGGATATATTGGGATATTGCCCTCTGGGTACTGCTAGCTCTCTGAATGCACTTGCTGATATATGAAGGATCAAATCTCTTATCCTCCTGCTGTAGGATGGGTGAAATTCCCCTTCTGTGTACACATCCAGCGCAAGTCGGTGCGCCATTTAAGCCCTCAAAATTGCACATCAGAGGTGCATGGACTTTGTGCTTACTCTGCCCAGGAGTGAATTTCATTTGATATGGGTAATTCTCCATCAGATCAGTGGGAGCTGCATATATCACTTGGGAACTGGGTCCCTCTCTCACCCCATTGTGATCTGCCATGGTTAAATTAGGTTCAAAGACCGTGCTGGCGCTGGCTAGATATGGAGCGTGGTTCCACTCTTTGGGCTTCTGGTGCCCTCCCTCCCCATGCTTGGGATGGTGATGGGCTGCTTTCTTCAGCTGCGAAGCCAGTGGAATAGAAACACAGCTTGTAGCACCTGTCCCCGCTCACCTGGACAGTCTGCCTGGTTGGCCGTCGTCATCTCCAATGAGATATTGCCATTGGTGTGGCTGCTACTCCCAACTTCTGTGTGGCTGGCATTTCCATTGTGTCCCTAACATATGCTGAGTGGCTAATTAGTGTTTCCCACCCTATTCTAATGAGTTAAATCAATTGCTCCTTGAAGCCTTACGTTCAGTTTCACCTACACAGTGAAAGCCTGGCTCTGGTCTATATTTAGATGCTGCAGCTGGTGAGTAGCATAGATTGGAGAAATAGTTGTCAAAAATAGTTATCAACGTTTGTCATATACCAAAATCCTCAGGCAAACAGAAACAACATTACAATTTTTGTTTTGTTTTGGTTGGTTGGTTTTTATTTGTTGGGGTTTTTTTTATTACTTCCAAACAACAATTCTAAAAAAGGTCTTTATTTTCCAGCGGCCAGTTTTGGCATAAGAACAGAAAAAATGAAACCACTTTCTGACCTATATGGAGCTCTGCAAGCAAGTTAAGAAAGAGTAACAAGTTATATTTATTCTGCATGAAGTTTCCCAGATCACTGACAGACAGCTCCAGGTTTTGTAAATAAGCATGCTACTACGACCAGCACCTAGCTCTCTTATAGTTTGATTAGTCAGTCTTTATTTTCTCCCTGATGACAGCATAAGGCGTAGATAGAAAAGTTGGAAGAGCTTAAAGCCTCTGGTGACCTTTTACACCAGGAAAGAGGATGTTGAAAAGTGTCAGTTTATAAAAATGGAGCAATTGAGAGAATGCTCATGCCGTTTTGCCTCTAGACACAACAGTGTGCAATCAGAACGATGGCAAAAAGGAGTCATGGATTTCCCCCTTTTAACCGCATTTCATCTCAACATCTCTCATCCTTAAAAAAGAGCCAGTTTGCACTTTCCGTGGTGGTTACACGCTTCGAGACTCCCCATAATGCAGACCGCCATGTACACGCCTGACTGTGCCTGTCTCAATGCCGAATAGCAGAGCAGTTATCCATATAAAATGGCATTTTCAGCCTGATCCTAACAGAGCTACAAAAAACTGTTGAACATTAATAATCTCTTCACATATCAGTGGCTCGCACACTGAATGAAGTTCCAGTGCATCTTCTTTGCCTAAAATGTCTATATCGGCCATTTTTTCAGACACGCTGGCTGCATCTTCACGTGAATAAATGCTTTTGCATGTTGCAGGAAAAATAACCATCTCAAAGAACCCAAGAGGAAGGCTGACAGCTGCGGCTTAGTGAAATGAGTTGTCTTAAACGGCTAGAAGAAAAATCATGACACACACAAACACATATGTATATGATATACACACACAGGCATGTAGAGAGACCGGAAGTATGCACAACAAAAATGAGCCACTAAAGAAGATGCTGTTAGCCAGCAAGGATGGAATTGTCAAATGCACCTAAGTGATTTAAATTTTATTAAAAGTCCATGAGACTCATCAGGCACTGTTGAAAATCCCATCCTAATAAGATATGTGTTACCTTCATTACGGTATTTTTCGGGCAGTTGAGGGCCTGATCCTGCAGAATTGCTGAACTTCCATTATCAATGGGAATAAATGATCTGCAGAGGATGAAGACCTTGCTCCAGAGGAACTGTACAGAGCATTGGCACAATGTGGACTGGTCTACAAAGTGACACCCATTTAATTTAAAGATCGGATTTAACATTGATTTAGTTAACTTGGGTGCAGCCCCCTGGTGTGATCTATTTTAACAGGTTTAGCTTGTGCTTGTCAACATTAGGTACAAGCTGAATCAGTATAGCCAGTCTGAAACCAAGGTATGTGGACCCACACAGAAGTCTGCACTGTTTTTTAAACTGATGTATGTTAAATCGCTACAACCCTGTGAGAAATCATTCGTAAAGAATAGGTTATATTATCCCCAATTCCCCAAAGCTGGCAAATCTCTGTTCTGTGCTTTCTGTCCCATCGTGATCGACAAAGGTATCTGTGCATCACCAGCACTGTTTCTTTTCTCTATACCTGTTGGGCTAGCCCCCAAAGACAGCCCAAAGACACTATTTAGGGTGGGTTTTTCAAAACTGCCATCAGCGCTGACCTAACTCTGAACCCAGGGAAGCTGACAGTAAAACTCCTGCTGACTTCCCTGGGACAGGCCAACATGGAGTGCAGGAATAGCTGACTTAAGTGGCCAGTGGAGTTCCCCAACATAATACCCCAGCCCCCCACCAGCTGCTCTTCTCTCTTTGACTGCTAGGCCAGTATAAACTGCAGGCTTCTCTTGAAGTTCAGTCTGAACAAGTAACAATGCTAATGTGTTCTATTTGGTAGAGTGTCTCCTTAGAATAAGAAAAGGAGCTGAGAGCCAAAAAACGTGCATTGCAATCCAAGCCCTTCCCTGATTTGTTGCATTGTTTTGGGTCAGTTGCAATCTGTCTGTGACTCAAGTAGAGGGAAATTGCCATTTATTCTTCCCTGGTTTGGCCTCACACCCTATAACAGTTTTGATAAGAAAGGTGGAAAAGTGATTTGGAAAATGAAAAAAATACAAAAGTCAGCAGTTTTTCATTTGATTTTTTGTTTGTTTGGGGGGGAAAAGCCATGTTTCTATGGAAGAAAATTGTGCAAAAATTTTTGATTGTTACTGGAAAAACAGTTTACACATTCTCCTCTGTATTGGGAATATTTTATGCCTCGGGTTTTCTATTAATGTTGAACTTTTTGAGCAATGTTTAATTACTTAATGTTACTTAATTATTAGCCATTCTGGGCCTGAGATCAGTGCCCGTTGAAATCATCCAAGATATTCCCATTGATTTGAATAGACATCGCATCAAGCACTAAAAACCAGCACATATATACATTCACCAAACTTTTAAATGAAATCAGGGAGCCCTGTTTGGGTGTCTAAATACAACAAGAAACCAGATGTGTCCAAAGATAAATGGGAGTAATGGGCAAGTTAGACGCACATTTCCATGTATCCTGAACCTTTTACTTGCCAGACAACTGGCAATCCAGTTAACTTTATGTTAAGTCGACCCATGTATAAAGAACACATTTGTCTTGGGTGTACTGAACATAATGGTCTGAACACTTAGCTCGTGTAAATCGGTGAAGCTCTGTTGATTTCAACTGAGCTATGGCAATTTACATCAGCTTAAGATCTGGCTTAGTGTTTTAATATATACTGTACCACTTATGCATGTGGACATTATCATGGGGTAGGAGTTACTTTAGTTTATATGTGTAAGTATATGACATCTTGTATATGCAATATGTAGAATGTAGGTTCCTTATATCGCATTTATATGTTCTAATATATTTTTCCAAGTGTTAAATTTTCATTAGCTATCCAAGAGTGTATCCCTGCTGGAATTCATTACATGCCGTCTGGTTTTTGTTTTAAATAGCATACTAAAATTTTTACGGTGCATGAGTAAAAGGAAGTAACCTGATTTTCAGTGGTGTGGAAGTTCCAGCTGCTTTTCAACTTTTTGCCTCACTTTCCCCATCTGTAAGATGAAGAGAACACAACCTACCCCTCTGGGGGAACTGTGAGGGTTCACAAAGCACTTTGAGAGCCTCAGACAGAAGGTGTTATAACGGTCAGATGTTTTAACATTAATGTTTCAACATTTATTTCGGCGCCACGGTGGAGAGCTACGTGCTATTGCTTGAACAGATACTGTGCTGGGACTCATGTCAATGTATTTGTTAACTTGCCTGCTTCAGTCGGTTTACAGTTTGGTGGACTGGAGAATAGCTAGTTGTTTTGTAGCTGGGTGGTATCCCTGAATTTTGACTTCAAGATGTAGGTGACCTAGAGAAATGTGGCTGTTAGGTGTCCCCTGTGAAAGTTATGGTTGGAAGCCTAGGTGTGGTTTAGATAAGGCTCTGAGAACACTTGGTTTGTGAGCTGAACCTTGCAGGTGGTTTCACAGAGTCTGGAAATGAACCAGGTGTGCTTAGATCTTTGAACTTGACTAACTCACTCAGTCGTCCAAAGAGAAGCCACCAACAGGAGCCCTCAGTTCCCCCCTGTACCTACCATCCACACTTTCAGGAGTGAATCAAGGGTTTGTGTGGAGGGATGTTTCCCAGCTTCCCAGGTGGGCACATGACGTTAGCCCTTATTTGCCAACTTCTGTGACTGCCAGTCAAGCTTCACTGAGCCCTCGAACCAAGGGCTTGGTTTGAATGAGTTTGAGGTTGGAGGTGGATATTTCACACAGCCCTGGTCTTGTTCATTTTCAGCACGAAAGTTCTATTTTGCTGTGTCTAATTTGGAGCGGAAGTCTTTGAAAATTCTGTAATAAATATATAAGCTTGGAAATCCATTATCATTGCTTAAATGGTACTGGGGTAATAATAACCTGCCTTTAACCTTGTTAAACAGTTGCTTTTACATGTCTCTTTGGTATTTCTTGTGGCATGAACACTAGAAAACCTGGGTGTGAAAAATAGCCACTTAGCTTCCTTTGCGCTCGTTCTTCCTGGAGCACTGCAATTATTAAATTCTTGCATCTTTTATATGTTATCATGTTTGGTGACACCTGAAGATAGAAGAACCACGTTTAAGATAACTATACTTATGCCTTTAATGTTTAAACATGGGTTGATCTCCTGCAACAGCAAGAAGAGGAATACCTTCAAGGGAAGAGCCACTTCTTGCACAAGAACTCAAAGGACCTGATTACCCCATTGCCCTGCACTTCGTTCATTCGTTTACACCAGTGCAAAATGTGGGTAAAATGCTACCATTCTGAGAGGGTAATGCTTTCCATGCATGCTGTGTTGGTGTATATGACTACTGTAACAAAGTTCCGAGCCTGTAATTGTGGGTCCCGCGCTTCCTGGCGGATCCAGGGGCCTCAGAAACTCACTAAGGCCCCAGTGTGACCTTCCTTTCACAGTGTAGTGGCCAGAGTCACAGCATATTGAGTTACTTTCATCACAGGCCCATATGGGAGATGGAAAGGGGGAATACCCCACGGTCTTTGTTGCTCCGTAGAGCTCTGTAGGCATAGTTCGGCCTCCTGAATGGACTGAGTCTTGCTTCCCCTCTCAAGGGAATCTCTGTAGAGTATTGGGGTGGGAACCCGGGCCCACCCTCTACTCCGGGTTCTAGCCCAGGGACCCTAATGGTAGCAGCTGTTGGTGGCTTTCCCTCCACCGCTAAATGCTGCTTTGATTCCCTGGGCCACTTCCCCCATGGTCTCCTCTTCCTAGCTTCACCCTTTCCTCAGGATACAGCAATGCTTCCTCCTCCAGCTCCTTTCACCTGGACTCTCCAGAGGGAACTGGAAAGGAGAGCTATTAAGCAGTCTGAGTGAGATCTTGATTGGTTCCACCTGTCTCCATTAGCCTAACAACCTTAACTGGTTAATTGGCCTCAGGTGTCTTGATTGGCCTGGAATAGCCTTTGTTTGGCTATCCAGAGAACAGGGACCTGCTCATCCTGAGGCTGATATTCCGGCCTTCCACAACTCTCTTATAACCTTGTGGTCTGACTCCGTCACACTATGCATGGTGCAGCCTTACAGAAAATTAGGCCCAAGCAATTGTAGAGGTAAAGAAAACTACTCTTAAGGTTATGCTTTTCCCCAAATTATATTTTTCAGCAAGAAAGGCACTCTGAAAATTTGTTTATTGCTGAGAAGTCTAGCTTCTGATGTACTTGAATCTCAGGTCAAGCGGAGTTAGAAGTTTCTCAGGTTTTAGGAGAAGGAGCTGAAGCATTTGGTGTGTGGCTTGCTCGGATGCAATGGAAGATTTGGCAGAGATGAAAATACTTATTGGAATGTCTCCTCAGTAGAGCTTCTGATTATTACCAGGAGATATTCTCATTATGTGTGTTTATAGTAGCACCTAAAAACCCCAACTCAGATCAGGGTCCTATGATGCTAGCACATAGTTAGAGGCAGTCCTTGCTCTGGAGAGCTTACAATCTAAATAGGTAAGACAGAGAGAGTAGTATCTCCATTTACAGATGGAAAACTGAGCCACAAAGACATTAAGACCCATATTTTTAAGGTATTTAGGCATTGCCATGCTCAGCATTTCTATACCTAACTGATTTAGGAGTCTAAATGTGAATTTTTTTCTAAAAGGGGTTAGAATTATGTATAGGTTACCATAATTCTTGACTTTTTGTGGGTGTCCTATAAGTAATGAGTCTTCAGGAGGGATGTAACTGGGTGGTGTTCCCTTTAAGAGCCAGGGGGTCTGGGGCCAGCCAGCCTTGTTCAATTATCTGGCCCCAGCTGGGGAAAGGGTCAGGTGATCCACATGAAAGGCTAGTGGAGCTGAGCTGGAAGCAGCTGCAGGTGGGAGATCTACTCCTGCAGTAAGCTCTGAAGCAGGGTTATTGAAGGGATGGGACAGGTGGGATGGGGTGTGTGGTTTTTATTTTAGCACCGAGAGAGGCAAAGGGAGGAGCCTCTGGCGGAGCTGTAGTCCATGGAGGGCAGAGGAACTGTTTTTTGTTTTGGTGTTTTGCCTAACCGCTGCTGTTGTCTTGTTCCGCAATAATCGTTCCAGGCCATGACGTTCAAGAATGAATTTGGTGACTCTTACAGGATCATTTGTGAGATCCAAGGTGTCAGATATGAAGAGCATCACATTCCTTACAATATTGCATTCACAAGCATGGGCAGGTGTCAAAGCCTGCTCTGGACGCAGCTCGCAGAATGGATGTATCTAGGTCCCATCTCTTTAGTGAAGACCATCCCTACCTAAAAAAAACAACCCCAAAAACAAAATCCCTGGCTAACTGGGCTCTGGCAATGATATTCCCACCATGGAGTTGTGGAAAAGAGTTTTGTATGTACAGGGTAAAACTTTCCCCTGAAGGAAGGCCTGAAAAGACTCTGGGTGTGGGTTATCATTTCGTGGCTAGATTGATGAGCTGGCAGCTTGTAGTGGGTTGACTTTGGTGGGTTAAAATTGGGTGGGATGGGGGTGGCGATGGTGTAAGGTGAAGACCTGGTTGGGAAGAAAGTAGATGGAGTGGGGCAGACTGGCTGATCGTTGAGGGCAGGAGGTGAAGGTGCAATGGATTGATCAGAGAGCCTGAGAGGACATTTGGAGCTACAGCCTACAAAGCCGAGATAGTGACAGGTATAGAAAGGCCAAGTTTTACCAGCTGAAAGAGTAAGGAAATGCACCCTCCAATGTCTGAAAGCTCAGTTCGGCATGATGTTATCCCGAGGCTTTGCAATCAAAGGAGATAAGAAAACAACCTCTGGTTTCAAAACAAAACCCTCCCTGACATCATTTGTTTAACAGCCTTATCCATTCGTTAACACAAAACTTCGACTGCAGTTTCCCCTTGAGGGGTGGCAGGTACACACACACACCCCCCCCACACACACACACACACACTCTCTCTCTCTCTCTCTCTCTTATAGACCAAAACATTTAATGTGCGCTCCTACAAAGTGGTTGACACATGCAGTAATCAACAGAGGGTTGCCCCCAAAGTTCCAGATTAAATTCAGCTGGGTCTACTCTCAGAGGTAATTGTTTATTTGTAGCCTGTGTTGTGGCAGAGGAATTGTATGTGAGTAGATAACACTGTGTACATGCTTTTTGCTGGGTCAGCCATTTGCTTTGATCTGCTCATGGATGTTACTTTCTTTGGGCTCAGTTCATTATTTTTGTTATTTGCATGAAAATTAGAAATCATTACTTGATAAAGTGATGGCAGCAGCCATCTGCCCCCAGGGAAGTGATTTACATGTCTTTATCTTGGAAACTTTGCAGTGAAAGATCTCATCTAGAAGGGTATAAATGAACAGTAGGTTTCTTCCCTTTGCTTACCTCCCTGGAATGGTGCGCCCTTCCCCACACCTTGGCTAGAGCAGATCAACAGTATGGGTCTTCTACAGTTTCTCCCCTCACACGGGAAACTCTATGTTTAACAGGGTGAATGCCCCTGACTTAGTTTTACTTTTTGTATTATACACCATAACTAAAATCAAAGCCCCATTGTCCTAGGCACTGTACATACATAGAACCAGTCCCTACTCTGAAGATCGTACAATCTAAATAGACAAGATGGAAGAAAAGAGGTTTATCCCCTTGTTATAGATGGAGAATTGATGCACAGAGGGACTCCATGATTTGGCCAAGGTTACACGGTGTGTTTGTGGTAGAACCAGGAATTGAACTCAGATCTGTCCCACAAGGAATAACAACATTGAAGCCATCTCCTCATCAAATGCAACCTTTTAAATTTGTTTTACAGTCCTTTCCGCAGATGGTATGAAGGCCTCTTAAGGTGAGATCACATCGGCATTGCTTGACATTGAGATCTATCCTCTTGAGCATGTTGACATCAACATTTTCCAGGGGAAACGAGTGCCATTTTTTGTTATTAGGCTTGCATCTAGATCAAGTTATGTGATCACAAAGACATAACTGAAATCTCAGAGCTTTGCATCAAAGGGTTCTGAATTCTGCAGTGAAACAGCCTGGAAATTGAACTCCAGAATTAAATGTCTACTTTCTTAATAGCAATATTTAACTGTGACTTTAGGTCAGATGTGGATGCTGTTCTGATATGGATGTAACTTTATTCCTGTCTTGGGGTTTAGAACCGGCACCCAGCATTGTAGTATCTGAGACTGGACCAGGTTATAATAAAGAGGTTCCTCTTGGACTTCATCATTTGGTATATGAATTCTCAGCCTGGGCGTGCAGACTCAGTGGAAATCTGAACCTGCCTGTGCATTACGCCTCTCATCCCAGGATTTCAAAACACTCTGTGAAGTTCACAAAGCATAACTCCCATTTTTATAGTGAGAGAAACTGAGGCACAGAGAAGTGAAATAACTTGTCCAAATCAAAGTAGAGAGAGGATTAGAACCTAGGTCTCTTGGATTGAGGTTCCTGTATTCTAACTGCAAGACCACTTGGCTTCCTTTTCTGCTGCAGCCTACTGAATGCCATTAGCAACTTCTGCCAGACACGTGTTGGATGCCTATGTGATTACTTTGCTTCATTCATGAACGGTGTGGACAGAAGTTTGGATATATTTTATTTTGCTAAATTTTGTATCCAATAACCCGAAGCTCTTGATGTTCTCCATTGTGTACCTCTTGCCACCTGTGATGCCCACATATTTGCTTTACACTCATTCGGTTTCAAATTCCTCTGCTTCTCTGTTGTAGCGGGTGCTGTGATCAGAGATTTATTCTGATCTCTCACCAGTTTGAACCAGGAGAAACTCCAGTTAAGTCACTGGAGTCCTGTTAGTGTAAAACTGCCTCCAGAGAGTTCAAAAGAGGGTGTCCTGTGTGGGTGTGATGTGTGTGTTGGGGTAGACACGGATATTTCAAGAACACTTTGCAGTATCTACTTCTGCTGGGTTTCTCTGTTGTACATGTTTTGTTTAGAGATGTCCTTGGACTTCTATGCCCTGGAATGCAGACTTTTCTTTTTAATGCAGGGGGAAAAAGGACTTACAAGCTGCCCTTACTGTAGATGGATGAATTATATATATCTGCTGTTGGAGTTGGATTGTACCCCCAGCGCCATCAGGATAGAAGTCAAGCTCACTGGGCAAACGCTAGGGGAGCTCAGTCCTGGGATGGAGACACGGGACTTGTGTCAGGTGGAGACATACTGTAGAATTGTTTGGTCGCTGGTGGAAGTAAAATTTGTACCTGGGAATAAAGTCGAAGAGAGAGGGAGGACACAGGATTTTGTGATGACTGAATCAGCTCATTTATCAAGCCTGCTATTCTGCGGGAGGATTGTAACCATGTTCTGTTGTGTGTTGAGAAACAGCTCTGGGGAAGGCCCAGAAAGGGAAGCACTAGGCAAATGGCGACGCAAGTCTTTTTTGCCAGGAGAACAGAGCAGCTCACGTGCAGTTCATATGGGACTCATTCATCAAAAACCCGGTGCTCTTTCACCAGGTTTGTTGTTTATCTCACTTATTTTGTAGCTCCATTTTTTCCAGTGCTTATCCAAGGCTCTAAATGCTTTGTTAGACTGTATCAAGCAAAACACAAACTCTTGCAATAACACGCACCGGGTAGGTTTCTGAAACATCAGGTAAGGGAAATAAGATTTCCTAGGAATAAGCTTGCCAGTATGAAAGGTGCCCCCAAAATCTTCTAATCCAAAAGAGATTTTTCTTTTATCCGTCAGCCTATTAGCTTTCATTCGGCTGTTTAAAAAAATAAAGATGAATCCACTTCCTCGGTTCCTGCTCAGATCCATCTCTAAAAGGAGAAGGGGGCAGAGAGGGAACAATGAGCCTCATTCACTCAAACTACGTCTTTCTGCCAAAACGGTATAAATATGTATTATTTCTCCGATATTGTAGCCTCCATTCCTGCTCATAAGTAATTGAGTGTGTTTGGGGTGGGAAATTTGGCAGCTCTGTCATTACTTGAACAAGCAGCAGTAAGGACACATGGATATTTTCAGCTTTGCACAAAAACTCAAAGAAATAAATGGGGCGGGGGGGGGCAGAGAGTGAAAACGCTGGTTCCAGCTAATCCATTAAAGTTCATTGCTGCGAGTGGACTTAGTTTCTGAGCATTTCTCCTTGTTACTTGTGTGGCTGATGGTTTCTAAGACCATTAATCCCCCGAGTGATAATTTGTGCACCGTGCAGTTTCTGAGATGTGACAAATGCATTCATTCTGCTTCCACACAAACCAGGGGCTTCTGGAAGTGACCTCAACGGGATTCTGGTAAGAGGGAAGAGATCTTGCAAGGATGCTCTTTTCCCTCCCTCCCTTCCCACTCCGTTTCAAAGCCAGGCTGATTTGGATCGTTGTGATGTGCTTCGTGCTGACGTGTTTGGATTCAGATCATTTGTAAAGCGTTTCAGGACACAGACTCTGATCCAGCTCTGGGTTTGGAGTGGGGTTATGGCTCAGGCCTTTCTGTGTCTTTTCTGTGATTTCATTCACAATGACTTTATTTCCTCCACCAGCCTGGGCGCTCGGTGACCTTAAAAAAAGGGGACTTTGCTGACACTTCTGATGGAAACACAAGCACATGAGAGATCTATGAAATCATGATTGACAGCCTAATAAAAATGGTGATTGAACTGTCTTGTGATGTAGGCCCCAATCATGCAAAACACCACAGAGCCAATGGGGCTACCCAGGGCAGTAAAGCACTCGGCTTGGTACCGATTACAGGTGTTGGTCCCTACATTGCAAGATAGAGTTTAATTCCCCTTCAACTGATCTATGTTTTGCATCCCAATTTACATACCTCCTGCTGCTAGACAGAGTTCTGGAGTTAAAGATAGGGATCAACTGATTTCAAAGTTCTGGGACCGACAGAACGTACTTGACTTCATGCTGATCTTATATATATAATCTGCATACAATTTGTATGCATGTGTGTGACTAAATGCCGGTGACATCCTTTGCATTGAAAATACAGGATGTAGCAGCCAACCTGAAATGCTGAACAAAAAGGTTTGGAAAGAACAAAAACAATTAATTTATGCCTAGCCTGTACCATTAGCCCTGACTGGTGGGCATGGTTCTTGACCTGCACCGCTTTAGGAATAGGCCTGGAGGCATTCTGACACAAACCTCTTTCTGAATCACAGTTCCTCCCCTGCTCCTCTCCTAAGCACTTATGCTTTGCCAGTAAAGTGTATGGGACTTTTGCCGTTGGCTTCAGTGAGCATAGGATCAAGCTCTTCCTTTGAGGGAAGAAAGTTATTGCAGCCTCTTTAAGTTGTCTGAAGTTGGGCCCTCCCCCTCATAAATGGAGGCAAAAATGTTGTTTTTGAAAAGTTGGGCCATGGTTCCCCTGCAGAGCACAGAATCAAATTTGAAACAAGATCCATCAAATGAGTGTAACAAACCTTAGGAGGGAGAGGGGAAGGGAACATGAGAGTAACAGCAGTGAGCACATGCATTTACAGTGGCTGGTTACGTGCATAACTTGATGAATAGGACGGGTATTTTCTCACTTCCAAAGCTGTGAGTGACCCAAAGAGTTTGACCTATGGATGACAAAATTAGGTACTTGGCAGAGGGCATTTGAGTACATAATAAAACAAAAGTCTGGAACGCTACTTAGTGAAAGGGTCTTTTCTGATGGAGAATGCTGCCCAGGATTGTTGGTACATTGGTGGTAGATATTATTGACTGGTGGGAGGGAATCCTCCCACATCAGAAATCTCCTCTGGCCCGTTGGGGTAGAAAACCAGGTCTTCTCCTGAGGTAGCTGGAGCTTTGTTCTTCTGGTCAGTCTACATATTCTTTGGGAATATCCCTTCTTGCAGACTTATTCTTTCAGCCTTTATTCTTCATGTGCCTCATCCAGAATCAAGGAGTGCTGAAGAACCTCAAATTAAAAAAAAAAAAAATAGAATTAGCCCAGTGTGTTTTCCAGTCTCATATTGATTTGTAATGGCTGACTTTATTTTATACACATCACCCCTACTGCTAATGGAACCAGCAATCTTCATTGGACTTGGATACTCCATAGGCTCTTTCCCATGTTCCTAATCAAAATGATACAGGGATGGATCCTAGAGTTGTCCCACAGATTTCCAGAAGGAAAGCAATTTGTCCCAGACACTGGGCCAAGAAACGAATGTGATGGGTGCCCTCTAAACGATAGACACAGATGGAGGCCCCAAACTCCAGGCTCCTTTGAAGTTAGCCTTCCAGCCATTGTCTTGCCTTTCTTTTCTGTGACAGAAGCTATTTCTGAGGAACCTTGGTGATAATTAAGGTTTCCTGTAATCGTTGATCATGCTATTATCCGGTTCCTCCCACGCAACCTCTCCTCCTGTAAAATTAGACCAGCTTTGGAGAAACATACAGTGGGAAGAAAACGAGTTTGAGCTAGTGTGTTTCAAGCAGTCATCTCAGTAGTGGTTGTGCTCTGTTGTGATTCCACAGCAAAGCTGGGTATAAATATGCCTGACGTGTTTTATTCTAAAGCAGCTTCCTGCATCTCTGGCTGTTCTGCTGTTTTCTCGAGTGCATGTTCCCACGTCCTAATCATTAACCCGATAATGTGTTTGAGCAACACAATAGGAGTTAGAGAAACTGAAAGAGGACAGGAGTTGAAGGGATGCATGGTTTTAGGAACATAGGGTTCACTGCGTCAGATCAGAGAGTTGGGTCTACAAACTCAAACCCATCTAGGAAGACTGTGGCCAAGCCAAGAACAGGACATAGATTTCTTTGGCCTGACTGTCCCTTGCTCTGCACCTTGTGCAGTCATTTACACCAGTATAAAGTGTGTCTTTCTCATTCGCTAGTGTTGTACACCCCCTTTGCACTGATTGCACACGGGTGTTAATCACCACTCATGATGCAGGGCTGTGGAGAGGCAGGCCCCTGGCATGGAGTGGGAGGGTGATCTTCTGGTTAGGCCACTGGACTGGGACTCGAGATCTGTGTTCAGTTCCTGGCTCTGGTGCAAACATCCTGTGTGACCTTGGGTAAGTCACATGATCTCTCTGGGTTTCAGTTTTTCCCATTTGTAAAATGAAGCTAACACTGATCTCTCTGAGTGAGGAGTGAAGGTATTGTGAGGCTGAATTCAGATCCTTAGATGGAAAGGGCTGGCAAAGGACCAAACCTATATTAAAATAGTTACTTTATTTTATTCAATCCCAGGCTTTGGATGCTTTACAGAAAATCAAAAAGAACCCGGGACTTTTAACTAACTGTAGCACACTCAATGGACTACCAATGCCAACAGAAGTATAAGACAGAGCTGGTTTCAGTCTGGAAATTGCAACCCTGCAAACAGGCACCAGCTCAGTGTGTCTGTCTCTCATGATGGGAATAGCCCCGTTCTGAGACCCTGACACAGCAAACATCATTCTGGGATGTAGTATCAGCAGTGTTGTAAGAAAGATACAAGAAGTAATTTTTCTGCTCTAATCCACGCTGATTAGGCCTCAACTGGAGAATTGTATCCAGTTCTGGGTGCCACGTTTGAGGAAGGATGTGGGCAAACTGGAGAAAGTCCATAGAGAGCAACAAAAATGATTAAAACATGACTTATGAGGGAAGATTGAAAAAACTGGGTTTGTTTAGTTCAGAGAAGAGAAGACTGAGTGGGAACATAACAGTTTTCAAGTACATAAAAGATTATTACTAGAAGGAGGGAAAATTTTGTCTTGTTAACCTCTGAGGATAGGACAAGAAGCAATGGGCTTAAATTACAGCAAGGGGAGTTATGGTTGGAATATAGGAAAAACTTCCTAACTGTCAGTGTGTTTAAGCACTGGAATAAATTGCCTAGGGAGGTTGTGGAATCTCCGTCACTGGAGATTTTTAGGAGCAGGTTAGACAAACACCTATCAGGGATGGTCTAGAAAATACTTAGTCCTGCCCTGAGTGCAGGGGACTGGACTAGAAGACCAATCGAGGTCCCTTCAAGTCCTAGGATTCTGTGATTGGGCTAGGCGCTGTACAAACACACAACAAAGAAAGAGCCTCCCCAAAAAGTCTACAATAGCACCTAGATGCCCCAACCAAGATCAGGCTCCCACTGTGCCAGGGGCTGTACATGCACATTGTAAGCGATAGCCACTGACCTGAAGAGCTTACAGACCAAACAGATAAGACAAAGGCAGGGTGTGGGAGGGGGAAAGAAGTTCAAAGAAGGGAAGTGACTTGCCCAAGGTCACCCTTGTGGCAGAGCAGGGGATAGAATCCAGGTTTCCTGACGCTCAGGTCAGGGCCTGTCAGTTGGCCTACGCTGCTTCTCATAATGGTGCTGTAATTAGTCAAAGGCAAGATAGATCTAATCCAGAGGTGCATTGCTCTAGGCACTCCTTAAAGCTTCTCTCTTCTTAAAATTTTAGCTGTTGCCAAAAGGCTTTCATGATGTACAGTGTGTATCTATTGGGTCACATGAGCATCTTTTGGATTCTGGGTGGTAATTCATTGAATGCTGTTGTTTTCTGTTGTAATTAAAAACAAAAAACTGAAGGATTATGAGCAATGCCAAAGTCATGCCAATGAAAAACAAAACAAGCTTTTATATCACACCACCGAGTATTTCCTCTCCCTGTATATTCACTTTCAGGCTATGTAACTCTAACTGTATTTTTCCGTGGTTCTGTGCCGACCCCCTGACAAAAAGTGGCACTGTGTAAAATTCAGAAACAACTCAGTTAGCAATTTCCAAACAGGCCTCATGAGTCCTAGAGGTGCAATTAGAGGTTAACTGAAAATACGCCCTTATGGATGGGGAGGATGGTAGTGAAAGGAATTATATTTCATGCTACGTTCAAATATATTTACCCTTGGAAGCTGTCTCTATGGGTGTAACCCCTCTAAATGCCTTTGCATCAAAAGATCCAAAGCATTTACTTCATTTACCATCTAGACTTTTCATTTCTCTGTGCCCAGCCTTGCCTTTGGATCTGAGATGAGCGGCAAACACGTTATGTTCCATCAGGGATCGTGTGGCTTTGTCAGAGACATTTATGCTCCAGACAGGGATTTCTGTTCCCTGTGTGCCTAGCTTACATCGGCCCAAACACATCTCCCAATGTAGGGGCATAGCCTGGCCTTACAAGGGGTATTTTTATTCTGGTGACCACAGTTGCAGATTTCTGTTTTGAAATTTGTTGAGAATGAAGGTGAGAATTAGGCAGAAATAAGGAGTAAACTCTCATCAGCCACTTTGGTTGCAGAAGAGTTAGGCAGCTGGATGGATGTTCCCACATTTTAGATCTTTCAGTGTAAATGTCATAAAACAACTGTTAGCAATCTAAATCAGCAAGCTGGTTGTGGATGCCCCTGGAAGACATGTCTTATAATATCCCACACAACTGGGCTGGCAGCTTATGAAAGATACACAGTGCTTCTGCATTGTCCAAAAATCGCATGAAATCATACCCACATTCTTCAGGCTGTGTGCTCAGAAGTGACAGGAACTTACCTTTCAACATGAAAGAACTCAAGTGCGAACTCAAGTGCCTTGCCCCCCAACCCCCTCCGGAAGACGGACTTAATTGAGGGCGACAGTGGCACGTGTGGTTATTTGTCAGGCTGTACTATTGTATTACTAGTATGTGCCCATCTCCAAAAACAGCTGTTAGCAGCAGCTAAGTCCAAATAAGATTCTCTTAAAACTCAGGCTTTGGTTTGCGAACTCCTGAAAACGCTTCCCTCACCCTGTTGCATTCTGGGTAATAGATTCATGCACATGATACGGCATGTTTTGCAGTAAGGCTCCAAATGACCAACACTTCCATCTTGTTGCCTTTCCTCAGGTACGGCCTGATAAAATGCTCAATATGTGGTTTAAATAGTCTCAGCCCAGCTAGAATACTTGTATTTAGTCTCCTTTTCAGTAAATAGATAGCATGGGGCTAATTTGTCAGAGGTGCTGAGCACCTGCTGTGCTCCCATTTGGTTCTAAGTGGAGTTACGGTTCTCAGCACCTCTGTGTAGGTATGTCCCCCGTGCGTCTAGACCGACTTCTGTGGGTGAAAGAGATGAGCTTTCGAACTACACAGAGCTCTTCTTCAGGCCTGGGAACGGGATGAAGTTTCACAGCTAAATACAAGATCAAATAGTTAATTTAGTATAAATTGCTAGCGCGTATTCTAAGGGGACATTCAAGGGGAACTGTGGGTTTAGGCATGCATGCGACAGGTGGACCACAGAGCATTTTTAATTTCCTTTGCTAACTTCATTTTGATCAGTAGGTTTTAACACGCTGTTAGATCTCAGTCTGATTGTCTCCAGCAAACACAGTCATCACAGAATATATTATGGCAGTCTTACGTGCTGCTTTGTGGCTATTGATATATTGTCCGTGTATATGTTTGAGATTGTTGCTCTGACTGGTACTTTCCCACCCTTAAGTTCTGAGCTCCTCGGAGCAGGGACAATCCTCCTGGAGTTTTTGGAAAGCTCCTAGCATGGAGTAGATGCTACCATTGATGAAGTCGTAATAATAAGGGAATATTGTAATCCTCTTCCAATTGGCCTCCTATCTTTGGACCACCTCTGTCGTATCTATTGTGTAACCTTCAAATCAAGTTCCTTGTCCTCGTAATCATGACCCTTTGTGGAATAGTGCTTGGTAGCTCCAAATATGTAGTTCACGTGCATTCTGCAGCTGCCTATACATTAGGTAGGTAGTGAATATTTGCTGGAGATTTCCAGCTTGGAGACACAAAGATTTAATATGGGATCAAAGCCAGAGATCATTTACACCCAGACCGCAACTTTAATCTGTCATATTTCCCTGGGACTAAGGATGTCTCTCTCCACCAGAGGCCTAGATTTTTTCAGTGCTTTACTTAATGGGTCAGAGAGGTGTTTGTTTCTTGGTCTCGCTAGTGAACACTTAATGCCTTGCAGCATGAGGTTTGATTACTCCTGCCTTAGCTCACATAAATATCGTTCATGGTCCTAAAATTGCTTGGTCTGATTAAAAAATGACCATCTGAAAGGAAAAGGCAACCCTGAAAACACCTTAATTCAGCCCCACAATCACCGTATCTGAGCAGCTGCCAGAAGAAGCTTTGAAATTGGATAGAATCCCTGCCTGCTTGTGTGTAAAGGTCTGCAGGGATGGTAGTGAACCCATGCAGGGCTCAAACTTGTTCTCAGATGCAGGTGCACATGTTACTGCGAGGCTTGCAAAATCACACCTGTGGCCAATTTTGCAACATAGACTGCTGTGAGTGACTCCATGAAACAGGGCTAAGACCCTAGGCATTTTTTGTGACGTAATTATATTGTTTTACCTGTGTAGTGTAGTGTAGTGTAATAGAATTTGTTTCTGGATTTTTTATGATCACAAATTAATAATGAATCTCCCCAGTGCCACGACAGAGGATGCTACATATCGCTACAAGAGCGCAGTGGGATCCTGGCCCATTTGGTGAAATGTACTTGGCCTCCTGTATCTCACGGTCAGGTGTTCATACTATGAGCTCAGCATTTCTGCGGGCTGTTATTAATGGCTTTCCTATTGTGCAGTATAATATTCCACCCCTTCCAAACGTACACGCTCCCTGATTTGGAATTCAGCTAATGTAGCAATTTTGTAATGCTGTGGTCAGATTTGCAGTTACAGTAATGCCTCCGATTTTGGCCATTGGACTGCATAAAACAGTTGTTCAGCACTTGAAAAGGTACATAGGAGGGCAGGAAGGCTCATGGTGAAGATAGAGAGAATGAGTTATAATATGAAGGCAGGTTGAAACAGAAAATGGTGCAGGTTAAATAAATACTGTTGTGGGATGGTATTGGCATGCCCTGCTTTATCTTTTTAATGAAATAATTTGTTGGACTAGGTACTTGAACGGAAGTTAAAGCATCAGATGTGTCGGACTGTGGAGGTTTCAGGGCCTACTTTTAAGAGGATAATTTATCCCCATCCCAAAGGCAGCACAGATTATGGGAAAACGCAGCTTGATTTTTGTTTCTTGGTCCAGAAGGTCTGCTACCAGAGGAGGACTGCAGGTAAGGACTGAATGTGGTACTTTGGCAGAGATATAGGCAGCCCATGACTGGAACAGCTTGGATACTGTGAGCCAGTATTGAGGTACGCTGGTTGGCAGAGCTGTATAGGAGGAAGGGGGTGGAACTGGAGAAGCAGGGGCTGCTGCAGGAAAGGATTGCAGAGCGTTCTCTAAGATGTTTGAAGGCTAATGGTTGAAATGGCAAGTGCGGTAGGTTAGCATTGAGGAACATTGCCAGATCTGTCTATGGGAGAAATAGCAGGGAGTATTCTGGCAGAGCTGTGTGGGGAAGTTTATACAGCTGCTGTCTATGAGGTGCCCAGCTTTAAGAATTGTTATTGCTCTTCACTTTCTGTGACATGCACTGCTTCACCTCCCCCATCCAAAAAAAGAAAGAGTGAGGGTAAAAAAAATCATAGCTAATCTCTCTATCTCTCTCAAATTACTTTTTCATTCACTTTATTTATCAGTGTACTTGGCAGTAGGTTTTTATTCCTCTGCAACCGGCCAGTAGCTAGAGAAAGTCGATAAGGAGACAAACTTTGTAGCCCTTACAGTTGGAAGTATTTAAGTGGTTTCTTCACAAAAATGAAAAGTGTCCCTTGTCAAAAGGGAAACTCTCCAGCATAATACAAAGTGGATCAACACTGGCACCCAGTGTCTGTATAGATTCACTTCAGATCTGGATTTCCAATTTTCGCACCCTTTTTCCACGCTGGTGTTATGCATAAAGGAGGGAAACATTTTAAATGCAGAGTTGGCACCTGCAGTCTCGGGCTATGTGGTACCTGTGTGATGGTTTGGTTCCTATATTGATAACCTTCCCTGTAGCTGTTTTTTGTTACTGGCCTTTGATGTTATGAAGAGAACATAGGATTTGTTTTTTATCTTGAAACTTTTGGTCCTGATCAAAGACTAAAAATAAAGAAATAATGAAAAAGCAAACTCGTTTAATTTTATTAATCTTAGCATAAAAGGTGTTAGACCCCAGTTCAGCAGAGCGTTTAAACCCCTGCTTAAGTCCGTTCCTACTCAGCAAAACACTTAAGCAAATGCTTAATTGTAAGCTTGTATTTAAGATGCATTGAAGGCAGTGAGACAGCAGCACATGCTTAAAGTTAAGTGCTTTGCTGAATAGGGTCCCAATTCCAGAATGCATCCTGATTCAGGAAGCATACGTAAGAGCCCTTTTAATCAGTGGGAATTAAGCACCAGCTTAAAGCTCATGCGGTGCTAATGTGCCCTGATTCATGGCCTACCTATGGATTGGCACCTCAGTCAGTGGTTTCATCCTGGTCACATTTTCTCTTCTGAACTCAGCAAGGTGATTATATTTAAATTCAGAAGAATAAATAATGAATAGCTTGAAGTCCCAAATGTTGCAGATCCCAACTCATCACTTATCTGGAGACCTTTCTGCGTGTGATTTTATTTATGTTTAATCCCCCTGGCTATCAGTGCTCAAAACAGATGATTTTAAAAAATGTGATTCATAAAGCCACTTTAATTAATTCTGCTTGTAATGACAAACTGATTGTAGGAAATCTGTGATTTTTTTTCTCCTTCATTATTTGATTAATTATAACAGGCCAGATTCAGCTGTCTTGTTTTCATGCAGCGCTGTTGATTTTTAGTGGGACTACTCGGAGTAAGGGACTGCTCTGCATGAGCCTGGACCTATAACACCACCTCTGCAGTGACAGTCAAATCTGCCATCAGAAGACTGAAGGAATTGAAAGACCAGTAGGAGCTTCTACCTGTTACCGTGATTCATATCTTCCTTCTCCAGTGTCTGAAAATCTCTACCATTCTTTTGTCAATAAAAAGGGTGTAGTGGGAAAAAAAAAGAGCAGGGTGGTCACTGTGTCCATGCATTGTCTTTCATAAGCCCTTGGAAGCTACTTGAATATGGACACCTACTAGATCTCATCTTTGATTGTTGTGCTTTGTATTTGAAGCCTATGGCCTCGAACTGCAAACATGCATAACTCTCATAAAATCTCAGTCTCACATAGCTCAGTGGGATTGTTCATGGCCCCAGATCAGTGAAGCAGGTAAGCTCGTGTCTAAATCTCATTGAAGTCAGTGGGTCTTACGCACTTGCCTAACATAAAACATGCTGAAGTGCTTTGTTGAAGAAGGGTGGACTGATGTATTGGGACCCATGCTAGCAAAATTATGCTCATGAGAAAATAATTGGAAGCTCGAGCTCTACATTGTTTTCTTTCAAGTCTGTAGTCAATGAAGCACATAGGGGTCTAATGCTTCTGGGCAAAATTGACTCTAGAAGTATGTCAGGTGTTGCATCTCTTATGGCACGTTTCAGTGTTATGTTCAGTGAAGCTTTCAGTGCCTCAAAAACTCTTAAGGAAAAGCTTTGAAGAATGGATGTTCAGAAATAAAAGTCCTGATTCAGCTGATCAGTTGTATGTTAAAGTTAAGTATTTGCTCCAGTCCCACAGAATATGTCTTAAGCATGTGCTTAAAATGTTTTGCTGAATCGAAGCTATAGTCTGTAGTCTTAGGAAACCATAGAGAAGATAAACAAAGTGGACATTAACTTCTTGGTCCTTGACATACACAGTCTATTTGTGATGTGCTCTGTACAGGAGTATACTCACTGTATATTTAAAAAGTCAACAATCGGAAAGGAGAGGCTTGTGATCAAGACATTGGACTGGAACTCAAGAGATTTAAGTTCTGTACACAGATCTGCATAAACTTCTGCAGCCTCGGGTGAGTTGTTTACTTTCTCTGGCTCCGTTCCCCATCCGTAAATGGCAGTAATAATCCTTTTCTATCTCAGAAGGGGGTTGTGAGGATAAATCCATACATATTTGGTAGGCATATAAATACTACTATAATTGGGGTTCTGTAAGTGCCTAGATAGACTCAATTAACAGTGGGTCTGGAATACAACAATCATTTCTTATTCAAAGTGCAGGGAAAACATGTGGTGTCTCCGATACTGTTGTGTGATGATATGTTGGCATAGGCTGATGCTTTACTGATGAACTGCCTGTCCCCAGTTGGACTGGAAGAAGAAGAGTTGCCTTTTTCATGGCATTTTGGTGTCTGCTCCAGCTGGATCCAGGAAGCACAAGGGAATGCAAAGGCAACTGAAAGGCAACCTCCAAAAGTGTTTCTAGGATGAGCAAAGCTGTCCAGGTAGGTCACTTGTTCTATCTTGACAGGTTTGTCCATACTCTCGATGTGAAAGGGCTGAGGGAAGAAAAAAATACTGAAGAACACAAAAATGGTGAGATGATATAGCTGGGGCTCAGCTATATTCCTATTTCCGTAAGGAATGATTTCTTCTTTTTTGTTCGGCTGATTGAAGGGCTCCTTACTTGCCTGCATGGTACTCTTGGAAGACAATGGCAAACTTGCACCAGCATACTACCGCAAGGGAAACTGAAAACTGAAAGTGGATCTGCAAAAAAGCACCAAAACTGCCACCGCAAATAAGACGGATGATGAAGTATCCTAGTCCATTACTCTCCAGGAGTGTCTGACTGTTTTTTAGCGAACAAAGAAATATTAGAGGAAATAGAGAAAATATTTTTCATTTACCTTTGTCTTTTGGCTGTACTGGAAATGAATCACGACATAAAAAAGAATAAAACGAAATGGAAAAGATACCATTTATTTCCTTTTCTGGAGCACATGGTGAACACTTATTTTGAAGGTTAAAAATGTCCTTCTGAACTAAAACGGGTCACACTAAAACACAGATTATATACATTAAAGGACTGTAGGGCATCCCCAGCACACTTAGCTGAAAAGTTATGGGCAAGGAAAGGAGAAAATGGTATTTCTTCACGTAAGTCAAAATTCACCCCCGTTCCAGCAAAAGGTCTGTGCAATACTTCTGTGTTGCATAGGCTTTTTGCTGGCATTAAGCTTTCTTATTACAGTTCACCCTTGTGGAAAGGGAAAAAGCAACATATGAAATCGTAAATTCGGGTTACTCCCTGGATTGGCTTCTGGTGATGTTGGGTCCATCAGGAACAAGAATGCAGTTGCAAGGTTCCACTCCTGAGATTCTGCCAAAGTAGATACAGACCATTTAGGTGGCCAAATAAAAGCGTTCTTCCCTGCAAACAAAACCCCTCTGTCTCTAATGATTTTTAAGCCTCCTCTTCCCCCCCATACTGTAGCCGGTACTGGTGTGGCAGAGCAGTGACACGTTATGATCTAATTAATAAATTAATTAATAAAATTAAGGATGTCTTTTTAAATCAGGCGTGGCTCTTGGTTTGGGTTCTGCAACCTCTGCCTGGACACATCAGCTCTTGCAGGTGGTTTGGATTCAGGGTTTCGCTTTGTCAGCAGCAAATTGTTGAAGTATATTGATGTGAGTATAAATTAGGAAGATCCCAAGCTCATTGGGCCAGATTGCCATGGAAAAATCTATAGGAATGGGAAGGGTGGAAAATGAGATCGGTTCTTTCTGGTGGATCCTGCTCCAGGAGAAGTCTTGCCCCGCTATGCAGTGGGCAGCGGGTTCACCCACCCCGGAACTTACAATCTGCTGCAAACTGTGGCCATCCATGTGGGAGGTCTTGTGCCTTTTTCCAAAGTCTGGGGCACTCTTCCCCTCTCTCGTTTCTCAGCAGCACATCTCCAGGGTCTTCGCCACTCACCGCCTCCTGTGGAGCCTTGAAAGGGGATTCCACAGCGCACGCATTGTCCACTGGAAAAGGGGCACCTGATTGGTCATCAACTTGTCAGCATGGGAAGGTTGTTGGTGAGGCATGATGGGTGTAGCCCGCCCTTTCTATTCTGTCTCAAGTCTCCTATGATCCTCCGGAATTCTGGGGAAAAGAAAGGAACCCCATGCCTCTAAGGCAGTGGTAGGCAAATCTTAGCATGTCCTGGTCTGGGCCTGGCAGCCACTTGAAGCCTGGTTACTCTTGTGACTGCCATTCAGAGGTGGAAATCTCATGGGAACATGCTCTCCTGTAAGGTTTTCCTCTCCCGCTTGTTTCTGGGATGGTGAAAAATATGGTGCAGATGTTTTGTTTGTTTTTCTTGGAAGAACCCTGGGACTTCCTGTCCTGGGTTGGACTGGAATTAGAAGAGTTGCCTTTTCCGTGGCATTTCGGGGCTTCAACTTCCAACCGCAAATGGATCCAGGAGGCACACAGGAATGCAAAAGGAAGTTGGAAAAAAGCAACTGAAATGAAACTTCTGAAAAATGTTTCTAGGATGCGCAGAAGTGTCTGAGTTAGTTGTATCCTGACAGGTCTGCCCATCTCACTTTCTCTCTCAGCTCCCTCTAACACTTCTTGAAGACTTGTTTTGCTTCACTCATTTTATTCTGGAGCTCACCAACGCATTAGCTTTGTTTTTTTGCTGGGAGTGTGAATTAATTGGGACAGAGATTACATGAGGCCCTGTATCATAAAAGTTGTCCTCCTTGTTAAGGCTTCAAGGTTAGAACAACAACAGCATTAAAATATAGCTGTTATAAACAACCATCGATAATTCAGGCCATAAAAATGTTTCTTTTAGCCATGTAAATAGAGTAATAGAGTAGGAGACAGAACCTAGATCTATTAAATGTTGGCGTTATTTTACACTCGAGCAATATAAAGGGAGAAAATAAGTCCATAGATCATAGAATCATAGAATGTCAGGGTTGGAAGGGACCTCAGGAGGTCATCTAGTCCAACCCCCTGCTCAAAAGCAGGACCCATCCCCAATTAAATCATCCCCAGCCAGGGCTTTGTCAAGCCTGACCTTAAAAACTTCTAAGGAAGGAGATTCCACCACCTCCCTAGGCAACGCATTCCAGTGTTTCACCACCCTCCTAGTGAAAAAGTTTTTCCTAATATCCAACCTAAACCTCCCCCACTGAAACTTGAGACCATTACTCCTTGTCCTGTCCTCTTCCACCACTGAGAATAGTCTAGAACCATCCTCTCTGGAACTACCTCTCAGGTAGTTGAAAGCAGCTATCAAATCCCCCCTCATTCTTCTCTTCTGCAGACTAAACAATCCCAGTTCCCTCAGCCTCTCCTCATAACTCATGTGTTCCAGACCCCTAATCATTTTTGTTGCCCTTCACTGGACTCTCTCCAATTTATCCACATCCTTCTTGTAGTGTGGGGCCCAAAACTGGACACAGTACTCCAGATGAGGCCTCACCAATGTCAAATAGAGGGGGACGATCACGTCCCTCGATCTGCTCGCTATGCCCCTACTTATACATCCCAAAATGCCATTGGCCTTCTTGGCAACAAGGGCACACTGCTGGCTCATATCCAGCTTCTCGTCCACTGTCACACCTAGGTCCTTTTCCGCAGAACTGCTGCCTAGCCATTCGGTCCCTAGTCTGTAGCTGTGCAGTGGGTTCTTCCGTCCTAAGTGCAGGACCCTGCACTTATCCTTATTGAACCTCATCAGATTTCTTTTGGCCCAATCCTCCAATTTGTCTAGGTCTCTCTGTATCCTATCCCTGCCCTCCAGTGTATCTACCACTCCTCCCAGTTTAGTATCATCCGCAAATTTGCTGAGAGTGCAATCCACACCATCCTCCAGATCATTTATGAAGATATTGAACAAAACCGGCCCCAGGACCGACCCCTGGGGCACTCCACTTGACACCGGCTGCCAACTAGACATGGAGCCATTGATCACTACCCGTTGAGCCCAACAATCTAGCCAACTTTCTACCCACCTTATAGTGCATTCATCCAGCCCATATTTCCTTAACTTGCTGACAAGAATACTGTGGGAGACCGTGTCAAAAGCTTTGCTAAAGTCAAGATACAATACATCCACTGCTTTCCCTTCATCCACAGAACCAGTAATCTCATCATAGAAGGCGATTAGATTAGTCAGGCATGACCTTCCCTTGGTGAATCCATGCTGACTGTTCCTGATCACTTTCCTCTCATGTAAGTGCTTCAGGATTGATTCTTTGAGGACCTGCTCCATGATTTTTCCGGGGACTGAAGTGAGGCTGACTGGCCTGTAGTTCCTAGGATCCTCCTTCTTCCCTTTTTTAAAGATTGGCACTACATTAGCCTTTTTCCAGTCATCCGGGACTTCCCCCGTTCGCCACGAATTTTCAAAGATAATGGCCAATGGCTCTGCAATCACAGCCACCAGTTCCTTTAGCACTCTCGGATGCAACTCATCCGGCCCCATGAACTTGTGCACGTCCAGTTTTTCTGAATAGTCCCTAACCACCTCTTTCTCCACAGAGGGCTGGCCATCTATTCCCCATGTTGTGATGCCCAGCACAGCAGTCTGGGAGCTGACCTTGTTCGTGAAGACAGAGGCAAAAAAAGCATTGAGTACATTAGCTTTTTCCACATCCTCCGTCACTATGTTGCCTCCCTCATTCATTAAGGGGCCCACACTTTCCTTGGCTTTCTTCTTGTTGCCAACATACCTGAAGAAACCCTTCTTGTTACTCTTAACATCTCTCGCTAGCTGCAGCTCCAGGTGCGATTTGGCCCTCCTAATTTCATTCCTACATGCCCGAGCAATATTTTTATACTCTTCCCTGGTCATATGTCCAACCTTTCACTTCTTGTAAGCTTCTTTTTTATGCTTAAGATCTGCTAGGATTTCACCGTTAAGCCAAGCTGGTCGCCTGCCATACTTACTATTCTTTCGACACATCGGGATGGTTTGTCCCTGTAACCTCAACAGGGATTCCTTGAAATACAGCCAGCTCTCCTGGACTCCTTTCCCCTTCATGTTAGTCCCCCAGGGGATCCTACCCATCCGTTCCCTGAGGGAGTCGAAGTCTGCTTTCCTGAAGTCCAGGGTCCGTATCCTGCTGCTTACCTTTCTTCCCTGTGTCAGGATCCTGAACTCAACCAACTCATGGTCACTGCCTCCCAGATTCCCATCCACTTTTGCTTCCCCTACTAGTTCTTCCCGGTTTGTGAGCAGCAGGTCAAGAAAAGCTCCCCCCCAGTTGGCTCCTCTAGCACTTGCACCAGGAAATTGTCCCCTACGCTTTCCAAAAACTTCCTGGATTGTCTATGCACCGCTGTACTGCTCTCCCAGCAGATATCAGGAAAATTAAAGTCACCCATGAGAACCAGGGCATGCGATCTAGTAGCTTCCGCGAGCTGCCGGAAGAAAGCCTCATCCACCTGGTCTATAGCAGACTCCCACCACTACATCACTCCTGTTGCTCACACTTCTAAACTTAATCCAGAGACACTCAGGTTTTTCTGCAGTATCGTACCGGAGCTCTGAGCAGTCATACTGCTCCCTTACATACAGTGCTACTCCCCCACCTTTTCTGCCCTGCCTGTCCTTCCTGAACAGTTTATAACCATCCATGACAGTACTCCAGTCATGTGAGTTATCCCACCAAGTCTCTGTTATTCCAATCACGTCATAATTCCTTGACATCACCAGGACCTGCCTGTGGTTCCTCCCGGTATCCCGCTTTCCCACTTACCTCAGGGCTTTGGTCTCCTTCCCCCGGTGAACCTAGTTTAAAGCCCTCCTCACTAGGTTAGCCAGCCTGCTCGCAAAGATGCTCTTCCCTCTCTTCGTAAGGTGGAGCCCGTCTCTGCCCAGCACTCATCCTTCATGGAACACCATCCCATGGTCAAAGAATCCAAAGCCTTCTCTCTGACACCACCTGCGTAGCCATTCGTTGACTTCCACTATTCGACGGTCCCTACCCAGGCCTTTTCCTTCCATGGGGAGGATGGACAAGAACACCACCTGCGCCTCAAACTCCTTTATCCTTCTTCCCAGAGCCACGTAGTCCGCAGTGATCCGCTCAAGGTCATTCTTGGCAATATCATTGGTGCCCACGTGGAGAAGCAGGAAGGGGTAGCGATCCGAGGGCTTGATGAGTCTCGGCAGTCTCTCCGTCACATCGCGAATCTTAGCCCCCGGCAAGCAGCAGACTTCGCGGTTTTCCCGGTCAGGGCGGCAGATAGATGACTCAGTCCCCCGGAGTAGAGAGTCCCTGACCACCATCACCCGCCTCCTTCTCTTGGGAGTGGTGGTCGTGGAACCCCCCATCTCAGGACAGCGCATCTCATGCCTTCCAACCAGCGGAGTCTCCTTCTGCTTTCTCCCCCCAGACATATCATCTGGTCCACTCTCCGCAACGGTACCTGTGGAGAGAACATGAAAGCGGTTAGTTACCCGTGTCCGTGTTGCTGGAACCCGGACATTCCCCCTTCTTCTTCTGGAGGTCACATGTTGCCAAGCTTCTTCACTGGCCTCTTGGCTCCGCTGTGCAACCTGCTCTAAATCTTTAAAGCTTTGTGCCCGTAGAAGCATATCCTGACTTTTGTCCAGAAAATCCTCCGTTTCTCGTATGCAACGTAGGGTCGTTATCTGTTGCTCCAGACCTTCAATCTTCTCTTCCAATATGGAGACCAGCTTGCACTTTGTACACACAAAGTCGCTTCTGTCCTGTGGAAGAAAGACAAACATGGCACATCCAGTGCAGGTCACAATAGCTGAACCCCTCCCTTCCATATCACCTTCCTACTATGAGCTTCCTCAGAGAAGTTGGCAAGATGTAAGCCTCACTGGGCTCACTCCAGGCGAACTCCCAGGCAAACTCCTGCTGTGTGCTGCTCTGCTGTCCCCCGCTGCTCAGCTGGTTCGCGAAGCTCTGGCTATTTTTAAACAGCCAGGCTCCCCTGAAACAAACAAACAGACTGGAGGTCCTGGTGACGTCAGGATTAATCTGAGTAGGAGCGAGCAAAGACATTTACCTGTTGTTGTTCATGTTTGAAGCTACCTGAAATGGTGCAATAGCTCAAATGTTTCACATGACAAATGGGACGGGAAGCATCCTTTCTTTCTTTCTTTCTTTCTTTCTTTCTTTCTTTCTTTCTTTCTTTCTTTCTTTCTTTTGAGTTGATGAAGGTTTAGGAAAGGCTGATGCAATTAGGCTGAATACACCTTGATGGTGGGATTCTGTCGAAGGATGCACCGAGTCATGGCTGATGACTTCAAAACTACTAATTAATTTTGAATGAGCAGGAACGAGGAGGAGAGACAGCAAGTTGTGGCGGTTGTGACTCCCACTATCTTTTGCAATTGTCCAGCACAGTGATGCTTAACGTAGGGATGAAATGGGGTGAGAACCAAGTGGAGCCAGTTGAGAACAACAGAGCACAAAAAGGAATGGGGAGCTGCACCCAAGAGGAGTGAAGACAGGGAAGGGTTTGGGATCTCTGAAATACGACGAGTGTGTCTCTGGGCCTGGGGGGAGCTCTGGCAAGTGCTGTGCTTAGTTGGCAGTGAGGATAGACAGTGGCAGGTGCTCAGCTCTCTTCTGGCTCCCTCCAAATCTGTAGCTCCGTTGCAGGCCACGTGTGACCGGAACCAGCGAGCGACTTCGTGGATTGGGGCCTGCGTACCTGGGGTGTGATCAACTTCGTGGAATCTGGCTTTGCCCAGGAAGTGGGCCTCAGGTAGGGTTTGAAGGTGGGAATGCAGGGCACGTGGTGCACAGGATGTGGGAGGATGTTCCAGGAGAGGAGGGGAAGCGAAGGGAGAGAAGTAAGTAGGGCGTGAGAGTGAAATGAGGGAAGACGCATAGGTGGGGTGAGGGGTGGGGAAACCAGCATGGCTGCCTGGAGACGAGGACAGCGGAGCTTGAATTCAAATGCAGGAGAGAGGAAGCCAACAAAGGGGTCAGAGACAGGGAGCAGCCGGTATGTACAAATTAATTTGAAGTTTGTTTCTGGGGGACTTTGAGGGATATGCTGCAAAATCGTAGGAAGGCTGCAGGGAATTACAATTGGATGTTTAGGCCTGGCTGAGCTTTTCCTTACCTGAAGTTTAATATCTTGTCTTCGGAAGATTATTTTTTTTTCTTCTTAATTGAGATAAATCATAAAGTTTAAGGCCAGAAGAAACCACCCCCTAGTCTGACCCCCCCCCGGCACGTCACAAGCCGCCCACACCACCCAGCACACACACACCAAGCCCAACAGCCAAAATTAGACCAAAAAGTCTTACACCCTGCAGGAGACCAGATTGTTATGTGCTACAGGGAGGCAGTCGGTGCGACCGACGGGCACCAATGTCAGAGGACCCCACAATGGCAGGAAAAAAAAATAAGTGAGAGAGACCCAGGTAATCCTAGCAAGTGACCAGCAGCCACTCACAGTGGCTGCGCATAACCTAAGCGGTAATTGAACTGAGTTGGAGAGGCAGGGCTGTCTAGTGGATATTGGTACTTCACTGGGATTCAGGTGAGCTGGCTGCTGTTTCTGACTCTGCTACTGCCCTGTTGTGTCACCTTGTATGTACAAATCACATCCCCTTCCTGCCCCTTCCATCTGTTTCGATTGTAAGCTCTTCAGGGCTGTCTTTTTAACAGGTGTTTGTACAGCACCTAGCACAATAGGGCCTGAATCTTGGCTGAGCCCTTTAGGTGATATTGGAATAATAATAAAAAATAATAATACATTAAATCCTCACCCCCATCTCCCATAGCAAATACAACTTGACACTGGGTTGAAATCAAGATAAATAAACCAAACTGCCATCAATTTATCATGCAGAAAAACAGACTTTTAGTTCAAACAAACACAAAAGCCAGGAGCTTCAATTCAGCTGTATCAGTCTGGTCTATGGCTGCATTCATTTCCATACAGTCACTGGAAACTATTATGTTGATGGTTAGGAACACAGCTTTTATGGGGAGAAAAATCCATGCTGCCAATTTACAGTGGAATTGGTGAACGGGCAGGACAAAGCTTCAATAATACTCTTCCATGTGACATCTGGGTAAATAATACCGTTTCGTTAACCTCCTGGGCAATCAAAGCGGCTGGCTGTTAGAACCAGCCAAGTATGAGCAATAACATCTCCTCTAAGAAATTTTGAAATAGAAACACACATTAATTGCTGCAAAAGTGTTTGTGTTGAAGTGGGCCCTATAAGTCATGCATGGAACTCAAAGGCAGGCCTTTGCTTGCGTTGCTGTTGGAATGAACCAGGTGGGAGACCTGGAAGGACCATTTTTTTTTTTTTTAATGCTTTGCTGCTCAAAGGCCTTACAGACAGTGCAGCCCTAGTCAGAAGCAGCATGTAGCTGCCTTGGCTCAGGAGTAGGGCAGTAAGCTGATTGCGACAGCGAGAGTCACATTCTGGTCCTTGACTTTCCCCTTACTCCTGAATGAAGTTGTCTGTACTAGCCCTTGTCTTGGGACACATTTACTTCATTCTCTGCCCCAGCATGACCTCATGGATGTGGCAGCCAAAGGATCCAGCCACTTGGTGTGCCTGCCTGCCCCCAACCCACGCGGGGCAGGAGGAGAAGCAGCACCGTGGAGCCTGTTCTCCTTCTGGCACATGGTGACAGGGTGCGTCTGTCTGCCCAGCGAAGGCATGCGGCAAGGGCTCACGACTGAACCCGAAGTGAACAATGAGCTAGCGCCGTCTTATCTCCTATGCGCAAAAGGCCTCTGGGCATCATCTGCCCAGTAACAGGACGTTAGTTAATATAGACAAATGAAGCAGAATTTTTAAATGAGATCCCATTTTTTCAAAGATGATCTCAAGATATGATGCAGGTCGGGGTTGTCCGATTCTTAACAGTTCATTAAATAAAGAGCAGCTAGTGTTAGAGAGTGACTTTTAAAAATGATAGATTCATATTTATAGCGAAGTTCTAGTCATTAATTTTAAAGGGAGAAAGCACAAAAGAAGGAGTGGGTTCATTAAAAAAATTTACATTAGTAATTTAATTAAATTGAGTCTTTGAGTATCATTGCAGAAAATGAAACATTAGTTCTACACCGATTCTCAACCCATTCGGCATATTTAACACTATCTCCCCCCGCCTATGAATTTCTTTTTAATATAGTTAGTAACTCCATGTGTGTCTGCCAAAGCTGTTGGTGAATGCCTATTCGTGCACTCCACGGAGGCACTCATTTTAATAAAAAGAAAAGGAGTACTTGTGGCACCTTAGAGACTAACCAATTTATTTGAGCATAAGCTTTCGTGAGCTACAGCTCACTTCATCGGATGCAACCGATGAAGTGAGCTGTAGCTCACGAAAGCTTATGCTCAAATAAATTGGTTAGGCTCTAAGGTGCCACAAGTCCTCCTTTTCTTTTTGTGAATACAGACTAACACGGCTGCTACTCTGAAACTAATCTTAATGTAAAGCGCTTAATTCTAAGCGCTTTCCAAAGACTCAGTTATAAGCATCATCTTCTCTTTTTTGCCCTATCTGGGTTTCAATATAGGTAGGCATTACCATGGTATCTCAGAGGCTTTCTGGGGGAAACTGAGGCACAGGGAGGGGAAGCCATTTTTATTGGAGGTAGTATTTGTATTACAATAAGTCCCATTCTGCTAGATGCTGTACAGACACCTAGTAAGAGACGGTCCCCATCTCAAAGAGCTTATATTTTAGATAAAAGAGATGGAAAAAAGAGTGGGAGGGAAAACAGGGGCAGTGCTGAGGTTTTCAAAACAGTCCAAAAAGATTTTGACGCGTTTCCCATTAGAATTAATGGATCCCTCGGCAATTCAGGTTCTGTTTAACCTGGGAACTGGAGCACTAGGGAACCGCAGGGTCGGTCAGTCAGTCACTTTGTCTGTTTGTCCAGCAGCCTCAATAAAAGAATCCCCCCTTATATTCATTACAGCCAAGTCTTGCCTCTTCTTTACCACAATGGACAGTGTCTGTTTATAGATGGCGGCATAGAATTCCTTCCTGCAGGGGCTTGGCTGTTTTAGATGCAATGAGGTTTAAAGTGATTTGATGCTGGTTCTACCAGCTGGGCCTGGCTTTCTGTGCAAGGCACAGCAGAAAATTGAGTCACTCTTCTAAAATGTTTCCGTGTGGCAGGGCGTAGCACGGTGCCATTATGCCAATTACAGCGGCTAAATACATCGTGATGAATGTTCACTTCATTTCACCTGGCTGTGCACAGTTCTAGGTTTGTTTTCCTCTGCTACCTCTACTTAGCATCTCATTTTGCTGTTACTCGTGCTCTTCTCCTTAGCAGGATCTCAGACTAAACTTCCCTGTGCTCTCAGGAATTCATCCTTTTTGTGCATGCCCTTGACAAAATTCCTGTATGTGCAGTAAACACTAAATCAGCTCTGAAACAGAAACTCTTCTCCATTATATTTCCTGCAGTGTTGCATCGCTGAGGAAGGGAGATGGTTCATAAGGGCCTGATTCAAAGCTGAGTAAGCCAGTAGTAGTCTTTTCATTGTCTTTGTTGGGCTTTGCATCAGGCACGAAAAACCTGAATAGACTTGATCTTTTTGGAGTGTTTTATGTGAGCCTGTAGAGTTTGATACTGATTCTCTAGGGCTGCTGAACAGAGGCATTGGTGAAAAATTGTAGGATTTATTACAGTTTCTGCTGCTGCTGCCTACTTGACATTAAAATTGGATATTGTGGGCCAGATTCTTAGCTCATGTAAATCAGTGTAACTCTGTTACCTTCATTGGAGATACGCTAATTTTACATTAATTGAGGATCTAGCCATATATGTGAAACCTAAAGTGCTGACTTTGGAGCCTTTTTGTCTTGAATAATTGCTTATTCAAGACTTTGCCATTTCATATACCATTACACAAAGACTTACATAATTTCACCTGTATTGCAGAATATTTTGTGCCCCACCTAGTGAATGCCATTGAATAACATTGAGTTCCTGAGTAAAACATCATCTGTTGAGATTTCCATACTGTAAATACCTAAAATGGATAGAGAAAATATCGTGATTCTGTGATGGGATCCCCAGGATGCAGCCTGGGGCTGTGGGACCGCTGTGCCCCCTGAACTGTCTCCAGCCTGGGCTGTCTCTCACATGCCTTGCTAGTGACCAGCAGCAAACCCCTCCAGGAGCTGTGATCGCTCAGCACAACCGCATGTGGAGACCCAACACCCAGGTAGATTGCATGAATGGTCCCAGAGCCACTCATGAATCACACAAGGAAAGGCAGCAGTCAAATCTCCCCTCAGCTCCCAGCACTGTACCTCGGGAATATACCATCTTGCACTGCTCAAGACGAGCAATCAGATTTATTAATTGGTTCACCACTTCATCAATGGAAAGTGGATATACACCAGCCTTTGCAAGATCTGAGCAGATTTGCCACACACTTCATACAAACTCACTGGTAAAGATAAACAGTAAAAGAAGTGTATTGGCTACAAAAGATAGATTTTATGTGATATTAAGTGAAAGCAAAAAGTCAGTTAGTTACCAAAATAAAATAAAATATAAGCACGCAGTCTAAGCCCTCAATCCTATTAGACTGGGCAACATCTAGATTAAGCAGTTTTTCTCACCCCACTAGATATTGCAGTCCACAGTATACAGATTTCACCCTTGAAGTCTGGGCTAGTCCCCTCAGTTGGAGTCTGCAGAGTGTCCTTGTTGCTTGCAGAGTAGGTGGGTGAAGGAGAAAGGCCCAGCATGCGGCCACTGTGTCTGTTTTATATCCTCAGTCCATGTGCTTGGAAAACAGGCATGTCTGGGTGCATTGCTGAGTCTCCAGGCAAGGTTGATCGATACCTCTGGTGTGGCCTCGTGCAGGTGAGTCATTGCATTGTAGCTCCCTTGCTGGACAATGGTGGTTGATGGGTTGATTGACACCCCGCCCCGGGTTTTGGTTACTTTCCTGGCTGTTGCCTCTGGGGAGCTAATATCTGGCTGATTCCCGAACTTGCAGCATGTTTTAGTGACAACCGTACAACACAATTCTTATAACTTCATATACACTTAGGATACACATCTATGGATAGAGAAATGACTTCCAGCACATCATAACCTTTCCTCTGATATCTTACAAGGCATGCTTTATATGTAAGATCACAATCATATATAAAGGAGGAAAAAGGGGGGTTACAGGGCACTCCCCCAAGGTACAGAAGGTCACAGATTCCTTGTAGGAGTTGGGAAGGAATATGCTTCTCCTGTGCAGAGCTTGGCACAGTTGTTTCGGTGAGTTACTGGAAGAGGTTACCCTTTTGTGAAGCATTATCACTAGGGAAGGTAACATACCAGACTTGATGGGCCATGAACTAATCAATATGGTAAATCCTATGGTCAGTGAGCTTGCTTTTTGCTTTTAAGAGATACGTTTTTGCTTTTAAGGGATACGTTCGCTTTGGTACTGGAATGGTGCTGAACTGACAGTGCATTTATTTAATTATATAATTGGGTTCTGTATCTGATGTGATGAACCTTGTCATAATACATGAGGCAAAAAAAGAAGGAGGGTGTTTTAACTGGATGGAGGCAGTGGAATTTGCATCTCTCACTAACCAGGAACAATTTTCTCTCTGGCAGTTTTACTGAGTCATACATGTGGAAACCCGGGAAGACTCCAGAATGGGATCCAGCAAGGGACGACATTCAGCATTGGAGACAAAGTGAGGTATAGCTGCAACCCGGGCTTCTTTTTGGAGGGACATGCCTTGCTCACTTGCCATGCCAATTCGGAAAACAGTGCCTCCTGGGATTTTCCACTGCCCTCCTGCAGAGGTAAAGTGCTTCCTTATGTTAATATTTAGATCAGTGGACACAAACTAATGATCATGAGAAAACTATAGCTAGAAAGATCCTCCAGCTGTAGATGGAATCAGAGATGCTGCAGCATGAGCAGTTACATGGGACTGGCAGCATTGCATTCAGTGGAATATTGGTTTGAAAACAAAACCAAACCAAGTGAAAGCCAAACAAGATGCAGTTGAGAGCCAGGCTTAATTTTAACAGAATCCCTAAAGCTCCAGAGATGTGGAGGAACAATAATACTTACAATTTATAGAGTGCTTTACAGTGCTTTAATGTGTGCAACCATTTAATTAACTGATTCTTACAATCCCTGGTCATTGCCATCATCCCCATGTGGGGAAACTGAGGCAGTGACATTAAATGACTTGCCCAAGGCCACAGAGAGAGACTTTGTGGTAAAGCCATAATTAGAAACTGGGACCTCCTGATCTCATGCTCATTCCTCCAGTGCAGCTTCTCACATGGCTCCAGCTTTGCCCCATCTTTAGAAGGGGGCATGCATACATGTCACTGGGTTCACTTTGTGCTTAGGGGGTGAAATTCACCCCGAGGCTGAGGGTCTGCACAAGACTTTATGCACCCTTATGCCCTGGAACTGTAAAGCAGACTTGCAAGGAATAGAGATCTCCAGATGGGTCTCAAATGAGGGGTGCCTCGGTGTTCAGAGGTATGTTTCTGCAACTGATTGACTGTAAGATGTTGGAATAGTCTTCTCAAGGGAAATGGTGGAAGGTCCATAGCCTGCATTGTTTCAGACTGCGCTGGAGAATAAACCATGGGGAACAATCCTGCCCTGGAATGGGGCACAAGCAAGGTAATGTAATAGTTATCTTCCATCTCAGTGTTCTCTGACTCTGGTTGATAGGTTCCATCATGGAATCCTCTCTTCCTCATGTTCTTCATATATTGTGTTTTCTGACCATTTTCTATTTCCTGTTGTGCATTCTGACCAAAACAAAAGCTTCAACAGGGTCACTTAAAAAGCCCAAATACCCTCTGCTCTGCAGGGTAGGTGACCTATTGGGACAGCAGGCTGAGAGTTTTGTTGGAAGCCCACAATAGAACAGCTAGTTAGTTGTGTTAAAGGAAGCTTAGAGTCTAGGGACTTTCAGATCCAGCGTAGTGACTTTTTGTTTTTTCCATGTATTTTAATAAGCAGAATGAATTGCGGCCAGTTTTAATAGGCCAGCTTTATTAAAGTGGCAGATAAACAGTGCCAGGGTAGGCCAGGCTGACTTAGAAAGCTTGCCACTGGATCTAATTCTCCACTGCTTTGCACTTTGGGCCTGCTGCCTGCATCTTGTGCCATCATTCACACCAGTGTAAAGTGGGTATAAAATGCTACCATTCTGATTGGGTAGGGTTGGACACCCACTTTGCATTGGCTACAGGCTGCACACCCTAGAGGACAGCAGAGAAATAGGCATAAAGTCTCTGGGCTGGAGAAAGTTTTATACAGGAGGTAAAACTTGATTTAAAGCACTGCTTATGTAAAGGGTTACAGCCTCCGGGAGCTAGTGGAATTTTAGTTTCTTTATGACTATGGCGAATTGCTTCTTGGTAATCCTTTGTGGATTCAGGGAGCTTCAGACGACTAGTTTGTCAGTAAATATACAAGTGTCTGGGTTGTTTTACCAAAATAGTTGCTGGTTCCCAACTTCATTCCTGTTCAATTCCTTGTGTACTTCAGCAGACCATCTAGTATCGATCCTTTTATTGACCCTTTGCTTGTGTAATCAATTAGCAAGCCTGAGCCAGAGCATACATCTTGAATTTTAAATACAGAAATATTATTTGCCTGATGATATATGTTCCTAACACTTCCCTTGATGAGTCATGCAGTCGGGGTTCCTGCTGCTTATTGTGATTGTTACTCTATTGCTTATCTATTGCTCTTGTGTGTGACCCCTGGTCCCAATACAGGAGTGGTTGATGCATAGGTTGGTGCCAGGAAGGGATGTTTTTCCTCCATTTTTTATCTCCAAGTAGCATTTTCAGTCTTGACTTTCAAGTTTCATGCTAAATCAGTGCTTCCATCATAAACTCTTATTCTTAAATGTGTTTACAACTTGGCTGGAGAGGGGAAGGAAAAAGAAAAGCACCCTCAAGGCTGAAACATGGTATAAAATGTCAGATCGCTCTCAGATTAAAGGAAATGCCATGCAAGAATAGACCAGTGCTCCATCTAATTTGACATCTTGTCTCTGACAGTGGCCACTGGTTGAGAGAGAGGTTAAACATTGCCCCACTATTTACAGGTGTTTGTGCAATGCCATTCCACAGGGGAGGCAATGCCTCCTGACCCCAGCAGGTGCTGTTGCCTTGGAGCATAAGGATTAATAACCCTTGTAATTTTTGTTTGATTTTGCTGCAGATGGTCTTCTTACCTGTGTGCAATCCTTTTGTTCAGGAAGCCATTACGGTTACTAATTAACCCCCCGCCCATAAAATTACCACCACCTTCTTGGTATTTCATATACTTATGATTGAAAAATATTAAAATATACCGTGATGGTCACATTGCATTGTGGCAAGTATTAATTTATTTCAAATCAGTTTATTTGCTCAAGTGGTATCGTGTGGTGATGTGTTCCAAAGGTTACCATTCTGTACAGCATGTAGTCAGATGTTTGCTGATCGTTTCAGTAGACTTAAGAACTTGGGACGGATTCTGCACCATTTGAAGTTAATGGTAAATGCTCACTGAATGTAGTGTAGTTGATACAAAAATGTAGAAAGCAGAAAAAACTGATAAGAAATTGACACAATAGAGAACTCAGAACCTGCCCAGCCATATGAGCTGATTTTACCATAATAGGTTTTTCAGTGGTCAGATTTAAAATTCATGTCTGACTGTTACACTGCCACTACAGACTGTAATGACTGCAAGGGTCAAAAGATTTGCATAAAGGCAAAAGGGTTTTAGTGTCTCATTCTGCTGGGAAAATAATGTGTCTTTAGAGCTACTGCCTGAATAGAAATATATATTTCCTTGATAGAAATTAGACCTTCTCAATGTCTGCACATCATGTGTTCAGCCTGTGGATTTCCTTGCCTTAGGAAATCAATCAAATACTGTATCTAGATTCTTTTTTGAAATGGACGGATAACCTTATGACCAATATTTTTAGCTGTGTGAGCTAAAATAAGTCAGTCACATGCTTCAGGGCATAGGGGTCAGGAAGGAATTTGTTCCCCATGTAGAACATTGCACAAGTGGTGGGTTATATTCAGGTTTAAAAAGATAGCGTATAATTTTTGATGCATCTGGTAGTGGCCACAGATGGGTATTTGAGACATGTGTTATGTGACCGGATGCTGCATATCTTACTATACTATAACACTGTGTATACTCCTATAACTGTTAAGGAACTGATGTATTTCTAAAGGAACCAGTGTCACTTAGACTGTGAGAGTGATTCAAAAAATTTGTTACGATCTGCCAGATGAATGACACATTTGCAAGTGGAAGCCACTTTGTTGTTGCTGTTGTCGCAGTTATTTTGTATTACAGTTACAGAGAAAAGCTGTAGTTATCTTAAATATTGCTGTGTGGTGTCTGCCGACAAAGGTGGAGTATTTTTTTTTAATAGCAACCATTATACCAATTTATTTGATTCCAACTATGGATCAATACGATGGGCAGCAGAAAAGAAGCCATTTATCTCTGCTGAGAACCTCAACTGTCCGACAGCTCCAAGGGCATGCTTTGTTTTTTGAACGGTTATTTATTATGATGATTGTGGGATAGTTTGAGACTCAGTGACACATCAGCGCTCCATTTTGCGAGGTTCTGTACGAACAAAAACAAAAGCTGGTCCCAGCCCCAGAGACGTTACAATCTAAGTATTGTGAAACAGCTGGACACATCTGATTACCCTTTAAAAAGAAAAAGAAAAGCTCTGTGTCTGTAACACACCTATAAAATGTGTCCTGTCCCTTGCCAGTGGTTGGCCAACATGGAATATAACATACTGCTAATACTGCTAAATAATGCCTTTTGCTTAAGTGCTGGAGGCCCGTTCTTGCATGTGGAAAGCCCCATCTTCAAACCCCGCAAATGACTCTTGGAGTATGAGATGGTGATGTTAGAAATAGGCTGACTTCCATTGTCTTTCACCAGATATTCACTGATGATGTGTGCGGGGGGGGGGGGGGGGGCAGGCAAAATCAGACTTCTCTTACTCAGTATCACTTTCTGCTACCTCTTATCTTGTGTTTTGTCCTAAGTAGGATGCTATAAAGTGAAAGGAAGGAACAGCAGCTCATGCTGAGACTTTTAATGCTTTGCTTAGCTGGTGCTATGACCCTTTCCACATTTTATGTTAACATTAGCATTTTGTTCTGTGGTTAAACCAAATTGAGCATAAACCGTGTAAGAACACCTGCAGCTCCCTTAGGAGGCGGAATAGTCTTAAGTAACCCATTTTGTTCTGGAAAATAAGGTCACATCCCTGCACAGCCGGCACTGGAAGCATGTTCCCTTAAGTCTGTGAGTTGGGTTCTGTTTTATTTACCCAATTCAGTCTTTTGTCTCTTCCTGCCACATTCTCTCTTTCAAGTAGATTCGCAGTGCTCTGGACCTGCTTGCCCCAACATCCAGTCTATACTGTACATCATCTTGCGGTAGAAGATAAATAAGAATGTATGTCGGCAGCTGTATGTACTTACTGGGGAAGGCATCACCAGGGCTGTTGGAATATTTTGCTTCATATCTGATGATATATTAGTCTTACATAAATGAGTGTTGTGTGGGGGTTTTTTTTAACCCTCCATCTAAGGAACACTTTACTCTCTAGGATGCCTTGTAGCAGTGTGGCACCAGTATTTTAACAAGAGGTTCCCACAAAAATTAAATTCCTTTCCCTATATCCTAAGGGATAAATGTGCTGGGGAGAATCTGTTTGTTCTTATTCCATTCAACCAGTGCTTCCTCACAACAAAAGGGAGGAAACAATTCTCCTTGGGACACAAACCTTTATTAAGTGCATTTTCTGGAAATCTTTCTAGCTTGTTCCCTTCTATAACAGATACATTAGAGATGGGTCAGGCTGCTGAATTCAGGATTAAGTGTCAGGTCATAGAATCATAGAATATCAGGGTTGGAAGGGACCTCAGGAGGTCATCTCGTCCAGTCCCCTGCTCAAAGCAGGACCAATCCCCAACTAAATCATCCCAGCCAGGACTTTGTCAAGCTGGGCTGTAAAAACTTCAAAGGATGGGAGGTCCAGATACAAGAACGGTGTAATCAGGGAAACTGCTGCTTTGAGAGCAAACTGGTCTAATGTTGCTGTCTCTATAATGTACAACGAGTGGGCCCAGGCTTAAGAGAAAATATTGTTGTCCTAAAAGCATCAAAAGGGCCTGAGGGGAGAGCAGAAGTTAGAAAGAGGGGATAAACCACCATCACCTATCAAGCTGACCAACGTTGTCTCGTTTCATTGTTCCTCCCTCATTGATGTTGGTCTACTTGTTGTCTCTTATCTTATGTTTAGATTGTGTGCTCTTTGGAGTAGTGACTTTTTGTCCTGTGTCTGTACAGCGCCTAGTGCAATAGGTTTCTGGTCCTTTACTGGGGCTTCTAGGTGCTACTGCCATACAAATCATGAATGTACCCTCCATTTTCTCTTCCTAAGCGGCTGTACAAACCAGAAACCTTTTTAATAAACAGGTCATTATTTTGGCTTATTGTAGCATCATAACTTGCAGCAAGAAGCCTCATACTCTGCGATGATCAAAACTGGGCTGGAAAAACTGTATGGTAGGGAATTAATCCTATATTAACCTGGAGCTGATAGAGTAAAGGGAACTATCCTGCCCTGCCCAAGGGTGGTGGATTCAGATGATCAAACATAGATCTCTTTTGTCTTTACCTTCTGAGAGGAGCCTGATAATTGAGTTGCCAAATTCCAAAACTCTTACTTAGATAGATCTGTATTTGTGCGCATCTCAGGAGCAAACTGGCACTGCTGTGCACCTGAGTTGTTTAGTGAAGCACATTTACTCTACCCTGAATAGAAATAAAATAGTGGCTGATGTGTGCGAGATACTCGATCTGAATTCACACCAGAAGAGCAACGTTTCTTAAAGTGGCCTAGATCCCTCCAATCCACAGCCCATGTGAGTGTCCTGACCTGCATACAAAGCTCCGTTGAATTTAGTGGGGCTGCACCTCTGAGTAAGCATTACTTCCACGAGTCGGGCTTGCAGGAGCGGACTCAAGGTGTGGGAAGAAGGGGTTGTTGAAGTATTTTTGCCCAGATGACTGGGAGTACTTAGCCCAGCAGCAGTTTTGAAAGCACGGTTATATTGAGACTGATTCTTGGAATCCGCTGGAACCCATACAGGGTATCACTGAACAATCACAACCCATACTCGATGGGGACTATGTCCTGAAAGAAAGCTTTCCTGAACTCCTTCTTCTGGCCTTAAACAACCCCCCCAACCTTGCCACGCTCATCATCAGAAGCGAGCTCCCCACAGGCCAGGACTCACGAACTCAAAGTGTGACCAGAGCCTGCCATAGCAACAGATGCAAAGCTAACATATCTCATCTGCTAAAATGATCACCATCCCACACAAGACACCTTTCAAGACCCATGGATCCTACTCATACCTATCGCATGTGCTGTATCTCATCCAGTGCACTAAATGCCCCAATAAAAACTACAGGAAAAACTTTGTTATCTGGCATGTTGGGGGAATGGAGAGTGCCGGTCAGTCAAAAATTCTGGTTAACTAAGATTTATACTTATCAATGGAGGGAGGGAGTTTGGGTGTGGGAGGGGGTTTGGGGCTGGGGGTTGGGGCGCGGGAGAGGGTGTGGGGCACAGGCTCTGGGAGGGAGTTTGAGTGCAGGAGCAGGCTCGGGGCAGGGGTTTGGGGTGCGGGAGGGGTTTCATGGTGCCAGATCCGGATGGCGTTCACCTCAGGCCTCCCCGCTTCCAGAGAGCCATGTTCCTGCTGCACCGAGGCGGCTTCCTCCGCCCGCAGGTGCCGCCCCCGCAGCTCCCATTGGCTGCAGCTCACGGCCAATGGGAGCTGCAGTGCCAGCGTTTGGAGCAGGGTGGGGGCAGTGCACGGAGCCCTCGTGGCTGTTCCTCCACCTAGGAGCAGCAGGGAGCGCTGTGTCCAGTTTTGGGCCCCACACTACAAGCATGATGTGGAAAAATTGGAAAGAGTCCAGAGGAGGGCAACAAAAATGATTAGGGGACTGGAGCACGTGACTGATGAGGAGAGGCTGAGGGAACTGGTCTTGTTTAGTCTGCAGAAGAGAAGAATGTGGGGGGATTTGATAGCTGCTTTCAACTACCTGAAAGGGGGTTCCAAAGAGGATGGATCTAGACTGTTCTCAGTGGTGGCAGATGACAGAACAAGGAGTAATGGTCTCAAGTTTCAGTGGGGGAGGTTTAGGTTGGATATTTCACTAGGAGGGTGGTGAAGCACTGGAATGGATTACCTAGAGAGATGGTGGAATCTCCTTCCTTAGATATTTTTAAGGTCAGGCTTGACAAAGCCCTAACTTGAATGATTTAGTTGGGGATTGGTCCTGCTTTGAGCAGGGGTTTGGACTAGATGACCTCCCGAGGTCCCTTCCAACCCTGATATTCTATGATTCTAACAGAAGTCGGTCCAACAAAAGATATTACCTCACCTGCCTTGTCTCTCTGGGTTCAATAGTGTCCCTTAGCAAGCAGCGAAGAATAATCCCCTCCATTACAGGAATCACGGGGTGAAATTCCACAGCCTGTATTATGCAGATCAGATTAGAATAAAAGATCTTTAGGATGGGGGACTGTCTTTGTTTTGTTCTGTGTTTCTACAGCTCCCTAGCACAGTGGGATCCTGGTGCGTCATGAGAGCTCCAAGGCAATTCTGCAATACTATTACCAATAACAATAAATGGTCCCTTTTGGCCTTAAAGAGTGGGAATTTCAAGGGAGCCTAAGGGATTTAGGTGGCCAAATCTCATTGAAATTCACTAGGAATTGGGTGCTGCACTCCTTCAGAATTTCCCTGGAATTTTCAAAGAAGCCTGTGAGCTTCAGAAGAAGCGTGAACATGGAAAAAGAGGGTTTAAAAATAAAACTAAATTAGTCATAACAGACTTCTTAAATTTAAACCTTTAAAACCAGGTCAAATTGGGTTCAGATCTAATTCTGGGTGCAAACTTGGGTCAGTTAACTTTATGTTAAGTGGGATTTTCTATTTATAGCTCCAGTACAATATTCTGAAATATGTGTCAGTAGATTCTGTTTGCTAAAATGCACGCATGCCTTTGGAGACAAAAGTCTTGCCCAACTTGTTTGCTGTGTGTAAATAGAATTGATAGGTTTATGACTTTAGTAGGCGGTTGAGTAAAAAATCGGTAAGCCAGCTGAAGAAGTCAAGAACATTTGTGATGCTGCATTTTAAGTGTGTCAAATATGCATTAGCTCATTAAAAGTGTCCTGTCCTATTATAATTCAAACAGCTGCTTAGAGTGCGATGTGCCCAAAACATTTTTAAGAGCTGTTCAAGAGCATTTTAAAATGTTTTAACAATAATATCAAGCTCATCAAGCCAAAGAGCAAGTTGGGCAAACTACAGATCTATCCATATCTAATGAGTGTTGGAAATCGTTAATGTATTTTAAAAGATTTTTAATTAAAGTTTTTAAAAATAGGGGGCTAGGTTTTTCGATGGAGCTACACAAGTTTCCACCAGCTGATTTTTTAAAGAATGTTTTTAAGATAGATGCAGCATCAAGAGGCAGAATTTTGTAGGATTTTCTTTTCTCCCTGGGAAAGAACATTGTCCCGTTTTGCTTTATTCTGAATTGCAGAGAAACCTAGGAATTGGCTGACTGGATGAATCAAGTTCTTTTAGTCCACCATCCTCTCTCTGACAATAAACTAGATGCTTCAGATGAATCTTCAAGACCCCACAGTAGGCAGCTAGGAGATAACCTGACTATAGGAAAAGCTTCTTTCAAACTGCTGTCAGTTATGGGCTGGTTTCACCTGGATGCTCATCTTGCTAAATTTTTATTATTAATGTATTAATAATTTATTTACCCTAGTTCTTAGGGAGCCCCGGTTGTGGCCCAAAGCCCTATTGTGCTAGGCAGACACAGAACAAAAAGACAGTCCCTGCTCAAAAGGGCAATCCCTCTCCTTTAGGTGCCTAGAGTCCCGGCATCCTGGAAACCTGGTTATTTTGGGTGCTCCAATTTTGGAGGGTCCAACTCAAGACACCTTTAATGGGGCCTATATTTTTCAGGGAGTGTGAGCTCAGCACTTATTGAAAATCAAAAGTCTCCAGCTGAGCATCCAAAAAAAAAAATTGCTCCCCAAATCACCAATCACTTTAGAAATTGTAGGCCCCAGCTTTCATTCACCTTTTCACTGCCGGGCCTCCAGGCTGCCTGCTTTTGCCTGGGTCATTCGGTAGACATTGGAGAAGGTTTAAATTAGGTGTTGGCTCTTGGCTTTGTTTGCAGTCGGTGCTTTCTGACAGATTTACCTGGGCACATAGAAAAAGCTCATCGCTGTTGCATGTATAATTCCCCCAGGGCATTAATATTAAAATAGCCCCATGAATGTTCCATGTTCCTGTCAGGCAATAATAATGTTTAAAAGGCAACCTGTGCCATGCCGGAGGTGGCTGTCCTTCTGCAGGAATGCCTCTCTGCAATAAATTGCCTCTGCTCAGACCTTTGCATACATTATTCAAGCAGTTAATGGCCTCATCCTGTCTCCGTTATATCTTTCTGTCTTTCTGCTGGGCATGTGGCTTGCAGAGAGCTAGCTGATTGAGAGTAGCAGCATCGCTTCTACATTTACTGCCTTTCCAGTATCCTCAAGGGGTTATTGAAGAGAATAGTTTGAAATTAGTCTGTGCGTATCTGCACATGCCAGCAAATGAGTGAATTCTGCTTATCCTTTGTGGCCAGAACCCATTCACACACCAAGAATTAAGAAGAGCTCCTGTAGTCTCAATGTACTGGGAAGAAAAAAAATCCTTATGCTTCTCCCCTTATTCCTGATCCCATTTTAGCACCATGGCTGCCCATCTCCAGGAATCAGAGGTAAGACAGACTCATGCCTCTTGCATGAGCCAGGGCCCTTGAAGCTACCCCTGTACCTTTATCTCGGATGAGTTAATATGTAGCAGAGAGGATCCTCTTGGTAAAAATGAAAAAAAACAGAAGAACCAGACATGCAAGGTCAATGGGAGTATCATACCTTGAAATTGGAGACTCTGACAAGGTGTGCAAACGCTACATGGGTCAGGGGAAGGGTCAGTGGGCAGCTGGACTATGCTCTATGACACTCGAATCTCAGGGGTAAGGCTGTGAGGGAGGAGCTAAATCGGTGGGGCCTTGCTCAGTTATTGCCTGGCTGAGAGGGAGAGCAGGCTGTTAACCGTCACTGTGGGAGATCAGGTTAGCTGGGGTTGGGGTAGGAGCTGACGAAGATTGGTGCCTGTCAGGGCCTCCCTGGAGTGGGGTAGAGTTGGCCTGTCAGGAGATGATTGTCTCCTTTGGCTGCCAACTCCTGCAGGTTTGCCCGAGCCCAGGTGGGGCGCAAGCATTAGCTTTCTTGGTACTCAGCAGAGCCCGGGAGAGGCAGAGAATCTGCTGAGGGTTGAGCCCAGAAGTGATGGAAGAATTGGTTTCTTCATGTTTATTTTGGCCTTTGGGCACCCTGGACAGGGTGGAGCTTTTACATGGCAGAGCTCGGCGGGGCTAAGACGCCCCAGGCCAAAAGGAGGCTGAGTGGATCAGTTGAAGACTAGGAGGGATATCACTTGAGTCTGGGAGTCTAGCTACTTCTAACCTGAGTGATTGCCCTCACTCACCAGGAAGCTTGCGTTTGTGCGATGCATTCTGCATGTTCGGCTGCCTGGCTGCAGTTGGGTAGCAGATGGCCATGAGAAATAAGAGTTGGCATGAACCAGAGGTTTGTTTTTCCTTTCCTTTTGCACCTCCATCAGTCAGATGCTGCAAGTCCCAGTCCTGCTGATAGCGGCTTATACTGTCAGCAAGGCTCAGGCCTGAAAAGGTTCTGATACTTTCACACTAAGAATTTCCTGTGGAGCAGTATCCCAAACCCTCCTCTCCCACCTCCCCAGAAAAGTGCCTCAACTGCTGCATAAAACACATGAGAATCCCTTTGCTGAGTTTCAGTCTCAAAGGATTTTTTTTATAGCGTTATGCTGGAGTTTTACACACTTGAAAATAGGTGTTTATAATGTAAAGCCTGAGAGCTCCTTGACTAAAGCATCTGAAATGCCATTCTATAATGTGCATTGTAAAGTTAACAGGCTTTTCATAGTGCATTTCATATAAATAGCAAGGCATTTGACAATGCTGTACATACAAAAGTGACACACTGCCACAATGCAAGTCAAATTAATTCTCAGTTTCCTTTATCTTCCTGCCCATGTTTTCTCTTGATCCTCCTCCTTTATTTGCTCTAATAGCTTCTGCTAATAGAGTCTAGTTGTAGAAGAAGATTACGTGTAGCAAACAGCAGTTCCCATTTCCAACCGGTAAATGCCTTCAGCTTTAATGACACATCTGCTTTTTCCATAGGTTTTACTTTCCTATTTTTAAGTAGCATAAGCTCATAGTTCATTCTAGAAGGGCAGCGTGCGTGAATTACTGCATAAGGTTTTACTAAACTCCAGGATGCATGTGTTCCTATCCAGTCTGCTTGGTTTTAATGCTGATTGCTAATGCCAAGAGGGCAAAGAATTAGGACCAAACATTCAAAGGGACTAACATGCAGCCTCTGAAATTGCACCCCCATTTTTATGCATCTGTTTTTCTGTTCCCCCAAACTGTGGCTCACATGCACAAAATTGCTGTTGGCTGGGCAAATGGGGTAATCATTAAAACTGGCTTTGTCTGTGCCCTTTAGTTTCTTGGGCATCTCCTTATCCCATTGCCACAGGCACATAGTAGCCTGTGCTCTGAAATGTGGGCTTTTGGATGGAAAAAACGAGAACAATGAAAAATTGCAGATGCAGTTTTAGTTTCTGAAAATGTGACCCTTAAAGGTAAAACAGTCAATGCTCTTATATAGTATACACGTGTCAAGATCGGGAGCTGCTTGTGGGAGGGAATGTAAGTTTGAAAGCTGTAAACAAAAGGGAAAAATGAATAAATTTTGCTTAATGCTCAACTCAGACATGGGTTCAGAGCTTTGACTCAGATGTGAACTTCATTGGATTTGCATCCTGCTTAGGACAGATTATATTGGGGAAAAGATGTGCTGATGCGGGAAACTGAAGCAGAGGACAGGCAGAATGGGAAAGCGGAGAATGAAAATGGGAGCAGAGAGATGAAGAAAGATTCTGCTGATAGAGTGCACCCTCGTAGTATATACAACACCACCTGGCTGTACCAGTTTCTGCAGAGCTCCTCTGTTCCCATGTATGTGGCACAGGCATCTCTTTGGGTTGGAAACCCTTTGTGTTTAACCCAGCTCTCCTTCTGAAGGAAACAATGGCTCAAAGGACAGAAGGGGAAAAAAAACGGTTTCATGCATTTTTGTGAACCCACAAATTCCGTTTGAACTGCACAAGGTTCATCCATCCCTAGCAGACAGCGAGAAGAGGGAGCTACTGAGGATGACTCAAGGTGGCTTAATTAGGAGTAAAGAGTAAGAACTGAGAAAGAGAACTCGGACAGAATGTCAGGAAAGAACTTGATGTATTAGGCTGTGTGGAACTGCTTCCCCCAGGAAGTGGTAGAAGCTCTGTCACTTGGGATGTCTAAAATTAGACGGAACAAATCACTAGTAAGTGTACAATAGGGAATAAGCTTTCGCTCGCAGGCAGATGGACTGGATGACCTAATAGGTCATTGTATCCTGTAACGTCTTTGTATCTTAATGGGTATAGAAAACAAAACAAAAAAAACAAATCCACTGCCAGCTAGTAAAATACAGCCAATTAATACTTTATAGCTATGATGGCACCAATAGGCTATATTTTAATGGTTCTAACATCACAACCCTGAAATACGACTTTAAGTGTGATGGGGGAGAAGAAAAGAAGCTGCATCACTCTTACGGTGTTTTAACTTCAGCTGTGCTCTGAACCATCTCTTTTGTCCCAATCCCTCCACAAACAGTGGCCCCTGTCCTACAATGAGCTCCCATATTGGCAGATCCCAGCATTCAAGCCGAGCTACGTTAGCCTCATTGTGGGACTCCACATGAGTCCAGGGGTTTGCCCGTGCAGAGCTCGTGGCAGGATCAAGCGCAGTGGATGGTTCTGTAACTCTGGAGTTCAAGGTGTGTCTGTATAGTTGGTGTGTGCAATATATACAGATATCATGATGGAGCAATAGTGAGACCACAGTTAAGCTTTTATAAAGGGTCTTAATTTCAGGGAGAGTCATTTATTCTATGTAGGGCCAAAAATTAAAACAACCCCGCCCCCCAAGTTAGGTTTGTAAGTCCAAATTTAGGCATCTGCCCTAGATTTTGAAAAGCCCTGAGCACCCAACATTTCCCATTGCCTTCTTTGGGTGGTGAGGAATTTTCAATCAGGCAGATGCCTAAGGTGTATTTAGGTCGCTGAAATTAGCCACCTGTTTTCAAAAATCTTGACCGATATAAACATTTCCTGTAAAAGTTTTCTTCTTGGAGTGGGGCAAATATCTGACATCAGAGTATTACAAATAATAAATCAACATCCATTAAAGGCAGATGGGATTTTTTAAAAGGATTTAAAGAAAAATATTTACAGGTATTTTAAGAAGACTCAGCAATGTGTGTATGACTACCCAATGCAATCCTATGATTTCATATTGGCGTAACCCCTGTACTATCTTTCCCTCAGCCCCTTCATTGCTCTTGTTTATTGTGTTAAATCTTAGATTGGACGCATGGACAGAGTTTACTATCCTCATCATCTTATCCTGCACTAATGCCCATGGTGTCCAAATACCCACAGTTCTTCGATGCAAGAACTTTGTCTCTTACTGCTCTCTCAATTGCTATGCAGTCCTATGTTGTTAAATACTTTATTCATCATACAAATTCAGTTTTAAAGGTGTTGTGATCCACCAAATATATAAAATGCAACTCTCAATTGCACAGATATCACCATGGACGTCACTGCATAATAGCACAGTTCTCTAAATCACTGTTTTCCTAGGTGCTGTATACATACCTGTAATAACCGTGTCACATGCTGCTTATTCTGCCTACCTATCTGAGGGTTCTGTTGGCATGAAGAGGAACTTAAGCTTTACTCTTATAGTTATCTTGTCATTATCCTCTGTATAATAGACACCTACATGTCAGAAATCAGTTGTTCTGTAGAGCTGCAGCAGGCCAGCTTCTCATCTAATTCAAATTGGCATAGTTCCACTGAAATCAAGGTAGCTGTGCCAATTGAGACCTCCCTGGGGATCTGGGTGGACGTTTGCAATAACACTGGTTTCTCTGGTGGGTTTGGAGAGGGGTGAGAACCCTGTGAAGTTTGGTGGGTGTTCCCTACTCTAACTTTTCCACCTCTGGAAAGGGTCTTCTGGTTTGGGAGGAAAAGCAGGTATGCCATTGATGTGACACATCCACTTTCTGGTCCACATCTCCGTCAAAACTCATGCCAGCCATGTTGGGTCTCTTCTTCCACACCATGGTGAGGAGCACTGGAGTTGTAGAAGCTAGAGGTGTCAGAGGTCTGTTGGATCATGTTTGTTCCACTCCTGCCCCTGGCTACTGCAGGGTTACCCATGGCTACAGAACGATGGAGGCTTGAGTAGCCGGTTTGGGAAATGTAAACATGTCACCTCTCTGTCTTCTGGTGAGAGGCATCTCTTCACATGCCATGCACTTGCTGAATGTCCTAGTGCCCATATGTGTCTGATCAATGTGCCAATAAAAAAATCACAGCACTTGAAAAGAAAAAGAACAACAACAACAACAAAAAACAAATACCAAAGTATTTTTTTAAGAGTTCAGCCTTGATCTTTGCAGTGCACTCCAATCTCCCCTAATCTGGCATTATGTTTTGCATAGTACCTTTTTGATTTATGCTACTCTCTCCAGCCTTGGTTTAGTTATTGTTATGTTCCAATCAATGGCCTTTTAAAACTCCTTCCCCCGCCGTTTGAGTTTTGGAGACATTATTGATCACGATTTCCCTCCGTTGTCTCAAATGTGGCATATGAGTCATTCCCCCACCCCCTCTCAAAGCCTTAACACATGGAAGGGAAGAAAAAAAAAACCCTCAAGGCTGTGTTGCTCCAATGCCTTGCTGGCATATTTGCATCATGCTCCCTTCCAGCAAAACACCCATGATATGTATTTTCTGCCTTTCAGCCGATGATGCTTGTGGAGGGACGTTACGGGGACAGAGTGGAATTATCTCCAGTCTTCATTATCCTTCAGAGTATGGCAATAATGCAGACTGTACATGGACTATCCTAGCAGAGCCTGGAGACACCATTGCTCTGGTTTTCATGGATTTTCAATTAGAAGATGGATATGACTTTTTAGAAGTCACTGGAACAGAGGGATCCTCACTCTGGTAAGTGAGTGGCTGTATGTCCTTTTATGGCTGTACACGTTTAAGTATATCTGCACATGTATAACTTTAGGTGTGAAATTAACTGCAGTGGGATCCAGTGTGCACTTCACCTCGTACCTGAACGTCACAGTCAGCACTAGCAGTGGTTACAGCCACAATTCGAGATTTTAAAGTACATTGTAATGAAAAATCTCTGCATATATTTTTATGGCTTTAGTTGAGTTTTACAGTGATTGATGTCTGCTTTGAAGCATGGTCTTTCTTAGAGTCCTGTGGTGTGTAGTTGGTTAACTAGATTAAAAACCTGTGGATGTAGAAATCTTGAACTTGCTTTCTGCTCAATTGTTTTCTGATTATTGGTAAATCTACTGCTGACAAGTTAACTTTACTGTTAACGACCCTGTGGCAAATGTGCTACTGTTTGATTTGCTTTATATACAGCAGGATGCAGACAGAATTTAAGTATTCCTATTCTCTCGTCCCATTAAGTCTAGTTTGATTACTCCACAAATGTGGGTGCTTTGAGAGAACGGGTTTATTTTGTTGGTAAGAAACTTATTCCGCTGCAATCATTCCATTTCTTTTGCTTTCTTCAAGGTAACAATGATGTCTCCACGGTCAGGGCTATGAAATTTCAGGTCGGGGTTCGTAGCATAAATTTGATAGCTGACGTATGAACTAATAGCGTCTAACAAAAAAAAAATTGCAGGATACCCCATGTTGATGATTTAGGTTTGTTAATGTTTGGGTTCCGCAGTTGATCACATTATAAAGATCTCGTTTGACATTAATAGTGTTTCGCCGGTGGTTGAACCTCTTGAGATTTTTTCAGCTGCATTTTGAATTCCCTTGCTGCTTAGTTGAATGGAATGTAAAAAGGAGGAGCCCAGTGTGCTCACTGTGTGAGGTCTTGTGTACACGACGAAGACTTTGTGGTTCAGTTATGCCGGCAAAGCCACCTAGTGGAGGCCCAGCATGTGCTGACAATAGGAATTATTTTCAGAGTGTGGTTAAACTGGCAATCCAAACAACGTAAACTGTACAGGCAAAAGGTCTCTGGCTGGTGTAAGCTGCAGCTATATCTCTGTGTGTGTGTGTGTGTGTGTGTGAGAGAGAGAGAGAGAGAGCGTTCGAACATAGATATGTCAATTACAGCTGTGGGGTTTTTTGTGTTTTTTTTTTTTAAACACTCTTAAGGGACATAGCTATGCTAGGAAAACATTGTAGCATACACTAGGCTTCAGATGCATGTGTAACAAATGAAGATGGACACATGGTGAAAGCTCCAGATCCCATCACCTCCTATCTCCAATGGAAGTTCAAGTCTGGAATCTAGTTCTGTAGCTGGTTCTTACTTTGGATTCAGGGTGTTGGGGGTGGCCCGTTACAGAAATTTTGCAGAGGTTTGGACTGAGATCTGAGCTTTGTGGTTCAGGCCCATCTTTAGTGCTAAGAGAATTATCTTTTGTGTGGTTTGAAAACAAGACATGTAAGCTCCTGTAAATATAAAAAGAAAAGGAGTACTTGTGGCACCTTAGAGACTAACAAATTTATTTGAGCATAAGCTTTTGTGAGCTACAGCTCACTTCATCAAATGCATTCAGTGGAAAATACAGTGTGGAGATTTATATACATAGAGAACATGAAACAATGGGTGTTACCATACACACTGTAACCAAAGTGATCACTTAAGGTGAGCTATTACCAGCAGGAGAGCCGGGGGTGGGGTGGGGGGGAACCTTTTGTCGCGATGATCACGGTGGGCCATTTCCAGCAGTTGACAAGAATGACTGAGGAACAGTGGGGCGTGGGGAGGGACTTTCTTGTCAGCTGATGGAAATGGCCCACCTTGATTAACACTACAAAAGGTTCTCCCTCCTCCCCCCCCCCCCTGCCCCGCTCTCCTGCTGGTAATAGCTCACCTTACCTGATCACTGTGGTTACAGAGCGTATGATAACACCCATTGTTTCATGTTCTCTATGTATATAAATCTCCCCACTGTATTTTCCACTGAATGCATCCGATGAAATGAGCTGTAGCTCACGAAAGCTTATTGTCAGATAAATTTGTTAGTCTCTAAGGTGCCACAAGTCCTCCTTTTCCTTTTGCGAATACAGACTAACACGGCTGCTACTTTGAAACCTGTAAATATAAACTATTTGATTTTGCGTTCCCCTCTGAGAATAATTGAAAGAGAAATAAGCATCATCATAGAAGAGAGGAGTGGAAGGAAGGAGATCTTCACTGTTTTCCTTCCCAGTTTTGGAAAGCATTAGAATAAAAGTGATGCTTAAGGAAGATTCATTTAAGGAGTAGGGCCGTTAAATTATGAGGTTTGTCATAGCCCATTGGGCCACTCATAAGAGAGAGAGAGCTCCATCTGTGAGTTGCAAAGGCTGGGGCGCTGGAACAATTTGTAAACTGGGGGCACTGAGAGCCATTGAACCAAACTGTAAATGCTGTATATAATGGAATCCAGTTCAAGGCAGGGGGTGCGGCAGGACCCCTATTTCCAACATCTATGTGCAGAGATGCAGTGGTTTGGTTCTCTGGTGACTTGAGATTTTCTCATTGGATTCCCTTGGTGATAAATAAGTTAGCTCAATATCCTCATGCTTGCTTAGACACTGTACCTCTCTACTTGTCAAGGCCTGAATATGGGGCACAGTGTGCAAGGCCCCCAAAAGAGGAGGGGAGAAACATTACTCATGCAAGAGACTTAAAATTCTGTGGGCTTCATCTCTTTAGTGCAGCTGATTCCTCCTGCATCCTCAGATCCGTGATTGTTATTTTGGGTGTAAATAATTTCTCAAAAAGTGTGTGTTGGGGGCCACACACCAAATATGTGTGGAATGGAGGTCACTTTGCCACTAAAATGAGTGGGGTCTTGTGAAACGAGGGGCACCTGAGAGATGTGTTGAGCACTCTTCCAGAGGCTGCAGAGTTATCTGAGGCGTTGGAAATGGCAACAGGGTAGAGAACCAGGTCCAGGTGGAAGGAGCAGATGAGAGAATTAATCTGAGTCAGTTTCAGAGTTGTAAAGCATTTTTGCAGAACCATTATTTCCTGCACCTGAACGAAAGGCTGGTGGATTGATGGGCAGAGATAGAAATCATAAGGGATACCCAGTATTGGAAACAGCTGGTAATAGGAGAGCTGAAGATAAGGAGGGCAGAGTTTAAATGAGAGGTTACTGTGGAGGTTCTTCACGGCCAAAACAACTCACCACTGCAGTTGCTATAGAGGAGAACAATGCAGGGAACATCAATTTAATATACAAAGGGTCAGACTAGATGGCCCCAAACAGTCATTCCCACACAGCCTTCTCCTCCACACCCCTGAGTCCCTCAGCTCTTGTAGGCAGTCAAGTGCTCAGTGCCTGGTGGGTTCATGTACTGCTTTCTGCTCACTCAACAAGGAGTTAAAACTTGTAGCTACTGATTGATGGAGACGACTGTTCTTTGGGACCCCTCCCTGTCTCAGGAAGGGGAAGAATTAAATGTCTAAAATAATTAAAGAAATAACCTGGGATTACCAGATATAAGATTAAATTACGATGATTTACAAGGGTCCTGTCACTGCTACAATACCTGAAGAAGAGCTTGGCGTAAGCTCGAAAGCTTGTCTTTTTCGCCAACAGAGGTTGGCCCAATAAAAGATCTTACCTTACCCACCTTGTCTCATTAACATTCATTTATGTAATTTATACTTGCCTGGCAAATATGGGGGATTAAGATTAATATTAGGTAGCGGCCATTTATTATGTACCAGTTGTTTACTGTTCCCCAGGACACCTTTGAAAATTAGATGTAGCTGTTTTATGAGCAAACTGTTTTAATTAGCATACATTAATATTTTAGGGCACTCTTACTTCTTAGCTATTCGGCACTTCATGAAGGATCAGTAGGCTGTGCGATACAGCAGGGCTGGAAGTTATCAGGTGGACTCTGAAGACAAACATTCTTCAACTTGTGCGTGTTGCTTCCTGAAAGTAAAACCACACTTGTTTGGGGAAACCTATGTTAAAACCAAATGATAACAGGGAATGCATTCACAATCCATAGACACACATTTTCAAAGCATCTAAGTGACTTAGGCTCACAGTTGCCAAAATCCCTTTTGAAAATGGGACTTCGGTGCTTTCGAAAATGTTACCCCAACATTTACTTCTTCCGGGGTGAGACTCACCCCCAAGCAGAAGGCCCACACGTGGCCTGTGCTCTGCTGAGGACGTCAAAATAGGTGGTACATATCCAGTGACTCTCTTCCCTCAGTGGACTGCCATTGGGGTTTAGTTTAAAGACCAACACTATGAGCTGTGTCCAGTGGATCGGCCGCTACAGCAGGACACTCAAGACCCTCTGAACTTGTGCAGGTGTGAATTTCACTCTTAAGAGTCCATGGCAAGGTTTGTTTTCCAAGGCGCATTCTGCACTCCTCCTATATTTGTGAAATACACACAGGCAAGATTTATAGGCTCCAGTCAATTTGAAGGACCCAGTTTAGTATTCTCCAGAAGCAAACTCGTCAATTCCATAGGCAGAATTACAGAGTCTTTTTTAAATTTCACTTTTCAAAGCTGGCTGTCGCTACCCTGAGCCTGGTAATTAAATTCAGATGACTCATTTTTTCCCATTTTTAAATAATTTTTGCCTGTGGGGAAAAACTGAAGCTCATATCTCCTCTTTAAATATGTTGATATAATTCAGCTTGAAAATATTGCTAGAAACCCCTTCTTCTTTCTTTTTTTTAATTTGCTTTATGAAAACCTAGTTTTAATTATTGGTAATGTGGCAGATAAACTCCTGGCCAAATAAACCATTACATCTAAGTACCTCGCAACTACAATGTTTCATTTAATAAGTATTATAAACTGTTTTAATCAAGTCCAGAAATGCATTCAAATAAACAAAATCCAATCTAGCCCACTCTCCCACAGAATCACTCATGTCTCGTTCAAGCTACAGAATATTACAATGAAAAAATGAACAAGAGCACCAAGCCATGCAAATTATGAGAGTTTGGTTCGGGCCGGTGCCATTACTGCTATCTTCCTCCAAGAATGGATTGAGCTACACATCTAGAGCCAAATTCTGCAGCACTCAGGCATTGAAAGGCAGCACAAAGGTGCTAACCATTGTACCAGAGAATAGATTTGAGACTCTGTGGGACAGACTGCATTTCTTACCCGTTCCGCCCTGGGTTGAGATTCTGCCGAAGAGTGGGGGAGAGCAAATTTAAATCACTCAAGGGCTTCGGTGCAAGTCCACCTTCTGCAATTTATGCTCACAGTGCATGTCTGTAGGAAATGCTTTGAAAGTGAATGTGAGCTACATCTCTCTTAACAAGAATATAATTTAGCTCAGTTGGCTAAGTTGGCCTAGGAAGGATGGTCCCATGACTAAGACACTGGCCTGGCACTTGTGAGATTTAGATTCTCTACTTTGCTGCAGACTGTATGTGCCTTTGGACATGTTACTCAATCTCGCTGCCTCTGTCCCCCATCTGTAAAATGGGGATAATGCTTCTTTCCCCCACTCTTATCTCTGTAATGTCTGCTGAGATTGTAATATATAGGGTGGTGACTGTGTCATGCTATACATCTGGGCAGCACCCAGCACAATGAGGCCTCTGTGCACTGCTGACATACAGCTAACCAGGAATAACAATGAGGAAAACCGTGGAGTAATACAAGTTAATAAAAGGATACGTCAGTTTTACTATGTTTTAGACGTCATGAAGGAGTGAATGGGAGCCGATAATCTTCTGGGAAGGTTCTTGCAGTTAACGATGACGCTTGCTGAGTTCTAACACTAAACTAACTCTGATTAATTTTTAATAGGCAAAGTGCTTGGACTGACTAAATATCTTGAGGGGGAGACAAGTACTTTATGCTGCTTTCCCACACAACCAAAAAAAGTCATCTATAGGTAGAAAATCTGGAGGGAAACACATTAGAATCAGGCTGTTTTTTGACTGGGAGAAGAATTAAATCCAAACTTCTCAGGGACAAGAAGGTAAAGACAGGAGATATAAATTGCTAGTGTCTATTGGTGGTATCACAATGTGCTTAGGCTTCTCAGGTGAGATCGGGGCTCCATTGCGCGAGGTGGAATACAAACACGTAACAAGGAAAGAGGCCACACATCAAAATGCTTACAAACAAAATAGACAAAGTATGGAAGAAAGTAAGTATTATCCCATTTTACAGATGAGGACTGAAGCCCAGAGACAGACAGCTTCTATTAGATGGTAAGCTGTTTGGGGCAGAGATTGTCTTTTTGTTCTGTGTTTGTCCTGGGGCCTAGCACAAAGGCGTGCTGATCCATGACTTGGGTTCCTAGAGGCGATGGTAATATAAATAATGAATAATATCAACAGAATGTGTATTGTCCAGTGTGTGACAATACAAGCATCATCTGCGTGCCCCCCTCTGCTGCTTTGTGAGAAGCATCTGTAGCAGTGAAAGAGGATGCTACCGATTTTGTGCCTTTCTGCAGAGTCTGCTAGCAATGGTGCCACTTAGTGCCAAATTGTACCCTGAATCTGAATTTGAACGTAGATTTCCCTAGAACCAAATGACTTGTCACTCCATGCCAATTCATTTCAATGATGAAGCTGTATTCCCATCCCCTCCAAAAGGAATTAGTGTTATTTAAAAAACAAAACACTAACGTTCATTTGTTTGACTGCAGCATGCTGTCTGGAATGCTGTGATGTTGATTCAGTATTTCTTGATTGATTGTGTGTCTCTTACGGGCCTAATCTTCAGCTGAGAATTAGCCCTGAGATGTAAGGAGTTTTGAAATGTTCATTATGAAAGATAAACTCCTTTTTTAAAACGACATTAGGTAAGTGGACTTCCTAGATTGTGAGAACTCAGGAAGGCAAGAAAGTGTAATAACCCAGACTGGAATTCAGCCGGAAGGATGCGTCCTCACTGTCCCCCTCCTATTGCTGCAAAAAGTAGTGTGTGTTCTTGTGGAGCGAAATTCATCCCTGTATGGAAGAGCAGCAAAAAGCATATGCACCACTCAAGTCCCACATGAGCACTCTAAATAGGATGCAAGTGGCACATAGCCCTTGGGTTAGTTTTCTGTACAGGGTAAATCTAATTGTAAGTCATCAGGACATTAGGTTTAGGTCCCATATGAAAATCAGAACCTCCGATAGCACAGCACCTCTTAGTGCCATGCTGGGGAATCACATAATACTGACTCACAAGGATGTTAGGCAGCTCTCTCTTTTTTTTTTTTTAGCATAAGAAACAGATTCAGGTGCTTACATCGAGAGGTCCAGAGCCCAGTGCTCACAAGGACGATGTAAGAAATGGACATTCTGATACGATTGTAGTGAAAACCCATCGGTGGTTTTTTCTCAGAAATATTACGCGGGTAGAGTTTTGAGTATTTGCAATTGAGATTTTTAATCAAACATTGTCATTAAATAATGATGATTACAAGAGTAATAAATATACTATAATAATTTTAAAATGCATGCAATTGTTTAATGTAGCTGCTCTTGGCCATTTGGAAGATGAATATAGTGTTTAAAAGTGTGATATGTTTTAATAGATTGTTTTTTTTATAATATTAGCTGATCATCATTAAACATTTATACAAAACAAAAGTTTCCTGAATGATCAATTTTTACAACTATTCTATCCCTGGAATGTGAATCTGTCACAGTTGCTGTAGTTAATTATTGCTTTACAGCCAAATGTTATTCCCTCTAATGGTTACAAACTGCTTCTGATTTTAGTGCTTAAAGCTCATATAGCTTGGTGGGAGAATCAGAGATTTCTACTTTTCATATGTAGGTAGAAAAAGAGTCTTATATTCTGTGGCAAAGTTAAAAATAAATCTGCCAATTTCTTTGAACTTTTGAGAGCAGTTGTGTATTTGGGGAAATAACGAGGTCAGTAAACTCAACAGAGAAACCAAACCTGAAACTGCTTTGGGAATTCAAAAAATGTTTGGTAAATGTTATTATTTTGTTTAAAATGATATATTGTATTAATAAATAAATACATTAACATACAATTTATATTTTGTTTAAAAGTATATTATATTTATTGATTTTACGTTAATAAATTTATTTAGAATTATATATTAATTTTGGCCTGGTTTTGAACATATTTTGTTGGTTTGAGAGAATGGTCCAGTGACTAGCTTTGCCACCCACCTGCTGTGTCACTTCACCTCTCTGTACCTTTCTTTCCCCTTCCACCCTCTGTCTATCTAGATTGTAAACTTTTCAGGGCAGGGATTCTCTCTTACCATATGTATGTACAGTGCCCAGTGCAATGAGATCGAGATCTCGCCGAGAGGGTAGGAGGCACTATACAAACCATATTGTTATGGGTTTGGCAAAACCTCCCTGAAGGCTTTCATTTAGAGAGGTAGGTATATAGACACTGACTGTGTATAGTGCTTTTCATGTGTGGATCTCAGTGCATTGTACAAATCTGTGGGTAAGTATCATATTTAGATTTACTATAGATTCATAGTTGATAAAGCCAAAGCATTGTAATCACCTAGTGTGACCTCTTGTATAACAGAAGTCCTAGATATTCTCTGAATTAATTCCTGTTTGAACTAGAACAGATTTTTTTAAAAAAATCTAATCTTGATTTAAAAATTGCAGGAGATGGAGAATCCACCACAACTCTTGGGAAGTTATTCCAATGGTTAATTAGCCTCACTGATTTTTTTTTAAAAAAAAGTACTTTATTTTTGTCTGAATTTATAACTGAAAAAGTCTTGTGATGAAACCACTGGACTAGGTCATGAGTGCTGAGTTCAATTCCCAGCTCTGCCAGGCTCCCTCAACCAGTCTGTGCTTCAGTTTTGTGTCTGCAAACTGGGGATTGTAATTCTTCTGTGCTAACAGGGAAGTTGTGAGATGTCACTCATTAACGTGGTAAACAAAAAACATGTGAACTTACCGAAGTACCTGGTTCTTTATGAAATGTTCTCTAATTTAAACACTCAACTCCAGTGGTGACGCAAAAGAACTATATGGGAAACTAGCAGCCCGGACATGTGGGGCCAGAGGGCACAGGGCAAGCCTTGCTTCTGTTAACCCAGTGCGAGGAGCACCCTGGATATCTCCTTCCATTGAGCAGGATGCAGATGGTCTGGTGCACTGAAATAACACACACATCCAAGTAACATCCGGGCCCTGGAAGGGTGCAGTGACATGATAAGGCATAACGGCTTCCCAAGGAGTTGTCATGATATGTCTGCTAAAAGGCTGAATGTATAAGTAATTGTGTTCTATGACATGGCATAACTTATGTCAGCTATCTAATATGTAACCTGCACTATATTGCTGTGAGATGCCAGCATTGAAAGGAGTGTGGTGACTGCTTTTAATTCTGATTTTTCTGTCCCATGTGAGTCAGGGTAGCTGAAAAGGCTAAAAATAAACTCTGTAAGGCAAAACATCACATTCACTGTCTGTAGCTCCTGTCTTTTAAGGGAGTCTATGTTCTACAAGCATGGATGCTCACAAAACCCCAGTAGGATGTGATGGTCACCAGGTGATAGGCAAACGGAGGTGCAGAAGCTTGTGACTTGCGCAATTGTACTTGAGCCAGTGGTGTACTGGGAAGACAATCCAGAAGTTCCGAACCCTTGGCTTCTTCTCTAACAAGCATACCCTACGCCCTCCTCGGAGCTGGGCATGGAGCCCACGAGTCCTGATTCCCAGAGCCCAACTCAAACTACAGACAAAACTTTATAACACAAAATGTTTAAGTGTCCTTTCTTCAGTCCCCCACTTCCCTTCAGAGAGTTGGGGGAATTAGGAATTCTTTTCTAATCTCATAATGGCTGCGGCCATGACAAAACCAGAATGGGATGTTGAATCCCTGCTGTGTTTCAGGTATTCAGGATGAGGAAGTTGGGCATCTTAGGTACCTTGCAGCCCTTAGGTATATAAAAATCTTCTGCTTAGTTTGATGTGTTGGCTAAAATTTCTTAACAGGATCCTCCTCCTCCTCCTCCCACTCCCAGAATTGTCCTGTGGACAGTGGGTGGAATACATGCCTTTTCCCTGCCCTACCCCCACCTCATATGTATCATATTGCCTCTATATAAATGCATGGTATGCCCACATCACGAATATGGCATGCAGATGTGGTTGCCTCATCTCAAAAAAGATATATTGGAATTGGAAAAGGTACAGAAAAGGCCAACAAAAATGATTAGGGGTATGGAACAACTTCCACATGAGGAGAGATTAATAAGACTGGGACTCTTGAGCTTGGAAAAGAGACTACTAAGGGGGGATATGATAGAGGTCTATAAAATCGTGACTGGTGTGGAGAAAGTAAATAAGGAAGTGTTATTTACTCCCGATAACACAAGAACTAGGGGTCACCAAATGAAATTAATAGGCAGCAGGTTTAAATCAAACAAAAGGAAGTATTTCTTCACACAACTCACAGTC